>NC_059133.1:44781094-45082231 GCF_020740605.2 Lemur catta | reverse complement strand
GACTCTATTTGCAAAAAAGATAGCAATAATAAAATAACATTTACATAGCAATTTCTACTTTACAAAGAGATTTCATGAGCACTTAAAAAATTTGATCCCTGTAAAAACTCTGCAAAGTGGATAGGGCCAGGAGAATTACCCTTTTATTAAAAGGTGACAAAACAGAGAGAAGTTGACTTGCCCCTAATCACACAGCTACTATGGGGGCGAAGCCAGGTCCCCTGAATGCTCTCTGGCCACCACAGCTCTCTCCACCGGTGAAAGGGAAAAGCCACCCAACTCTTCAGAACCACAGTGAAAGAGAACGTGCAAGAGCATGTGCATGCATGTGTGAGTTTGCAGTTACGCTTCTAACAGGGAGAACTAAAATAAAAGATGCTATTTCATGGGAGGTGGTGCAGGGAGAGGGAGAGTAAAAGTGAAAGTGAGAGGGCGGATCTTGAGGGGCAAATGAGAAAAAGAGAAAGAATGAAAATGAAAACTGTAGACTAAAACTAAAAACCAAAATGAGTCAAAATGTTTTCTAAGGAACAAAATAAAAGGGAGAGAACCCACAGAATGAGACCACTCGTGACTCCAGCCCTAATCTAGCATAAGCGAAACACTGCCATTAAAGCAAAACACCTGAATAAATGCAGAGTGAACTCACAGAGCTGCTTATTTGGAAGTAGCATACCATCCGAAAGGGTGAATGATATCCATAAAAAAGCACGCTGGAGACTGGCTCAAGGTGGTAGGTAGTCGGGTTTTCCAGGACCAACAGATTGCTGGAGGTAAGTTCATAGGACAGAGCCAGTGCGTGGCTACTTCCAAGAGGCCAGGGTCTTGTTCCACCTCTTCATCATCATGGAAACTCCCTAGCCCGTAGTTTCCAAAGTGTTCAGTGCAGCACAAGAACCATTAATGGGAATGGGGGGTGAACTTGAAATCTGTACTGTGATCCTTCTGCCGCTCTGATTTGGCCAGTTCATTTACAGGCCTTGTCATTGTAGGGCTTTGCTTAGGGTCCCTTTTATGGGCCTGCCCATGTGGAGGCTATATAAGTCATCATGTGGAGAAATTGTCTCTGACCCCCGAGGGTGGGGAAAAGAAAACCTCGCATGAGTGCTGAGTGCCCATGAACCTATAAAAAGGATGCTCTGTTTATTGCCCCTTCTGGAGAACTGGTTTCGTCAGTGCATAGAGCCTGAGGATACCTTAGAACTGGGAGGGACCTGAGTTGCACACCTGTCAGACATTGCTTATTAACCACTGTCTTTTCCCCACTAAGCCTGGACACAGGTGGCCAAGCCACTGCCATCAATCAACCAGTCTGAGTTGGCATGACAAATGTCATCTCTTTACCAACTTTCTCCTGGATATTTGGGTAACTTTGCATGCCTGTTATACTTTTGTGATAGACAAAAGAATGGGGTAGAGGGAAAGGACATGCAACATTATAGGAATTTGGGACAAGCTTAGGTTTCTTAGGTGAGTATTTGCTTTCATCTCACCAGTGTCATTAAAGACTTTAGTCCCTTGAAAGATGAAGAGGCAAGAAAGGAAATGGTGAGGTGCTGGATCACCCAGATATGGAGCACCCCAAATGGTCTGGGGATTTAAGCACTCTTGGAAATGTATCTGGCCATTAGGAATGAAAACAAATGGATCAGAACCAACTACTTCTAGGATAACATGTCATCACAATAAAAATATGGTGAAAGAAAATAAACAAGGAAAGAAAAAAAACCTACAGATCACAGGCTGCTTGGATTTTTCAAAGAAAAGTATGCAGCTGACACTATTTTTACATACTTCTGGTGTATTTCTAAGGCCACAGAACGAGCTGACAATGATTTACTGACTATAGAGCATAATTTGTAGCTGCTTTGTCTCTCAAACTGAGTCTCAATTTAATAGTGAATTGAGCTTAGCTGTGGTAAATTGCAAGCTTCAATTTAGCATTGGACTGGAGCTTAAAGTCAAAACAGCCACTTGTTTCTTGATTCAGTCAAATAATTGGTTGATTCAGGGAAGAAGAAAACAATTGTTTGAGTGAATTGGTGAGAAAGCTTGCGACAGAATCTCAGCACAGGCCCAGCGGCTGAGCCTGCTGCCGTGTTCCTGTGCTTACCCTCTGCTGACCGCGCTCTCAGTGGCACCCACGTTTTGTGATTATCTGATGAGACCACTAGAAACCCTGAATGGCTCGGTTGTCTCTCCTGCTGGTGTCTTTTCCTCATAACGAGGGCTTATTATGTGTGAAAGAAATAAATACATTAAGTGGGAAAGCGATAGAATTGAAAAGACAATGAACAGCTGAATTTAAATGTATCTTTTCAACTTAGTGCTTTCTTTAAGGGTTGCAACTCAGAACTTAAAGAAGCTATGTTTTCCCGAGCCATCCAGGAAATCATATCAGTTACAAGAAGGTTGACTCGCTCATTTGCATGGCCATTTAATGGAGAAGATGAAAGGCTGCATTAGGCTTCTCTGCTTTGTCCTTAGTGGGACTCCGTCTCAATTCTCTTCAGTCAACCACACTCTTTTGTCCAAAGATCTATTGACTTCAGAGAGGGTTATTATTCCAAATGCAATTTGGTTAGATGTACAAAAGAAAAATGCTTAAATATCAGAAACCACTATCGAAGCTAATTGCCCTTTGAGTGCAAAGTAATAGAGCTGAGAGTCTATGGCAAAATTAGAAATGCTTCCAATATGATAATTTTAGCCTTGGGTTAAGGTCAAATTACTTACACTTATCCACAAATGAACTTTTCTTTTTCTTGTTTCATGATTTAAAATTGTATAGCACATTGAATAATTATATAAATACCCTGAATGCCTGTTTGATATAATATAATGGGGATAGGGAAGCTATACAAGGGCCTAAACTAAGCAACTGTATCTTGCCATCATATGCATACGTAGCCCCTTTTATATTTGTTTAGCACTTCTCCATTATCGTAAAGCTTTCTTTTGTTTTCTTTTTTCTCTCCTCTTCCTCCCTCTTTCTTTCTTTCTTTCTTTTCTGTTTCTTTTCTTTCCTTCCTTCCTTCCTTCCTTCCTTCCTTCCTTCCTTCCTTCCTTCCTTCCTTTCTTTTCTCTGGCATGGCTCTCTATTTCATTGACTGCTCTTTATTCCTATGAAAATCTGGACCCTCTTTGGGTGCTGACCAGTCTTACAGTGAAACCTACAGCTCACAAGTTTACTACACTGTCCACGCTGAAGTATCTTAAAATAAACCGTAGTGAACATACAAACCTCTGGAGAGGTTAAAGTTAAGAAATATGGTAAACATCAACAAGACTTCAGAAAACCCTATTTATCCCATCTTTATCTCTCTGTTAGATTTCTTGCTTTCTTTTTAGCTTTTTCCAATCATCCCTCAATACTTCCATTTATATTGCATGATCTTAAACATAACTCATTTCTCTGCAAATATGTGGAATGTTTTCCCTATTTTTCTTATGTTAGATTAGTCAAAACATACTGAAATTTAGTAGAAAACCCTCTGACAAAAGAAGAGTATTGACAGTACAGAGCTGTTGGGAAAATGGTGGAGGCAAGGAGGTCCCTGTGCCTCTTGAGCAGGGCTAATAAGGGTGAAATAGGTCTCTTCAGAGTCAGGAGAAACCAGTAGGCATGGTGGGTTCATTCTAGGACCACATAATAAGAGGGATGAAAAGACTATCTATAGTAATTTACATATTTTCACCTACCATATTGACAAAAAAGTTGATAACATGAAGATGTGTGGAAACGTGCACTCAGATTATTGGCAAGCATGTAAACTGGTACGTTCTCTTTAGAGGTCCATTTGCCAATATCTATTAGAATTACCATTGCATATAAATTTTGACCCACAAATTTTACTTCTAGGAATCCATTGTTCAGATCCCTGTGTATGTGCAAAGACATACGTAGGAAGATATTTCTTGCAGCATTGTTTATAGTAGCAGTTGAAATAAATGGTAATAGGGAAGTGGTAAAATAAATAAATTATGGCACATACAGCTCGTTGCTGTATGGAGTCATTTATGAAGAAACAAAAAAGGAAGCAGCTCTGTATGTACCAATAGACATGGAACTTTCCTTGCCTCAGTTATCTATTACCACCATAATGTCATGTAACACATCATCCAAAATTTAGTGGCTTAGCACCACAATAAGCATAGATTCAGCAAAATCATTTGTAGGTTGATGATGTAGGCTGTGCAGTTCTTCTCAGCTGGGCTTGCTTGCATATCTGCTAGCTGGGTGTTGGCCAAAGCCATCAGAGGAAAATGTTTCCCCCTTCCACCACCAAATGTGCCATCATACCTGCATTGGTGCCCATACTTTGTGCCTTTCCTGAGTGATAGCAGGTTCACTGTCCTGGCCCTTGTCTGAGGCTCACCTCTCTATGAAGTTACGTGTCCAGTGACTTTACTTTGAAATTGTCTCCTCTCTTGAATCACCTATTTACCCTCATTGCTATATCATTCATTTAAAAGTCTGCTGCATCTAAACAAAGTACTTTCTGTTAACCCACTGACCCCTTCCCCTTTCAGAAAAAATCCAGAGTTATCTATACTCACTTTCTTCACTTCCTCACTTTCCATCCTTTCTGGAACCTACCCTGTCAAGCTGCTGTCCCCACCAATCCACTGACACTACTTTTGCCAGTACCTTCGGTGATCTCCATGTCGCCACATCAAATGGTTCCTTCTTTGTTCTCATCTCACGTGGCCTCTTGGCAGCATTTGGGATGTTGATCACTCCATCTTTCTTGAAACCCTTTCTTCTCTCGGCTGCAGAAAAACCACTCTCCTTCTTCTCCACCCACCTCACTGGCCACTGCTTCTCATTGTCTTTGGCTGAATCTTCTTTATCTTCCTGACCCTTAAATGTTGGAATCCTCCAGGGCTCAGTCCTCAAATCTCTTTTCTTTCACAACTCTTTTCCTAGGAGATTTCGTCTAGTCCCATAGCTTTAAATACGAACTACATGTTGATGCATTTCAAATATACTCAGCCATTTATCTTATGGGAAATAGTCTCTTTCTGTGGTAAAAATGCAATAAATAACTCTACCCATATATCTTTCATTATTATTGACTTTACTTCTTAGAAGTGAATAGTTAGGTGGATGGGCATAAGTATTTTTCAATTCTCTCGGTATTATTAAGTTGCTCTTTAAAAAACAGCAACATGTCACATTTCCACCAGAAATAGAGGAGAGTATACTTTTCTGTGCAACTCTGCCGGTAATAGGCATTCTCATTTCATTTTTGTGTGTCTGATAGGTACAAGGAGATATCAACTTTTATTAACTGGGCAGCAACAGTTTATCTAGTGTAACTGACTCACTAGACTTGTAGCATGAGAGCTGGTGGGAAAGTTATTGTTGAAATAACCAATCTACTGTCCTGTGCTCTGTTAAGAGAAAAGGAGATAAAAGGATGGGGTTTTCTGTAAAGGTCATAGTAGAACAGCTGACCAATCTTCCTGATGTGATGAAGATAATGGCCCAGAGACTTTTGGAAATATAATAAATGTCTACTGTATGCAATTGTATTGATTAATATCAGGTGCAGCTGAAAGTAACAGAGACCAATAATAACAAGGGAAAAAACACTCTCTCATGTGATAGTCTGGAGGTAGCAGTTCAGGGCTGATAAGGCCCGGCCGCAGTGTCAGCTTTTTCCATCTGTTGTGCTGAAATTTGTGGCTTCAGTCCCCAAGGTCATCTTCGGCATGGCTGCTGAAGCTCCAGCAATTACATTGCATCAAGTGGCAAAAGGAAGAAATGGAAGAAGAAGGGCATGTTCCATCTCCTTAAGGACATTCCTGGAAATTGTGAACACCAATTCTGCTTATAGCTCATTGGCAAAACCAGGACATGTCTTATTCTGGACACCTAGCTCAAAATCAGGGGTTATTATTCCAGGTTGAGTGAGAAAAGTAGAATGTATAAGGGGGAAATTAGAAGTTTCTTTCACAGCTATTATTGGGTCTCAAGTAGAAATTGTCTAAGAAAAGGCTTAACTATGATGATAATGACAAGTCCCTGGGTTTGGGTTGTTACACAGAGCCTTAGATAGGAACTAATTATCTTGAAAAAAAAAAATAGACATGATTGTGCTCATTTCTACACTCTAACATGTGCTTCTCAACTGGGGGTGATTTTTCCTCCCAAGAGACATTTAGCAATTTTAGACATTTTGGCTTGTCCCAGTTAGGGGGAGGGTGGATGCCACTGGCATCAATGGGTAGAAGCTAAATACCACACAATGCACAGGACAGCCCCACAACAAATAATTATCCAGCCCAAAATGTCAACAGTGCTGAGGTTGATAAACCTTGCCCTAAACAATTCATAAAAGCTTTGGTCAAATTTCAGGATCTGGGCAGAGAGCTGTGTACATTGCCAATTTTAGCGATTAAAATAATTACATTTTAAATTGCTTTGGCTTCATTTGGGCCGTGGAATCTTCACTTGACCCATTGGGCCAGAAATTAAGTGATTATTTCTCAGAAGCACAGTGACCTCTTTTTACATGGACTTTTTGTTGCTATGTGACAATGTGATCTATCATTACAACAATAGTATGATCATTTCAGAATCAATTTTAACCCTCCAAACTACCCTACCTTCCTGCCCTGCTCTGCGATGAGTGATGTCTTCCTTCTTGCTCCCTCTCTCACTGCACTTTCCACATCGTGCGGTAATCGTGTTAAAGTGTCTGAATCCCCCACTGGATCGCAAGCTCCATCAAATCAAAGCAATATTTTATTTATCTTCATATTTCTAGTGCCCAGTGCAGAGTATGCAACTTAGTAGGTGCTCAAAAAATATTTATTGACCTGAACTCAGCTCCTGCTTATCCTTGGGCCTTATTTTTTGTTCCAGGCCTAGTTGGATATCGTCTGGTTTGGCACCCACAGCAGAGATCATATCACAGCTTATGTTAAGCAAAACGCTGCCCATTCTGGTACTTTATCTAAAATCCAGAGAATGGGAAAACTCAGAGGCCAGGCACTGAGGCCTCAGTAATGCAGTTTCTCCTGTGCCTGTCTGGGTAGGCTGCCTCCCTCTGGTTACCCTTCTCCCCATCATAGCAGCTTTCAAATATGAGCATGAACTAGGAACTCATTGAGGTGGTTTCTGCTGTAGCCAACAGAAATTGAATATGTTGCATTTTAAAATTTTCTTGAGGGAAGAATGATATAATAAGGCATAAAGTTGGCAGGTTGGGTGCAGGGAGGTTAAGGAACAAAAATAGAGGAGGCAGGAAGCCATGGGAAGGAAAACGTTGGCAGGCGCAGGAGCAGGGCAAGGTGAATTTGGTGCAAACTGGCACATGGAGTCAATTCACTGCTTTGGTTGGTGGAAAAGGTTTGCATCAGGGGAGTCTACTGGCCTGTCCATATATCCTTCAGCAGGCTCCTATGGAAGGATTCTTCTGCCCGGAGGCTAGTTAAGGTGACTTTTTAAGAATATGTCATATCCAACAGAATTCAGCACATTGCATTTTGAGATTTCCTTGAGAGCAACTTATATAATCTAACACCTATTAGGTAGAGAAGGATCTTCTCACAGTGCTATGAAAAGAGCCTGCTCTTTCTGACCACTCATAAGTCCTCACTTTTTTTTTTTTTTTTATGGAGGCAGATTGGGGGTTTAGGGTCTATTTAATGAGATAGACAGCCAGTAAATCTTTTTCTTGTACAAAGGTCAATAATACAGTATCTTCTGTACTGCTGCAATGCCTCTGTTTACGCTCACTGAATGGCCACGCATGGAACCCGAACTGACCAAAACCATTTATTCATTCATGCATCTGTTCATGCATACATGCATTTCATTAATATTTATTGGGCTTCTACTAGAAACTAGATGCTCATAGAGATTGTAAGACATTTAAAGCATGGTTCTGTCCTGATGTGATCCAGATAAGAAGATAAAGCATGAAAGGTGGTATGGTCGTAAGACCAATGGGGACAAAGAGCTTAGAAAAGTGGTACAGAATCAGAGTGTCAGTGAGTTCTTCAACACAGACTCCAGAAGTCAGGAAGATCTTCACGAGAAGCTGAAAATTGAGCTGAGGCTTGCAGGGTGGGTGGGATTTGGATGTGCCTCAGGGCTTTACATATGTGGCTCTATTGTCATAGAATGCTGGCTAAATCCTCTTAATTTTTTATATCTCAGAAAAAAATCACTCCCTCAGAGAAGCCTTCAATAACCCAGTGGATCAGGTGATATGCTACCATTACATGTCATCATCATGCCTTGTACTTCTGTATAGCACTTGCCAAAACCAGAGTGTGTTTATCTTGCTCATCTCTGAATCCCCAGAACCAATTAAAGTTTCTGGAACTGAGTAGGTACACAATAAATACCTGTCCAATAAATAAACGAGTAAGTAGGCAGAGAGAAAGAATGGGTGTTAGCTGGATCTGCAGCAGAGGGGGCAAGCTGCAGAGATGGGCAGGTGTTTGGCAGGCTGCGAGGTTCGGAGATTGTAGAGTGCGCCTGTGTTGGGGCAGTGGGGTGATGGTTGGGAGGGTGAGTTGACTCTCTAAGGTCAGGGAAGGAGTTTAGCCTTTTGCTACTTGCCATTGGGAGCCATTGAACATTTCACACTGGGGGAATGACGTATTGAAGGTGGCATTTTAGAAAAATTAATCTGTTCATATTGTACAGTTGAATTAGATAGGGAAGAGGATGTAGACCTTTGCATCCTTAATAATTAACAGAAACAGGGCTGCCTTTAGAATCTGGAGTAGGAGCTAGTTTATTAAAGAGCGACTTAGTGTTTTCTAACTAGACGCAATAAGGGTCTAATCCCTACCTCCTAGAGACATGGTGATAATAATATATATAGGGAACGTGAAAGCCTCCTCGTTCCTGTCAGGTTGTGTAACCCACATGCAGGTTTATTCTGCGAGGATGCTAAATATACCTACCGATCAGACAGCTCTCTCATTTAGGAAATTGCACCATGAAGCTTATCTCAGATTTTGAAGAATAAAGTTTAGTTCCCTGTATGAGTTCATCTGAACTGGAATGTCCTTTGAAAACTCAAGTTGCAATATCCTTTCCCATTCCCTTGCCTTGATTCCCTTCTCCTTTAATTTCCTCAGTTCTAGTTCACGAATGGGAATCGATTTCATTCTACAACCCCCCAAGCATTCACTCATAAAGGGATGTCCTAGGGGCCAAAGGGAGCCAAGTGATCCTGAACACTGTGACCACGTGGCTCCTGCTATCCTGTGGGCTCTCTCCCCTTGGGTGGACTTTCAGGTAGACTGTAGGCTCCTTGAGGACAGGGTCCAAACATAATTCATCCTTGCATCCCTGTCTCCCCATCCCCAATTTGTGCAGAATATCTCCTCAGTATATTTGTTGAATGACTCAAGAATGGGTCAGAAGTTTGGATACAATTTGCCAGCGCTCATCAAGGAATGAAAGAAGCCTCCTATGAACCCTCTAGAACCAGGACTGTTTTGGAATCGAAGTGGAATCAGTCCTACTACTTTTGGTGCAAAGGTGAGAGCACCTTCTTCAAACCACCTGCAAATTGTCCCTTTACTTGTTAATAGTGGGAAAGTTTTGTTACTTTATTTATAATTTCACCTTCTACCTCTTGTGCTGTTGACAGCTAATCAGAGAGAATTTTGGGTTCTGGTTTCACTTGAGGCAGGTTTGGCTACCTGTACTTTTAGTTATCTGACCTATTTAATAATGTCAAGAGGGTCGGGCTTCTTACTTGGTAGGTACCCAGGCGAATGCTAATGATTCCAAGTCAGAGTGGCAGTAGGGTTGAGAGGGGTGAGGAACAAAAATGTCCCATTCTGTGACCTGAAATAATCTACTAGATCTATTAACCTTTCTGAAAATGACTTTCTTACATTATGGTACACGTGGAATTGTTCACAATTATGTGTATAATACATACGTAATAAACACATGCATGGTGTGTTTGTTGTTCATTTCACCCTGCCTTGTAAATATAATTCAGACAATTGGAAGAGTTTGTGGAGCAGTAGAAAAGGCATTAGATCAGGTTCTACCTTCTCAATAATTTAATAAGCCTCAGTCTTTTCATCTATAAAATGAGGATTTGGATTAGCACGGCTCTTAAGAGCACTTCTAGCTCTCAAATTCCATTATTCATCAGCCTGTCAGAAAATTTGTCACCTCCTGCCAAATATGGACTCAGCATTCCACGTGTTACAGAAGCTTCCCTGGCTTCAGCCTCCTACTTCTCAAGACTTCTCCAAGGCATCCTTATCTACACTGCCAGCCCACACCTAAAACATGGACTTCTATCAGCTCTTTCCTCTTTGCTTCCTCTTACTGCATTTAAATCAGATGGATTTCCAATGTTTTTCTGTCTTTCATTAGGAATATATATTCATTATTTTTATTTTAGTCATTCCCCAAACATATATCAAGTACCAAATGTTTCCAGGTATATGCTAGACTGTGAGTTTCCAAATACAGAAAAATGTGATTCCCACGCACAGTGATCTCACAGCCTAATAGAGATCAAGTCTGCAGTGTGACTTCCATGGGCCCTAGGCACTTTTGCCTTCATGAGCCCCTTCCTCCATTAAAAAATATTCAAAGTGGTATTTTATAACTGTATTGGTATAAAGTTGAGTTTTTTAATACTATATCTGAAAACATTTTCTTCAATCTCAAGGTTCTGTGTGTGTGTGTGTGTGTGTGTGTGTACTCTTATGCCTAATGGATAAGTTGGCTCTGCAGGGAATAAACAGATAAGTAAACAATTACAGTACAATATGGCAATGACACACATGCCCCACGAACAAGCAATTCTACTCCTAGACCTACACTCAAGAAAAGTTTCATGTTTTCTTCTGTGGAAAGAGGGACAGGTCCAGAAACAACCAAGAGAAATTAGAAATGGTAGATTAGGGTTCACGGAAACCCCCTTTACTGTGCCGGTCTTCTATGTCCCTGAAAGTCCTCCATTTGGTAGCTATCAGCCTACCCAGTCTATATGCTATAATTCATTCACTCATTGAACATTTTGTATTTTCCAGCACTGTTCAGATGCTTGGATACATCCATAAGCAACACAAAGGTTCCTTACCTTAACCTACCTGTCATTTGAGTCTGAATATGAAGGTATAGCTTTTTGAAATGCCTTATTTCCCACGGTTTACACTGGGAGAAAGGGGCTGATGCATTTCCTACTGGCTTGGGAAGTCGGTAGACACCAGCACTCAGAGCTCCTGAGCAATGCTTATTAGGGAACACCCCACCTGAAGAGTCATTTAGTGGCAGTTCATATGATTACTTAAAGATCATCTTTCTGAACCCAAATTTCTCTTCTGAAGTTCCTTTGGGGGGAGTTCTTTGCTTTATTTCTCTAGGAGTTTCATTTTAAATACACCTGTTTGATATTGATGTAACTATTGCAACATAAATATTTTGCCTTAAAATAGCAATCCTGGTTCCATTTCAGTTTTTATGAAAAAGTGGATGACCTGATTTTATTTTCAAGGTAACAGGTGGAGGCTTCCAAATTTTCTACATGGGAGAAAGAAAAAGAACACCAAATGTTCTGTGTTCGCAGGGAAAGCTCAAAGCATAGCTAATTCAAGTAATACCATTTGTGAATTTATCACAAGTAGGAGATGCAAAGAGGACTTCTGAATTGAGGACTAATATTTTTGTATTAGATATAGTCCATGGTGCTGGCCATTTTTTCCAGACCACTTTTGTTCTTGTTCTTTTAAACTTGATGGCAATTCAAAATACTTGAGTGTTATTTTCCTATTAGTTTAGACTCTGGGCTGGTTTGTTTCTAAACCTCTAGAGGAAATTGTTAGCTCCTAATGGGAAAGAAAGAAGGACTTTGGATGCTACCTTGATAAGGGAGCTGCATCTTTTGAGATTCATCCATAGAAACCAATCGGACAGAGAACGATCATGTGGGATGCTATCAAAGGTGGAGGTGCTGCCAGTCATCTTTCTGAGTCCTCACTATCTCCAAGTGCTTCCCATGGTCCACACATACTATTCTTCCTGGGTTCATTCCACAGTGTTGAGTGGACTGATCAACAGAGTGCTTGTGGCATCAACTGTTACAAGACAGGAGGTCATTCTTTGACAAAAAAATCTACTTAAGTAAGTCTACATATCTTTTGCTTACAGTAAGATTCTTACGAACAACAAGCAGACTTTTCAAAACAGAAAGCTTTCACTGAGGTTTTAGCTTGAACAGCAGTATGGATGGTTTTATACCATGAAATAATAGAGACAGTAGAATGCACTCTTAATTGAGTTCTCTCCTATGACTTTCTATTTCTCTCTGATTTCTGATTCTACATAGGGTGATTAATTATAGATTGACGATGAAAGAAACATGGATTTACATGCCCAAGGCTTACAGGAATCAGTCACTGCATTTAATAGTGATCCTAAACTTGAGGGATGTGCTTCCGTTCTAGTCTTTTGTCTGCGGGAGGTTAGTGTTAGCTGAAATCCCAAAGGAACTACTTCCCTGAGTCTTCTTAGTCCATTAAGCTTGGGAGTAGAAAAGAAAGCAAAATTGGTCAGTATGAAGAGGTAAAAAGCAGCCATTGCTGTTGATCGGTTAGTTGCTGAGATTTCTCCAGTTGTGGGTGCCCATAGGTCACAGGGGCACTGGGAGGCAGGGGACCAGGCCCAGCAGGCTTCATGAGGCACCTACAGTGGGGCAAAGATAGCGGAGAACATTAAATGCTTTTGCTGTCGGGTGGGCAGTGTGAAGAGAGTTTTTATGAAGGTTTTAAAGGAGCTGGCAAAAAAAAAAAAAGATTCCCACACCTCTTCACACACTCCCTCTCTGAGGAGACACCATGAAAGAGACAGGAGCCTCATTTGCAATAATTAGAGGCACAACCTCGTCCATACATAAATATTTTAGATTTCAGCCATGTAATGAGTTTGTCATGAATATCAAGGTTGAAGAAACGAGAATGAATGGCTGCACCAAATCCTGACACCAAGGAGATCTCAAAAGACAGTGTAAGTGGTTCTGACAAGAAGATTGGTTTCGAAGCCTTTTGAAAACCACTTGAAATGAAGAAGAAAAAACTCATCCAAAGCATCATGTTTCACAAGCCATCATATGTGATTATTAGAGAGAGAAATTGCATGTAATGTGGCAAAATAAGATAGGTACAAACAGGGACACAGAGTCCAATCTAGGTCCATGCTGCACATGGTTTCATTAGAGAGAAAATGTCTAAGGTACTTCTCTTCCCCCCACGGATTTCCCTGTGGAAAGGAAAGCCTAAGAACTGTGACAAAGAAGGCTTTGCTTCTTTCACTTGTTACCGATATGCAGCTGAATTTGATTCAAGATGCTAAATACTATCTTCAAAGCTCTGAATAAATTAGATCCAGGCTATCTTTCTAGTAAAGAATAATAATGAAACCACCAAAGTTTCAGAGGTTGTAAACTTACTCGGTACAGCTTTTCAAGCCCTGGAGACCTGATGCTGTGACGACTTTGAGTCAGGACAGAGAATGACTGTACTTGCACATGATGGAGTGTGCTTGCAATAACCACACCTTCTAAGCTTACAGACAAATGCAGCACCATTATTATTATTAATATTATTATGTTTCTTAAAGCTCTGGATTGCATTTTGTAAACCAATGTTCTTGACTTTGCTTCTGTACAGACATTAAACAAAACTTTCCAGCCAAAGCCCTGTGGTTATCACCCTGGAGAAAAACCTGTAGTTCAGCAATACCACTCCAGAGAAAATGCCTTACTTCTTCATTATCAGGTCAAATACATCTAGCATTACAAATGACCTTTACAGAAAGCTGTTTTAAATTGTGATAATTGTACCTTGGTTGTCTGGATAAAAGTCTATAATCTGTAAACAGAACATTTGAATATTGCATATATCACCTTATATTGTAATTTAAATGCATTATTGATTCCAACATTAGGGTCTGATAAACTCTATGAGTGCATTAGGTAGCATTATATGTTCATTAATTCTCTGGAATCTTCAGTCAATATTGGAAAACATGGAATAGATTTTACCCTTGCCCTAATATTAAAAGAAATTGAGGACTTGTTCTTGAACTTATAAATATTTATAAATACAACAACAATCCATTATCCACAATTCCAAGATTTTCAACTTTCTGAAAGCTTTAACCACTAACTTGGTGGCAAGACTTCAGCTAACCTGAACTACTTTGGCAGCACGGCCTTAACTGGCACAGGATATTTATATTCTTTAACTCATTTGATATAAATATTAACAAATATTTCTATAGAAATATCAATGTGCCTGATTATAGGGTACTGCATTGGATTTGCTATGTAATATAAAGAACATATTTTGCAATGTTTTTAAATTCCGAAAAGTTCAGAATCCTGAAGTATATCTGGCTCCAAAATTTTATTGATTGTGGGCCTCTTTAGGCATGACTCTCAGGGCCCAAGCTATCCTCTGCAAAAGCACTATTTTTGTTTTCTTTAAAATAACTTAAAGTTGACTTTGAGTCCCCCCAAACACTAAGTTATGGTTAAAACACCCTCTCTCTTCTAGGTAATCCCCAATTAAAGAAGATATACAGGGTGCCCACAAATCAGGAAAAGGTCTTCCAATCTCCACTCCACCGTGGGTGCCACTTAGTTCCTCCCAGGGTAACATATTCATCCTTATTTGCCCAGAACCTTCCTGGTTTTAGCACTGAACGTCCTTCATTCCAGGGACTGTCCCAGACAGCCAGGGACAGTCAGTCACTCTAGGCCTTCCTCAAGCCAGCAGTGATCCCAGAAGGTTGGTTGACTCTACTTCTTTGCTAGAATTTTGCTCTCTTGACATACACCATGCAGCTTGGAGGTATGTTGCTTCCTTGGGACACAGCCAAGGAGCGGTTCCAAATCTCAGGGGCCCATGGGATCCACAGATCTCTCCCCTGTTTCTATGTCTCTCTGTCTCCTGATCTTCAAAAACATTCACCGTCTCTCAGCCTTCACCAAGACACCTCCCGTTATCTTTTCAGTGGTATCTTTTCAGTGAGTGTATGTCTTTACAGACAATAGGAAGAGCACTAAATTCAGGTGGCATCTGCTTTCTTCCCCCCAAAAATACCTGAGGCACAGAAGCCCAAAAAACCTACTTAAAATGGAGGAAGGAGAATACAGGAGAACAAGTCCAAATTAATACTTTAGCAGACTGCTCTGCCACACATAGGTCTGTTTTAGAGAGGCTCCTTTCTTTATCAATTTGACGAACCTTAAAGCCTTTCAAGGAAGTGCCTTTGTTCTCATACACCCTCTCTTTGGACAGTGAGGCACTGGTTGTACTAACATCTTACACCTCTTTAGTTGTTTCATACTTTACAGTTCTCTTTCCATGCATTATCTCATGGTAGGGCAGGTATTATTGTCCTTATATCTAGATGGAGAAATAAAGATTTGAAGAAGTATAAATGATGTCACCACCAGCACTTCTCAGTAAGTATTTGTTGGCAGCTACATGCAAATAGCTTTTAAAAGACTTAAAAGCCAGTGATAACCATGCAGAAAGCTGTTTTGGTTTCCTAAATTCAGAGACTTTTTTATTAAGTCTTTCAAATGAGGCTCTAAGAATTAATGATCCCAAATATATGTATTTGACACTGTAATAGTGGATACAAATACAAAAAATAAAAACATACTGCTCTTCTACTCTTGTGAGGACAATAAAATCTTAAATACAACCAGTAATAAACATTTTCAATACACAGTTTGTAGAAATGTCACCCAGATATGGTAACTGGTATCTGAGAGACTGGAATTCCTGGATCTGAAAGGAAGTGTATGGGTGTTGGGATGTCAAACATGCATCCATTGCCACT
Source organism: Lemur catta (assembly GCF_020740605.2). Lineage (NCBI taxonomy): Eukaryota > Metazoa > Chordata > Mammalia > Primates > Lemuridae > Lemur > Lemur catta. The sequence continues at coordinate 45,066,375 of NC_059133.1, read as the reverse complement.
TTTTTTCTTTCCAGCAGAATTCCAAATTTGTTCAGGTACCTATCCCTCCCCCATGAACCTCAGGAGAAGCTGCATTCCAGGAGTGAATCTAATTGATCTAAACCCAGTATCATCCCTTTTCCCACGAATTAATCAGAAGTAGCATGTGACCCAATTCTGGTCAATAGGACTTATAAGACAAGATTTGCTGGAAGCTTCTGGAAAAGCCCTTTTACACAGTTAGGAAAAACACAAAAAGGCAGTTTCTCTCTTCCACCTGAGGAAGTGAAGTCCACCTGGGAGTGAAGAAGGAGGTAGCTCTAAATACTACCAGCATCCATCCTAGAACCCTAAAGCAGTCTGCCTGTGATGATATTGGTGGTAGAATAGAGAGACAGAAATCCCTAGGACCTTGACAAAATCATTGAATAAATGGATCAGCCAATTCTGAAGGCTGTCCTAACTCGGGGCTTTCTTTTATGTAACCTAATACTTGTCCTAATTATTCCAGCCAGGTAGAGTTGGGTTTTCTGTCTTTGCAGCCAAAAGCATCCTAACTGATAGAGAGACCTATTCCTCCTCCATGTTTGTCTTCCTTTTACAGATGAAGAAATAAAGACTCGGGGAGACCACATAATGTATACCAAGTTCACACAACTGTGACTAAATGCCAATTCATAACCCTGAGATTAGTGGTAAAAGAAATTGCAGAGATGGATTTCAACATAGGTCGAGTAGAAGATTTGTAACAAAGTTCTGATTGACACTTAGAATAGTGGGCAACTCTTTGCTGTACAGGCCAGCACCAGAGCATGAAGTGGTGACTAGTTATTACTGATTGTGCCCCAAGACTTTTCCTGCAAGGTTTAAAAGAAGATGCTTCTCTGTAAGGTGCATTGGCTGAATCAGAGGCATGTTCCGTGTTTAGTGGAGTGGAGTGTTTAGAGCTCCTTTTTCTGGCACTCATACAATGATGCTAATGCTACTTTTTGCTTTCCTGTCTGTATCTTTCCTGCCCTTAGGCTTTCCAGCGAGCCTGATGGAGAACGAGAGAGAAGAAGGCGTGCCCTGGCAACCATTGCCAGGAAACAGATTTCTCTGAAGCTATAAATTAGAAAGATAACCCACTTACTGGAGGTGGGCTCATATGCAATGCTGCAAAATCTGCCAGTGTGGAGAATATTGCTACCTTTAGCTTCAGGTTTTTTTTTTTTAATCACTCATGGTTGATAATTACAAAGAAGTGTAAAGAAGAAAAAAAAAATGGCTCAGAGTCCTATCACTGTGTAATCTTTGCTAATATTTTTTTCATATAAATGTTTTCTTGTATAAGAATAGTAAACACATGTGGCAATATAAGAATCAAACAGAAACATACAAAGCAGAAAGTAAAAGTCTGCTTACATATGTTTCTTTCTTTCGAAAACTATACATGCATATGTACGCACACACATGTTCTTTTCTATTTATTACATAAAATAGACAATGCTGTGTACATTTTTTTAATCTTGTATCTGGATTTTTCACTTTTTGGAAGTCTGCATCAATATTTTAATTCTACTTTATGGCTGTATCATATTTTATTAAACCAATATCCTTTGCAAATGTATTGATGGATATTGTTTTCAATTAATGACTAAAGGACTTCAACATTTTAGAATTAATATTGGGATCAAAAATGAGATCACCTCAATTATCATCCATTAATTTTTTTACCTATGTAACAAGGGTTTATTGAACACCTAGTATATAGCAGAAATTTTGTTAGGTGCCAGGAATGTAAGTAGGATATCTGTCCTTGAGTCAAATGGGTCATAGCCTAAACAGAGGAAGTGGTCAGGAAATCAATAATTAACTGTCACTGCTGAGAGAAGGATAATAAAGTACGCTGTAGCCACAGAGATTAGATGCCCAGCATAACCCTAAAATTAAGGGGTTAGTGAGGAGAAGTTCTCAGAGCAAGCCCCATGTGAGAAGACTTGGAGACAGGAAACAGCACAGTGTATTCAGAGAGCTGCAAGAATTTTGGAGTGGTCAGAGTGCAAGTTACAAGAGGGAATATACTGGCAGGACCTTGAGCTAGAGACAGAGGCTGAGGTCAAAGCCATACCACAGACCTTATTCTAAAAGTCACTGGAAGTCATTGAGGTTTAAAGTACTGAGGGGAGAAGAGAATTCAGGAGTGACATGATCATTTTTATATAATCTGAGAAAAAAAGAGCACAGATAAAAGATAAAAACAGAAAAACATCAGCTACAAATTAGTCCTCAGCATAAAGGGAATAAGAGCTAGATGAGAAAAAGACACAGACTTCAAGTGAAAAGTGAGTACGGCAGGAAACTGAAAGTATAAACAGGATACCAAATTACTAATGGGTAGTTAAGAAAGGTAAGTGAAATTTTTGATATGGTATTCTAACAAATCATTTTGATGCATTTTATTTCTTAATAAGTGTATTTTCATAACATCCATCAGGTAAGATTGCCCTTAGTAAGTAAAACTAGGATCCATTTGAGTGGTGTACTGGAGCCAGCTAAATTGATGGGAGTATTTACACCACGGAAATTGGCCAACACAGAAATCAGGTTTTGTTTCTGCTTTTGTTTTTCCCCAGAGTGCCTGCTGTTAAACATTTGTCAGCACATCATTGATCCCTCCCTACGTGAAGGAACTAGGAATCATTGAAAATGTCTTCAATTTAATTCCTTCCAGAGACACCAGACTGTTCCTATGCCTCCTCCCCATTCCTTCATAAAACCTATTTCATTGTCATGATTATCAGTGTTTCAAAAATGTACTGTAAAACACACCATTACATTAGTAGAGATTTAAAAAAAAAAATGAAAAAGCATAAGCACAAAGACAGATCCTCTGACTCTTGTGCCCAGCCCTGGCGAAGACCAAGAAGCTGATGGCTGGTGATGGTGGCAACTCTCCATTTTAAGAGCCTGTTTTCCACAGGTAAGAGGGACCCATCACAGACCTGCAGTAATTCTGGTGACTCACAGGAAAACAGTCCAGCTCGTTTGGCCAGTTCTTCGGTTATTTGAGTCATTCATAGCTTCGGAGCTACTGAATTCTCCTGTGATCACCCGATGTTTCATTTCTTCCATGAGAGTCGAAGAAAGGTATTTATTTTCCTGCTATCATTTTGGTATCATTTTATGTTTTCTCTTTCCATAAATTGCTGTGCCAGAGCCAGATTCATGGGACTGCATCTGTCGTGTTTTGTTTTGTTTTGTTTTGTTTTGTTTTGTTTTGTTTTAAGTGTCCGTGATCATGCTACAGATACACTCACAGCCAGTGGGTCCCAGAGCCAAAGGAAAACAACAGGCCTTTGACTGGGCTGTGCCTACAGCAGCACAGGAGGCACGGCAGCAGTGGGGGCAGCTGGCAGCACCACCTCTTTTCATTCTCCGTAGGTGGGTGGAAGGCAGTGTGTGGGCTGGAATTGGGGAGCTGAGTTGACTAGCCCAAGGCTGGTTGGGAGCCTGCAGTTCAGGGAGAGATAATTGCTTTATTGGCTCTGTTTATTTATTTTTTTTAAGGTGATCATCTTACGTCATCTCAGCAGAACTGAAAATTTCACATGATTTTCAAAGTGCATGAGATGCTAGACAGATCCTTGGATGTGAGCAGGAAGTGAGAGGAGGAATTGGGAGAGAGCAGAGGTAGATCCCCAGTCTGTCACCGAAGTAGAACACCAGCAGCTACTGATGGGCACGGAAGAGCGAGTCAGGCCTAGCTTTAATGATGGTATCGCTGATACTCCAGTGTGCAGCTTCCTTATTAATCTGTCACTAAACACCAGCTATAATGATTTCTCCATCCCCTTCCTGTCAATGGCCACTCGACTGAACCCTTTTCAGAAACACAATCTTTGCTTCAGGACAGATTATGTGAGCACAGCTCAGGTTTATAGAAACACATTGCTGGCTTTCTTGCAAAGGGAATGGTGAAAGGAGATGTTAGCACCAGTCAGCTTTTTCTTATCAAGTCACTTCATTATTGCTACGGCAACCACACACCTTGGTTTATCCTAGACTGAGAGGTTTCCAGGACACAGGGCTTTTATTGTTAACATTAGGGAAGCTCTTGGCAAACTAAAATGAGTTGGTCACCCTAATTATAGCAGTATCTGATTGGGTGCCAAATGAGTAAGAGAGACAATAAAAGACTGTTGAAGGCTGAAATCAGTAAAATCATAGTAGCTGGGAGATTTGCATAGTGCTCTGTATTTAACAATGTACTTTCACACACACTATCCCATTTTAATCCTATAACAAATTAAAGAAGGCCGAGGAGGTATTACTGTCATTTTATGTCTATGAAAAAATTTAGCCACAAAGATTAAGTGACTTGCTCAATGTCCCAGAGCTGGTTAGTGACAAGAGACTCAGGTGTTGCCTCCACCTCTCTTCAGAGTGAGCTAGGATATGACTGAATAGCTGAAGTCCAGTGTTGTTTCCACTGTACCATGCTGTCTCTCTAGTTATAGGCAGAATGGAATTACTCTTTCTCTCATTACTTAGCTTTTTTGGGGGGTCACCAGAATCTTTTGTAGAGTGACAGTCTTGCCATGAAGAAGAATTAAATGAGAATTAATAACCATTATCCTCCCAACCAAAAACCACCAAGAAGCACAGATGCTAAGATATTAGTCATGGTCTCCACTCAAAGGTAAGGTAAAATACCTTTGCAAGGATTGCATTCACATGATCTGTGATACGGTTTCCTGGTTGAGGTAAGAAGTGAAGGCAACATTAGTCTGGCAGAGAATGCTGAGTGGAGAAGCTCGGAGGATAAGGAGACTGAGAAAGCCTTGCATCTTACGGCAATGTGGCAGGCACAGAAGCAAACAGCCTCAAGGCCTAGAAATGTGGAGAAGAACTCAGCGTTCTAGGATGAGAAACATGACTCAGCATGTCTCTTTTCCCATAAATCATACCAGTGTGTCAAGGCAGCATTTGAAATTTTACTCTAATATCAGTGATAGTATCTAAATTCTGGTCACGATATGCATAACTTGATATGGGATAGAATCGAAATTCTTTCTAAAATTAGAGACATTACAATCAAACCCAAGCCTATCATTTCTGTATTCAGTGAGAGTCACAAAAGTCTGAATACCTTTGAGGAAAAATCATGAATCTACAGTTTCTCTGGCCAGTTCTCATTTTTAGAATGTCAAGCAGCATTTGATTTACGATCATCTGAGCTATTAGCTCAGATTTTCAAGCTTAAATTCAAGTTGGTATACTGTCTTTTAAAAAAAGAAAACCTATTTGCCACAAAATGATATAATCATAATCTGCATTATAAGTGAAATGGATTTATGCTGGTGGCAAAAAATAGTCTCCAAGCTGTAGTAGAAGCAAAATGATATATTGGTATGTATGGTATGGAGAAAAGAGCTAGGGTTTTGCAATCAGGCAGATTCAAGTTCCAGTCCCACTTGTGTTGGCATATGACCTTCGGTGTTAAGTCTTAATTTTTCATCTGTAAAATGAGAATAACAAAATGTGCACTCCCTACAGAGGATAATGCATACAGAGAGCCCAGCACAGAGCCTGGTGTGCAGCATTCATTCCATGTCATTCCCTGTCTCTTTTATCTCTTGCATGGCATTGCCCCCTACGTTACCCTTGGTCTCCCTCTTTCCCCAAGTCTGTGTGTAGAAATGTAGTCTCCTTGGCTCCCTCTGCCTCGGTTCCTGAGGGCAGCACATGGAACAGGAACACAAGAAAGTCTCGAAGATTTAAAAGCATGGTTTCCTGACTAGAGTCCCTGACACATCTGAGATGCTATGTAGTAAGCTCCTTCTACTACTCACCAACACCTCTCTGACAACAAGATTAAGCCATAATATTATTTGTTTCACAAACTGTAATATTTAAATGCTTTGGGACCCTTTCTTCCTTTCTATAAAAATAATGACATACCAGGCACACTAAGGGGTACATGGAATAGTTGGCAATTCGAGTCTCCTGGCCCTTAGTAGTTGTACGTAGGTGCCCTTCGAGAGACTTAAGGCCAAGTGGATGGTGGCTCCGAAAGGAATCATGGTCTGTGTTTTTTTTTTTTTTCAAATGAATTGATAAAGAATTTCTTCTCCAAATGGTTAACATGATGTAGAATATTAATGAGAAACTCACTTCAGCATTTGATCTTTTTGGCAACATTCTCTTAATTTCTCTCTCAAGCTATCTTCACAGGTAAAAAAAAAACAGAAACAAGAGACGTGTAAGATATAACTCTGCAAAAGAATAGTTCTAATTTTATTCACCATTTGTGAAGCTCTGTGAAAATTAAATAAGCTGATGAGAGCAAATGTAGTCAGAATAATGCCCTGCTGAGCAGGCCAGGTGTAAAATCTGGATACTAATGGACCATATTGATGTACCCAATTACATTTTTAAAGGTGAAAATCAATTATGCTTTCTGGTGTCATCTTACTGCATTCATGCCGCTATAATAAAATACCTTCGGCTGGGCATTAGAAACAACAGAAATTTATTTCTCCCAGTTCTGGAGTCCAGAAGTCCAAGATCAAGTCAGCAGCAGAGTCAGTGTCCTCTGAGGGCTCAGCGACTATGCCGTCTTGCTGCGTCCTCACACAGCTCCCTGCACCTCTTCCATAAAGTCGCTAATCCCACTCGTGAGAGCTCTGCCCGCATGACTTACCTCCTAAGGCCCCACCTGTCACTACTATTACATTGGTGATTCAGTTTCAATTTATGAATTTTGAAGGGATATATTCAGACCATAGCCAGCATTAAATGTTTTGAACTAGAAGTAAGTGTTTTTTTCATCTTTGTGCACACCGCAACACTTCCATTCTACAATAATTTCAGATGAAATAGAGACTGGGTTTTAGCCACACCTTCTCTTAAGCCCTTTATCTTGGCATCTCTTCACTTTCCTTTCATTCCACACCTAAATCTCACCTCTGCTCCTAACCATTTAAAAAAAATCCTTTTCTAGTGAACTCATTAGCATTCTGGTAACGTTCTTAAAGACCCAATTAAAGAACAGTATAGAGATTTTAATAATTATACTATGAAGAATCTCGTAAGACCAAAAAATTACACATTTCATATGCCTTCAAAATCTTTTTCACCCAGGTTTTAAACCTATCATGTGTTACATAAAACAAAACAAAAATCCTTAAATACATTTAAATAAATTTTTAGAAAAAATAAAATGGTGAGTAGTTGGTTGACTTTTTGTCACTACTTTTGATTTTACACATTTTGAATAAAAGAATATGTGTAGCAAATATTACTATACTTGGACCCTGAATAGTTGAAGCAATCCACCCTGTTCCACAAACATGAATGATATGTATGAGTTATCTTGCCATGACAAAATATTTTTTTAGTTATCAAAACCATGGTGTACTTTACTATTTACAAACATCTAAGGTAACTGCAGATTAGCAGGTTAATAATCTTCAGTCTGCCATATTTCTATCCAACATAAACTCTAGGTCTTGTCTAAGATTTATTAAATTGGCCATTTTGTCTTTTCTTGCGAATTAGCTCATATTCACACGTTGAAATCTCAGTTCATATCTGCAGTTGGCAAGGAAGATGGCAACATTGAGTTATGCTGTTAAAAGGTAGATAACCTATTAAAATAAGGAATAAGCAAAGGGATCCAAAAAAGATGAAACTTCCTGTTCTTTCTGAAATCCATATGTTTTCTTAATATGATTCAGCCTTGTTTTTGTGGTTGGCAAAGTGTTTTGCAGTTATAAATTTGGTCTCAATAACTATTTAGTTCAGAAAAGCCAACTGTATGTAGTTAATTGTTGGACTGTTTACAGTAGTCTCATTTCTAACTGGAAAAGGGCTTTGGAAAATGTTTTCAGCATCCAAAGAGAAAAATTTTTAATGTAGAGCATTTAAAATAAAACATTATTTGCCAATATACCAATTATTTTGAAGTCTTTCCTATGCTAGAATTTACTCTGTATGTCACCATTAATGACAAGGGTATCTTAATCTTCCTCTTACATTATGGAAATTTCTAGTGGCCTTCAGTGTATCAATGCACATGTTTGCTAATGGTTGGCAGTTTACCCCAGCTAATGCATTTTACGTACATTTTGTACAGAACTGATCAATTATTTTGTTTTTGCATCTCCTTGTCTGTCTCTCCCACTGGGCTGTGAGTTTCTTGAGACCAGGAACTGTGGCTTTATCCTACATACTGATGCCTAACACAATCCCCCCATTGTTTGCATGCATTTTTCTTTAAACATTCATTGGATTCTTGCTAGGTGTGAGGCAAAGTGCCAAGGCTTTTATTTGAGTTACTTTATATCCTCAGGACAAGCTAATAGCATAGGCATATTATTGTCCTCATCTTTCAGGTAAGGAAATGAAGGCGTAGATAACACAGACTATGGAAGGTGAGTGGCAGCCCTGGGCTTCAAACTCAGGCAGCCTGATGTTAGAGGCTTTGCTCTTACTTCCCCGAATAGTGCTTTCCATGAGTGTTCTGCATGAAGGTAGATAAGAAGGAACAGTGGTAAGGATGGCCCTAAAGGGACACTTAGGTAGATAATAGAATTCATTTTCTTAAATCTTGAAGTGGGATCTTTGAAAGTTGTTGATTGCTTAGCTCCAGTCTTCATTCCCTCAACCATTTTCTTATATTGCCTATAATTTCTTTCAAATATCTCTGTAGCCACATTGCATATGCATTTATACTGCCTAGAGGCAGTTGAATAAAATCTGAAATGCTCCAACCAGAAATCTGCACTCCAAGGGTGGTTAGTTAAAATTAGAAGGATCCCAGTAAGGTACCTACACTCTAGTAACAAATACTTCAAATATTACTATCTGAATATGTCCTCAGAGAATTGATTATGCAACATAAGAATACTTAAAATTGCTTTTTTTGTGGGGGGAGTGAAATAAGTTGTGTGCATAATAGATAGTTACAAGGAAAGATTTGTGTAGAAAGCTCCCTCCCTTGCATGAATAAGGTATGGAGATCTGAGCAGCCCTGCAGCCAAATGCCTTTGATACAGTGTGCAGGTCTAGAACTCCAATCATTCCTCTGTCTCTCACTTAATGGAGGATTTTGCTGCAAGATAATATGTGTTGCATCTGTCTAGGCTAGCTACTTTCATGAAAGGTGCTTGCCAGAACACCCAGAAAGGCAGAGAGCCATATGACTTCACCAAGTTTACAAGAACTGATTGTAGGACTGTATTTTGTATACATGTCAGAATCTGGTCTGAAACTCGGTGGTAGGAAAGTTGTGGAGGAGGGGACATAGAGTCCCCATCTTCTGATTGTCTGAGACTACCAACAGTGGCAAATTGTGAGTGGCCAAGGTGGCTTAGGACATTTCATAAAACCTAACTTTCTCCCTCTACCATCTGAGATAGTAAACCTTGGCATTATCTCTTGCATTTATGACTGTTTTATTAACATAATTAACTATTTAAAAAATTTTCCATTACATCATGCCATTTACCTATTGTTGAAATTCTCTTACTTTGTACAAGGTCCACACCTTGTCTATGTATTAGGGAAATTCTAATGCATCTTACATAGAAATATGAACAGATGATATCAGACTTGCCCAGAAGGGTCTAAAGAAAAAGTCTTGAGGCTCTAATGTCCCGTTAAATGACCCCACAACAAAGCATGGTAAGACAACTGTAAATTCAAGCATCGAATGACAGAATTTCCAGGGATGCCTGCCGTCTCTCCTGGCTTCTTCCTTTCTGAAAACACAAATTAGGTAGTGGTTAACAAAAGGGAAATTTAAGAAGCTAGAATTTTGACGCCAGTTGGAGAAATCCACATCCAGAGAATATTAGCAGAAGCGTTGCAATAGTACCTCTAAATGCACCTCTACAAATGATTACCATCAAATCTATGCTGACTGGGAGAAAAAATCTATCACGCTAAGCATTCACATAATAAAGATGAAACCAGAAACCCCTGCTTTTCTGCCATTGTTATTATATCTTCTACTTGGCACAAATATTTCTTTGTTTAAAATTTTATTTTTAATTGACATACAATAATTGTACATATTAAGGGGTACAATGTGATATTTCAATACCTGTATACATTGTGTAATGGTCTAATCAGGGTAATTTGCATATTCATAACCTGAAACATTTATTGTTTCTTTGCGGTAAGAACATTCAAAATTCTTCTAGCTATTGTGAAATATACAGTACATTACTATTAACTACAGTCATTCTGCTGGCACAAATATTTCTATAAGGCTATTTGTGGTTGTATGATTGTTTGTTTTTTATTTAGTTACTTAATCCAGAGATGTGGATTTTCAATAAGAAATCAGAAATGCTTATGGCTAGTAGAAAAAAATACTACAGATTTGCAAAGCAACAATTTTCAGATTGAAAAAAATCCACTGTGGTCTAACCATTGACTGTCTATTTGAGAAAGTCTTTAGAAATTTTTCTTTTCTTTTGATGGGAAAGGTTTTAGGGGATTTATCAGGCTAAATCTAGTTGGTTTTCACACTCAAGAACTTAGGGCTAGAAAAGACTCTGAGATTCCTCCTTTTATCGTCTCCTTTCTAAGTTAAAGTGTAAAACAGTTGAGAGGAATTGTCATTGACACTGTCCTTAAATATCTTATAGAGTGGGAGAGCTCACAACATCCTTTTATACCTATAGATAATTCACATTACATCTCTGTTTTTAAGCTTTACTTTATTCCTTTCAGTGTAAATTTTTAAGCTATGTTTCCATAAGCTTGGACCTACTCTCTGGCTTAAATTAGTTTGCATCAGGAAGAGTTTGCAAAGCATTCATATCTGAAGAGCTATAGTACTTAGTATTTACCAAGTACACTTAAACATTTTATGACAGTGATAAGGTATTTGATCCAACATATATTTCTCAAATGCCTAGTAAGTACCAGACACTCTGCCACACAAGGATTAATTTAACATGTCCCTGCCCTTAAGGAGATCATCCTTGTTGGTCACCAGGAGAAAGGCTAAAGCCTAAAATAAACTAATCCCACCAAGAGAAGTGAAGTGACTACACTTTAGCCAAAGAAATGTCAAACACAAGGGTTACTCTATGCCAGTGGACTTGTATCACTTTATAATTTTTCTCTCGTTCTGCTTGGCTAAGAGGAGAAAGAAGACTAAAAGTGTAGAGCCAAGTAATTGAGAGTAGAGAATCTAAAGCAAGGAGATTCTTTTTTCAGGTCCCTAATAGGCTCCAGGTTAGAACACTCTCCTAGAGGTGATAAAGCTTGTAGAAATGAAACTTAGTGTCAATGTGCCTTCAAAAACCTGCCACAGTTGTTACTAGCCACAGTTGGTTTGTGTGTTTGAGTTACAAGGAAACAAAACTAGGAATCAGGATTCCTAGCCCTGTGTTTCAATCATGGTGTAACTTTTGCACCCAAAGAGATAACTCTTTACATGGAGTTTTCCAATATGGTAGCCACTGGCCACATGTGGCCATCTAATTTTAAATTTAAATTAATTAAAGTTAAATCTAATTAAAAATTTAGTTCCTCCATCACACCATCCTCATGTCAGTGGATGGTGCTCCATGGCCACAGGGGGCTCCTGGCTACCATATTGGGAGCACAGGTCACAGTACATTTCTACCATCACAGAGAGCTCTGCTGGACAGTCCTGTGTTACATCAGTCACTTCCCAGATGTCTTGATTTGAAGAACAAGGTGGCTCTGAACTGTCCACTGCTCATCGGTGTGCACGAGTCTCATAATCGGGGGACTGGAACTAGTGTTTTCTTTTATGGTGGGTTCTAGGTGTTACCTATGAAAGGTAAGCAAGTAGAACACTCTGAAAGCACTGGCGCTGCTGTTATTTCCCCCTCACCACAGTTATGGAAGAGAAGACCATCTTATATCACAATGGCCCAAGCAGTTCCCTTTGTATCCAAATCCCCAGCCAAAACAAACCCTAGATCCTAGGTCCACTCTCTCTGTGTCAAGGTGGCCCACAGCTCCAGCCCGATGGTCACTAAAGGTGCTACCCTGACTGCTGCTTCCAGCGTCACTCACCACCTGTTTCTACAGCTCCAGGGATTGGACAAACCATTGGTGATTCCTCCTTGATGTCAGAGATATGGAAATTATTCAATTATTAGAACCACCGAAAGAATGGATACTGAAGATGTCCATAAATCTGGGTGACTGGGATGTATTCTGCAGAAGATTTGTGGTATTCTTTGTTCTCATTAAAATTCAGCCTTGTTTCAGTTCTCTGGTGACTGTGTCTGGCACCTTAGCAACGCTACTCCTTGATCTGTTTTGGCAATCAAATCTATCTACATCTCCTCAGCACAGTCTGCCTTTGTACCAAGTACAACAGGTGAAGCATATAAATAGCCTCGTCTCCATTCACATCAAACTTTTCCACCAAATGTGTCTATATTATGTAGGGTTTTATTACCAGATAACTTTCCCCAAAAAACTAATGCCAACAAGTAAGTTGGTTTTCAGAGCTTGCTGGATTTGGGATTGCGTAGGAGGAAGTACAGACCAGCGGCCCCCTCCTATTTCTATAAATACTGCAGTGTCTCCTCCTCTAAGAAGGCTTCCCCACCTGCCTATACTCCTTAGGAAAACCTGTATTTTTCTTTTATAAGTTATCACAGTGCAAGTTCCCTGAAGGCAGGAAATCTCTTTTTATTTCCTCCTGTACCCCTATATCATGTACCAAGTTTGGTGCTGGAAAAAAGAAGGCACTCAATAAATCCTTGGAGAATGGATGTGAGTGATGGAAGAATGATTCCTGTCACAGCTTCCTAGCAGTGGCCTCTTTCCTCCAGTATCTCTCTACTCTGAGTTGTCAGCAGCAAGGACTGCTGTTTATTGATATCCATGTTCTCCAGTTCATGGGTGCACTGCTAGCCTACATTTCCCAGCCCCTCTTGTGGTTAGGAAGGCCAAGTGACTGGCTTCTTTACAATGAAATATGGGCAGAAGACATGCATGTCCCCTCGTGCCTGCCCCATAGCCCCTCCACATGTCCTCCTCTTTCGTCCCCTGCCCAAACACTGAGGCTCCAGTGAAGAACTCTGAGGCTCTAGAGGACAACGGAGCCACAGATGGAAAGATGGCCCTCCAGGCCTTGCTCTTGACTTGTAGATGGCACCTTCATGTTCACATGGTGTTCTCCCTGTGTGTGCCTGAGTCCAATTTTATCCTACTGGCTTAAGGGCCCACCCTACTCCAGTATGACCTAATCTTGATTAATTACATCCACAACAGGCCTGTTTCTGAGTAAGGTCATGTTCTGAAGAACTGGGGCTTAGGACTTCAACATGTGATTTTTTTCAACTCATAACATGCCACATGGAAGGCTGCTTGCCAGAGAAGCCACCTGCATTAGACTTTGTGTAAGACACTTTGTGTTGCCACTGGAATTGCAGGGTTTTCTGGCACAGCAGCTAGTGTCTCTTACCAAAACAAAGACACCATCCTGTCACACTAACCTTGGCCTTGAGAATAACAACAATAATAATCTACCTACGTATTATTTATTGCCTTTTGGAAATGTTAAAAAAAAGTCTTCAAGTTATCCCTCAGCTTTCAGACTTGTAATCCTTTGTGGGCTTCAACATTTGGTTGCTGAGTGGATGGGCTGTTGTTTGGGAAGGGTCACTGTCACTTTTGTGGTGGCAAGAAAACAGGCCTTGAAGGTGGGGAACCTGGGCTCCACTTCTGCCTCTGCTCCTGAAAAGTGACCTTAAGGCAAATCATGTTTTTCTGTGAGCCATTGTTTATTCACTGGAAGGAAGAAAGCAAGACTTCCCTCCTGGGGTTATTGGGAGGATTAATCAAATTAAATTAATCTTCCCAATTAGCACAAAGTGTGGCATGGAGTAAGTGCTTAATATGGCTTTAAAAAAACAGAGGCAGATTTTTTATCTGGGAGCTGCTATCTCACCCTTCTGCATTGGTATTCAGTGTCTGAGGGACACAGGATCTGAAAGCCCTTAGTTAAACCAACCTAGGGGCTGATATTTGAAGGGATGGCCTGTAGAAGAGGAATTATGAGTGTTTTCTCTGCCTTTGAGGGCCACATAAGGATTTTAACTCAATTAGAACTTTCCATCACTCGGAACTATCCAAAGGCTGGCAACATTTTAAGGTTGTGAGTCTTCTGTCTCAGAAAGTGTTCAGATGATATGATCACTGGTGGAGGTATTATGGGGGCATTAATCAAAGCATGAGTAGTTGGAGTAGATTTATAGCATGGATATTCCATGATTAGGACAGCAAGGTGTATTAGCTTTGAGTTAGACATCAAACAGGTACATTCTTATAGGGTACAGAGAAATAAGAAGTTTTCATGAAAATATGCTCTGAGGAAGGACACTAATGGTGGGCCATGGCTGCATGGATGAGGGAGAGCATGGAAGAAGCCACTGAAGGGGAAGAAAGTGTGGGAACTCAACAGTGTACCTCCCCTGCCACATGATTTTTCATAGAACTCACCCCACATCCCACTCAGGAAAGGCAGGATATTTCTCAAAAGCTATTTCACTGTCATTGCACTGCTCATGAACCTTATGTTATTCTCCAGGAATCATGACATCAAAGCCAACCCAGAGCCCAACGTTTTAGGGAATAGCCTACCTGTGTGTCAACCTGTGCTATGCGCAGCAGCCCGAAACCAGGATCTGAGAGGACCACTCTCAGGCAGCAGGGTTCTGAGCAACTAGAGAGAGCATGTTGACCCCTGATGTTCAGGACACACAGTGGGGACTGCCAACTCCAACATTTACCAAGGGCTCAAGGGGGGATCCTTTTGAAAACCTTGTAGTCAGTTAAACCCATCATGTCTCCCATTCTTTTTATCCTTAATTACCAGCTGAGATATGAGCCTCTCCGGCTTCCCTGCTCATCCCAATTTTCTTTGTGCTTCCTCTCCCCTACACAACCTCCCACTGCTGCTCCTTGTTCCCGCATCAATTTTTCCACCATATCATATGGGACCTCTCTATACCATGGTGGATGCACTCCCTACCTCCAGCTCCATGGCTGGGTGGAACTATGGCTCTCCCTAGACCCGACACTTCTTGTGCTATTGCTCAATCTCACACACGTACCCAGGGGAGGTGGTTGGGGCACTAAACAGCCCCCACCCCCTGCGAGCACCACTTCTAGATCATTGTTCCTCTACCATAGCACAAGAAATCCTGCTTCTGGGAAGGCTTGTGCCATCTGGCTCTACTTTCAAACACATGCTTAATTGCTCCATAAATGGTAGAAAGGACTAATTTTAGCATTTCTGTCATTTAACAAGTCACAAATTCTGCAGCATGAATTATTCCCAGTTAATCTAGGTTGGAATCCTTGCTCTGCCCCTACTAGCTATTTGACCTTTGAAAAAGTTATTTAACTTTTCGGAGCTTCACTATCTCAGAAAATGAAAGGGAAAATGCCTACCAGAAAAGATTACTGTGTGAATTGAATGGTACAATGTATTCGAAATCATCAGAATAGGCATAAAATGTGAGTTGAATTTAAATAGAAACATCTTTAATAGTGTGCGTATAATTCATCCCAAGGTAGATAGGAGTTAGTTATAGTTATTTCCTTAATATTAAAAACTGTTTGGTAAAACTATTCTGTACAATATGGTAATGGTGCAAACACGTCTTTATATATTTGTTAAAACCCATAGAATGTACAAAACAAAGAGGGAACCCTAACGTGAACTATGGACTTTAGTTAATAATGATGTATCAAATAGTGACTCATCATTTGTAACAAATATACTTACTAATGCAAGACATTAATGTTCGTGGAAACTAAGGAATGGGGAGGAAATATTTGGGAACTCTGGACTTTTCATTTAATTTTTCTGTGAACCTAAAAATGCTTGAAAAAATAATCTTTTATTTTTATTTATTTATTTATTTATTTATTTTGAGACAGGGTCTAGCTCTGTCACCCAGGCTGGAGTGCAGTGGCACTGTCATAGCTCCCTACAGCCTAAATCTCTTGGGCTCAGGTGATCCTCCTGCCTTAGACTCCTGAGTAGCTGGGATTACAAGCATGCACCACTAAGCCTGGCTAATATTTTTCTTATTATTTTTTGTAAAGGGAGGGTCTCACTCGAACTCCTGGCATCAGCAATCCTCCCACGTTGGCCTCCCAATATTCTGGGATTATAGACATGAGCCATCATGACTGGCCTAATCAGTTAATTTTTAAAATTGATTTATATGAAGCAGGTTTGTCCATGAGTTGATAATTCTTGAGGCTAATAATGGGGGATGGGGCTCATTATACTTCTTCTCTATATATCTTCCATGGTAATAAAAATTTTAAGAATGCATTTTCTTAAACTAAGTCTCTTAGTTAATCAACCAAAGAGAGATATTTGGCAACATCTTCAAACAATGGGTATTTACTTTAATTCTTCTAGGACTTATTGACAGCCTATTAATCAATGAACTCAGTGTCCAGCCTAGTGGGGAGATTCTAGAACACTGTAAGACATGATGAATTCTTCCTTCAAAAAGGAAGCAGAAGCAAAAGGACTGCTTGTGAAATGAGTAACAGCAGAAAACAACATACTAGAGAACTTAAATCCACAGCATAGAATGTAAGTTCAAGAAGTCTAGAGAAAATGAAATAAAAGTTCTTTCAATAAACATGAAAGTTTCTAAATATCTCAATGTCAGCACTTCTTCCAGCAAAAATATATGGGGTTTTAACCAACTTTTGAGGCATAGGTTCACATTCTATTCAGCCTGGATGATTATTTTTTAATCCCAAAGTAAAAGACAGATGATAATAAAACCATGCAGTAAGATCTCATCCTTGAATTGAGAGTAAGGAAAAGATGAAGCAATAGAAAAGTATGATTTCAGGGCTGAGCTCTGCCCAGAGTTGAGCTGGATACTGTCTTCGAGCAGAGAACAGTGCCAAGCATTGAGCTGTCGATGAAATGATCATTCAAGTGGTTGCCAGCTTTACGAATATCAGTGTGGGCTCTGTGAAGAGTTCAAATAATGAGAACAGTTTTGTTTTTGACTAGTTTAAAATATTAATAACATCATGCTTATGTGCATACATGTTTAATAGATGTATTTTGGTCTTTGTAAAAATTGTTGAGCCCTTATAGAGCGCTTATGGTAAATTTTGTCTTATTAGAGAATTAAATGATGATTCTGCATAAAATTTTAATGTTGATCCTCACAGAATTTATATATTAAGTGATTTATCAAAAAGTAGGAATAAAAGATTGTATATTTAGATTTCTACAGAGAAGTGCTGAAATCACAATTCCTTGAGAACCAGGAACATTTGGGACTCCTGTGTGCAGGGCTATTTGTTATTCTAAAATTAGATCTCAAAATCAAATTTCCTGAAACAGAAAGTCAAGGGGGTTGTAAATTTCAACTTTTGGCAGCTTGTGCAGCACACAGGTATTTTGTGATGACTTTTAATTTAGATCTTGGAATAGGAGAGTGGGGATTTGAATCTAATTAATTTCTGTCTCTTTTAACTTCTGGAGTTTTTTGAATAATAAATAAAGTTTTTAGAAAAAGAAGAACAGGAATACAGAAGAAGAATATCTCTACTCTGGAGTTGCTTTCCCTGAATTATCAGGAGAACTTTAAATCATTCCCTGTGTTCCTAACTACTACCAATTCCAAGAAATTTCTCTGGTTTTAAGAAATAATTCCAAGAAACCAATCTGAAGAAGAGAAAGAAGGGTATCTGCGCCCAGCACACTTTAAACATAGACATAGTCGCAGTCATTTAGAGAACGCAAAGTGCTAAAGTTGATGTTTTACTTGTTCTGATTCATGTGATCCTTCAACCAGTCTGCCAAGGAGCTACCTCTGTTTTAAGAGGAAAAAACTGTCACTCAGTTTGTAATGCACGTAAGGACACACAGTTAGTATATAGCTAAGGATTTGTGTTTGGATCTGACTGTTCCTAAAGCCCTGGTTTCACAACATGATGCTTTCATAGTTTTAGTTTGACCTTCACATTCTGGGTCAAATTTTAAACAGAGGAAAATAGGTGAGGTTCTTGTCGCATTCCCTGAAGCCATCCAAATAATCATTAAAAAGAGCCTCTGTGCACAAAGCAGTGAGCCCCTCTTGGGATAATTTAAGGGACACCCTCTCCTGGTCTAAAATAGCCTTTTCCCCCCCAATAAACAAAACTGCTATTCACATACTGTGTTGGACAATCTACCAGTACATGTTCAACACTTTGAGTTAAATATTGATTTTTTCTTGGTTCCTCTTTTTAAAATTAAAATACATCCAAGAAAGGGATGACGTATTAATTATTAAAACCATAGTCTTAATAGTCAATCACATACCTTTTCCCTTCTTGGAAATGGACGGGGTATTCCAAGGTACTAGAAAAGGAAAGACAGGCCATGTGGATTCACAGCCTGGGATTGTGGATTGCTAAGGGTATGGTGATAAGCAGTTAGGAAATTAGCAACAGAGAAGAAAAAGAGGTTAGTAAACTAGTTTCTATATTAAAACAGAAACTGTATGTTCACTGACAAAGTACTTCATACTTTTAGAAATAGCCCTTAGCTATCTAGCCTTACCTTGAAAGAACAGTGCGGTGAAATTTTGTCCTGGAACCCCCAGGGGTGAACTCAGGGCATCCAGCTCGTGCAGGTGAGCTCAGGAGGAGACAGGCTGCATATGCAGTGAGCACATCCTGCCCAGACACCACGCGGGGGACTCCACAGACCTCATCTCATCCCTATAACAGCCCTGAAAGAGAGCTTATTAGACCCTCTAAGCATATATTATTAATAGCAGTCATGAACACCTTTGATTTTAAAAAGATGCAAAAGCCAATTATTTCTTAAGTATAGATCATTTTATAGACAAAAATAAAACCAATGTTAGTTTGGGCGTCACTGGCATATGGAACTGTCCTGAATTTTAAACCAAAAAACCTGCTTTCAAGCCCTGTGTTTGCCACTAACAAGTTGTGTAACTCTAAAGTAGCCATCTTAATTTAAGCTTCAGCTTCCTCATCTATAAAAAAGGGATACTCATAACTTCCTTATGAGGGATACTCTTACCTAACTTCCAGAGTTTTCAGATCAATTAGCTCTTGCACTTTGTTTGGGGTAATGATTCATTATAGGTGTACCCAGGGAAGGTAGGGGGAGTGGGAGGCAGATTGTGAAACATGGAAACTGAGCCTCAGAAGAAATCCTTGGCCTACCTCACAGTTTTGGTCAAGGCAAGCTCCTCCTCTTAAATATCTTCTTTATCTCATCTACACTATTATGGTTCTTTATCCAGCAATGTCAGGTTTCTATAAAACTGCCATAAATTGCAAGAGTAAAAAAAGAAACAAAAAAGCTTACATTCTTGGTATTAAGATCTCAAAAAGGTGTGCACCACTTTATGTCAACAATAGGAAAATGACAGAATAGCTGGAGGGAACAGGTAAACACAAGCCAAACACCTGGGAATAGAAATTGAAACCATTCATTTCAGTAGGCTGAGGAACTTGATTACACTGAGTATCTTGATTCTTCACCAATAATAAAAAAAAAAGACTAAAACAGAGGACCAAAAGGCACATGCTGCAAGAAGATGAGCCTAATGGTAGACATTTTCCTGGTGCAAGGCAGACACTCAAGGTTTAATGAAATTTACAAGCAATTTTGAGGCTAGCTCCACCAGCTCTGAATGCTTAAGGCTTAAAGCTAAAATCTTTTCCTCCAAGTCTTCCCTGCGGCTAAATGGAGAGGCTAAGTTTTTCTTGAATATTTCCGTAACAGATTCTCACGTCAAGCTGCTCTCTGAAGAGGTCGAGATGGCCACAGTGACATGAAGTTGTCCCCTTGAATCCAGACCTGGCAATTGCAAAAGGCGGTTTAGAATGTGAGCATGTAACCAATCAGCTGCAATCCCAGAGTCAGCTGGAGCTGCATCATCCCAGGCTTGCCTGGAGCTCAAGCATCCACTTCCAAACTTACTTGGCAGCTGGCTCATATTCCAAGTTCATTATGGACTGAGTCTCTTAAAACAATCTAGGAAGGTAAGTGATTTCCAGACTGAGTAAGGAGTTTCACTCCGCCTCCACCACCGCCATTCGGTATTATACTTGTGACAGCATTGTGTCTTCTTTGGACTTATGAGTGCTCTGAGCCCATGAAGTGTCTTGCTGGAGCTGGTGTGGAGTCCATACTGTGGCCTTTATTGCTTGAATAAAGGAGCCTAAATGTCTAGATGACAATTGATAAGAGAACCTAATGTCTGCCCCACAGAACTGAAGACTATAAAATAGAATGGCATATTTGTATCAAGGATTCCAACTCCTGGGAGAGGGGGGTTTGGACAAAATACTTAAAAGCACCAAAGGGTGAAGCAGGATGAAAAACAATCTTTGGGGAAAAGAACTGCTCACCTGAGTGAACTAACTGAGCACTTTTAGCAATTACCTATCCAAAGGACTAAGCATAAATCTTGGAAGTGTTAATGTGGCTTGACTTCAAGAGACGTTTCAAGATTTCCACCATTATAATCACCAGGCTCTGAAACACACTCGGTTTGAACAGTGATTTGAATTCCTACGTGCTTTGCTTGCTTCAGACAGAGGCTTTGGACAATTTGAGGCTTTAGTTTTGTACATGGGCCACCAAGGTGTAGAAAACTAAGCCAGCTGTGGAATAAGAACTCCTGAGAGAAGGAAGACCCACTGGGGATGCTTTGAACTCATTGAACACAACGCCTCATGATGAAATGGAGCTCTACAAATGCTGATTTTCCAAAGTTTCGAGAGCAAAACTTAATTTAAAAAAAAGCACATGTTCTTAAAATAACCAATACCAGTTTTTCCTAGTAATGAAATTAAACTGCTTGTCTTTAAAAGGCTAAAAGGCCTCCTTCAGAAAAACAGAGGCTATTTGTTTATTTGTATTAAGCCTGACATTAAGGTAGGGTATCATGAAACAAAATGACCACAAGAATGGTATACCAAACTGTAAAAAAAAAAAAAAAAAAAAAAAAACCATGTTGTTTTGCCTGTAATGCCTGTGTATAGGTTTGAGCAAGTCCATCTAGAGTTGTAAATTATTAATAGGATTTGTACACTTCCTAGTAAGAACACTGGTAAGTGTATAAAATTTAGATTTTCTTGTTGATTTTGGTTTGAAATATTTATCCAGTGCATCTGTTCCTTAATGACAGCACTTTTAGGACTTAGCCCATCTTAAGGGTCTCTGTAAAGCCAATATCACTAATAATTTGGCAAATGTTAAAATATTCTACAGGCAGCACCAAATAGATTCTTACTAAATCATTTTACCCAGATCAGCAGCAAAATAATGGCACTGGTTTGACATCTAGAAAATTGATAATTGTCTCTAATTTAGGTGTTTGATCTGTATTGTATCCCCATATTCACTTTGTACCATTGACTAGATCAAAAGATTTCACTTATTTTTTTACTGCTTAGCTATACTCTGAATATATTTCTATTTTATTAATATTTAAAAATAATTCTGAAAGTTTATATATGGAAAATATTACATAGATTTATATATTAAAATACATAATTTATATTAAAATAGAAAAACATTAGAAATATTACACATGGTTATTTATTATATATGCCATGTATAAAAATATAAGGAAAAATAAAACCCTCCATGACTTCACAATTCAAAGATAACCACTGTTACCAATTTAGTGTATTCCTACCTAGTTTTTGTTTCTATCTCACATTATTTGTACGTGGCTGAGACCATGTGTCTGAACCTTGTTTTATTTTGCATCAGACATTTCATCATATCATAAGTATTTTCCCATGTCATTTTTCATAGAATGTTTAATATTTCTTAATAGGGGTTTAAAATATTTTTGTTTAACCCTCCTTGTATTAGAAGATATGTAATTTTTCTCTATTTAAAATAATATTGCAATTATACTCATTTTTTTTTTTTTGCATCATTTTCTATAAAACTTTCCCAGAAGCAAAAGTACAGGGCTAAACCATGTGATCCTTTTTCAGGTTTATAACCCACAATGTCTCATTGCTTTTCTGATCTGCTGAAAGTATAAGCAGTGTGCGAACGTCACTATTCCCACCACCAAGTAGTTTGAAACTGTATCATGAAATTGCTATATTCTCACCCAAATATTCTAATATTCTTCCCTATTTTTCTTTTTTTCTCCTTGATGTTCATTTTAAGTATTTCTTTCCTGTTTACATTTCTTTAGTTACAAGTGCAGTTAAAACATTTTTATCAGATTTATTAGCCATTTGTATATTGTCTTCTTATGTAAAATAATTTCTCTGTATACTTTTGAAATAGCCACCATGTAACTTTTCCTTTTGGCTGGTGTCAAAACATTTCTAGGACCATTTCCAATAAATTTATACATTCTCTTTTGATTCAGTAAAAACTAACAGGAATCCAGAAATGATGATTTCTCGAATGCTGGTATTGTTCCAAAGGTCCACCTAGAATATTTGATTTAAATGTAACATTTTATAGGATCATTATGTAGCTATAATTATAAATTCTTGAATCACATCCTGAATCTTGTGCCCCTTATTAAAAGAACTAATTTAAAAATAATATTTAAAATCAGAATTTAAATTACATTTTTTTCTCTATTTCATCTTAGCTCAGTGTCCTAAAAATCAACTTGGCTGGGAATTTGGGGTAAATCCCAGCCGCAGGTCATAATGTTCCTGTGTGCCAAGGTAAGTTGGCTGAGAAATACCAGATACAATGCAGACATACGTATAGGATAAGACTTTTCACTTGGTACGGAATTGGCCGCACAAAAAATTGTGATATGTATGGGATATGAAAGAGGAAGCTATCAGTTTCAAAAGATCATTTTCTTATTTACTCAAATAAAGCTTGTTCCCCAAATAGGGCTTATGGATTCAAACTGTGAGCCAAATCATGTTTCTCCTCTGCTCAGGATCCTGCACTGGCTCACTAGCTCATGTGCAGCACAAGTGGAGCCCCACACTCCCTTCCCCCAGCACATGCGTGCTCACCTCTGCCTCTTCCTCCCTGCCTTCACCTCCTCTATTCCCTTCATTGGCTCTGCTCCACCCACTCTGGCTTCTGGGCTGTTCCTGGAATAAGCTAAGCAAATTATCTGACCTTTGCATTAGCTGTTCTCTCTGCCTGAGTGTTCTTCCCTAAGACATCCACAGGGTGAACTTGCTTACTCTTTCAAACACTCACTTAAACGTCACCTTCTCAGTGAAGCCTACCTGATTTCCTTATATAAAATTGCAACCTGCACCCTATCCTCCCTGAATAATAAGAAAAAAACAACTCCTACACTGTTTTCTTCCACTATATTCACAACACAGATCACTTCCAGTCACCAAACTGTGTGGGGTTTTTCCCCACACCAAGTGATACTCTAGCTGACAGACACCAGCTGGGTATCCCGTGATTTAATTCAATTCTGACACAAACTGGAGTTAGTGCAGACCCCATAGGTTAAGGGCTCAGTCTCACGAGACTGCCCCCCACTTCAAACGTCAATCACAAGTTCCAGGTTGTGACCTGTACTTCTGACCCACCAGCTATAAATTGAGGGTTCCCGTAACCCCACACTGGGTTCAGTAATTTGCTAGGACAGCTCACAGAACAGAGGGAAACACTTTGCTTATGTTTATCCATTTATTATAAGGGATCCAATGAACAGCCGGATGAAGAGGTATTTAGGGCAAGGTATGTGGGCAGGAGTGTGTAGCTTCCAGGCCCTCTCCAGGCATGCCTTCCTCCCAGTTCCTCCTCGTGTTCAGCAACCCTGAAGCTCTCTGAACCCCATAGTTCAGAGGCTTTTATGGAGGCACATTAATTATTATTATTATTTTTTTTTTTTTTTGAGACAGAGTCTCACTCTGTTGCCTGGGCTAGAGTGCTGTGGCTTCAGCCCAGCTCACAGCAACCTCAAACTCCTGGGCTCAAACAATCCTTCTGCCTCAGCCTCCCAAGTAGCTGGGACTACAGGCATGTGCCACCATGCCTGGCTAATTTTTTCTATATATATATTTTAGTTGGCCAGATAATTTCTTTCTATTTTTAGTAGAGACGGGGTCTCGCTCTTGCTCAGGCTGGTCCCGAACTCCTGACCTCAAGCGATCCTCCCGCCTCGGCCTCCCAGAGTGCTAGGATTACAGGCGTAAGCCACTGCTCCCAGCCAGAGGCACATTAATTATTAACACAATTTCCAGCCCCTCTCTCTCCTCCAGAGGATGGAGGAAGGGCTGAAAGTTCCAAGCTTCTAATCATAACTTGGTCTTTCTGGTGACCAGCCTCTATCTAGGACCCCACCAAAAGTCACCTCATCAGAATAAAAGACTCCTACCACCCAGAAAATTTCAAGAGATTAGGAAATTAGGAGCTATGTGTCAGGAACTATGCTCAAAGATTCTATATTAAAACAAAAGATTCTTCTAGCATCCCTATTGCTCAGGAAATTACAAGGGTTTAGGAGCTCTATGCCAGAAACTGGGGGCAGAGACCAGATATATGTTTCTTACTATATCACAATATCACATTTTCCTCATTCTGATCTCTCTTACCTTGCTCTACTTTACCCTACATAACAATTATCACCAAACACCATATATAATTACTTATTTATTATGATTATTATCCATCTCCTTTTTAGAATGTGAGTTCCAGCAGGGCAGGAATCTTTTTGGTATTGTTTTTCACCAATATATAGCCCAAGGACCTAAAACAGTGCCTGGAAAATAGTAGACTTTCAAAGAGTATCAATAAAATGAATTAAAAATATTTTTAAAGAAAAATACAGATGGTAAGTGTGCTGTGGATGGCATTTGACTGAGTACCTAGAATAAGTATGTGACCTAATTCAGTCTTATGTCACATTTGTGATAATGTAGATAATTCTGTTATGCATGGATTGAATAAACATTGATCAGTTACAGACTATGTATTAGCACTGTGCCAGACACCAGGAAATACAAGAGAGAAAAAATAATTTCTATCTTCAATGAGTATACTAGCAGCATGTAACAGGGCATCTGTGATGGTTAATTTTATGTGTCACCTTGAGTTGGCTAAGGGATGACCAGGTAGCTGGTAAAATATTAAATTCTGGGTGTATCTGTATGGGTGTTTCCAAAAGAGATTAACACTTGGATCTGTAGAAATAAAGGGTAACAAAGTAAAGAATATCCTCCCTCCCCAATGTGGGTGGGCATCATCCAATCTGTTGAGGGCTCAAATAGAAGAAATAGAAGGAAGAGGGCAACTTTTTTCTTTTTGCTTGATGTGGGACATCCATTTTCTCCTACCATTGGGCATCAACATTCCTGATTCTTGAGCCTTCAGATTTGAATCAGGAATTACACCATTGCTCCCTTGTTCTCAGACGTTTGGGTTTGCATTGGAACACCACCACCAGCTTTCCTGTCACGTGAGCCAATCCCTCATAATAGATCTCTTTATATATATATATATATATCAAAGAGTGGCTCTAGAGGAACAGAATTTTAAGGATGAGTTTTCTAAATTGGTTCTGGGGTTTCTGGAATTGGCTTTCTAATCTCATTTGATTTAAAAATGCTAATGACTATTTCTAGTAGTAAAGAATCACTGATAGTCTATGGCATAAGCTGTTTATAGAGATATAAAAATATCTGCATTGAATACTCCTAATCAATCATTTACAAGAAGCAAGGAGCTAGGTTATTCTGTACATGATATTTTCAAACATTTTTGGAAAATTAATGAATATATTGACATTGGCTTGTTGCTTCTTATGTCACTGGACAAAGTGGTGAAAGAATAGGCTGAGCTAAGGCATTCAAATTTCCAACTCAAGTGTTGCATAAATGACCTAATAACTTCCATGTGTTCCCGGAAAGAGTTCCTTATCTCATGTAGCTGCAGGACTGAAATTGCTGAAAGTTAGATGCAGAATCTCATCCTGCAGTTGGCTCATAGGATGTCTACTGTTAAAATAAGGACATCGGTTGGGAAAGAATGGGATTTTCTAAGTTGGAATGGGAACATGTGGGAAGATCCTGATGAAACTGGGGACACTAAGACCCTAAATTCTCATGAGTCTTCTTTACTAGTGGAATAGGTCTCCCCAACCCCAGTGGTATCATCTCCACCCACAATGGTATTGGCCTTTTTGATTAACCTCACACTGCCTGAGGAAATACTAATGACCTCTCCTGAGGCAGTTGCCATGCAAAATAATGCTGATTCTCCTCAGGACCCAAACCCATTACCTCTCTTTGCTTCTAGACTAGATTCAAGCCCCAGCAGGCCCCTAAAGGTAAGTTATTAATACACAGTGTGACTGATAAGGAGGTACTTCACTGCAAAAGAACAACTTGAGTTTTCTAATTTATATAAGCAGAAATCCAGAGAACGTGTGGAAATGGATACTAAGTGTGTGGGATGATGGTGGAAGGAACATAAAGTAGGATCAGGCTGAATTTATTGAAAAGAGCCCACTAAGAAGAGAGTCTGCATTTAACACTGCAGCCAAGGGGGTTAGGAAAGACTAACAGTTTGGTTGGTTAGCTGAAACATGGACCCAAAGATGGTCCATTGCAGATGAATTGGAAATGCCGACAATCCTTGGTTTGATGTAGAGGAAGAGATTCAAAGGCTTAGGGAGATTGGAATGTTAGAATGGACTTGTCGTTTAAAATCTGTTCACCCACCTTGGGGGGATCCAGAAGACATACCTTTCACATCTACTGAGAGAAATAAATTTGTGTGGGGAGCCCCAGCATCCTCAGAGAACTCTGTGATCACTCTTCTCCATAGGCCAGACCTCACAGCAGGAACTGTAGTCACTGAATTGGAAAAACTAACTGCAATGAGATTAACTGGATCCCAGAGTACTTCACTGCCAAAGACATGGTAAGTGTGGTTACTGTAAGGGACAACAGAGCCAAAGTAGCAATCACAATAGTCTGACTTACACAGACCTGTGGCATTGGCTAGTTAATCATGTTCTACATAGAAGCATTATAGATAGGAAGCCTACTGAATACTTACTAGATCTGCATAAGAAGAAAAGTTCTAGATCAAATGAATAAAAGATGAAATTGAATCATAGAAACAGAGAGTCACAGACTCTCCATCAATTTCAGGAGACCCAACATGGCTCTGTGGCCCAGGAGTTCTAAGAGGAGCTTATGGAAGTTAGGTGATCAATGGAGTTTTATCTCAGGTGCATCTCATAGTAGGTCCTCAAACCCATCCCGTGGTTATTTCCCCAGTTCCAGAATGCATAACTGGAATAGGCATACTTAGCTGCCGGAAGATTCCCTACATTGGTTTCTTGACCTGTGTAGTGAGGGCTATTATCATAAAAAGGCCAGGTGGAAGCCGTTAGAACTGCTTCTATGTAGGAAAATAGTAAATCAAAAGCAATTCTGCATTTCTATGGGGATTGCAGAGATTAGTGCCACCATCAGGGACTTGAAAGATGCAGGGATGGTGATTGCCACAACATCCTTATTCAACTCTGCCATTTGGCCTGTGTAGAAGACAGACGGACCTTGGAAAATGACAGTGGATTATTGTAAGCTTACCAGGTGGCGAATCCAATTGCAGCTGCTGGGCCAGATGTGGTTTTATTGCTTGAGCAAATTAGCATATCTCCTAATACCCGGCATGCAGCTATCGATCTGGCAAATATATTTTTCTCCATTCCTGTCTGTAAGGCCCATCAGAAGCAGTTTCCTTTTGATTGCCAGGGCCAGCAATACACCTTCACTGTCCAACCACAGGGGTATAGCAACTCTCCAGTTCTATGTCATAATTTAGTTGGCAGGAATCTTAATCACCTTTCCCTTCCACAAGATATCATACTGGTCCATTACATTGATGACATTATGCTGATAGGACTAAGTGAACAAGAAGTACAATTACTCTCAGTTTGGTAAAACATTTGTGTCTCAGAGATTGGGAAATAAATCCAACCAAAATTCAAGTGTCTTTTACCTTAGTGAAATTTCTAGGGGTCCAGTGGTGTGGGGCATGTAGAGATAGATATCCTTTCTAATGTAAAGAACAAGTTGTTGCATCTGGCCTCTCCTACAACCCAGAAATAAGCACAACACACTGTGGGCATCTTTGGATTTTAGGGGCAGCATATTCCTCATTTGGGTGTGCTACTCTGGCCTGTTTACCGAGTGACCTAAAAAGCTGCTAGTTTTGAGTGGGGCTCAGAACAAGAGAAGGCTCTGCAACAGGGTCAAGCTGCTGTGCAAGCTGGTTTGTCACTTGGGCCATATGATCCAGAAGATCCAACAGTGTCTAAAGTGTCAACAGGAGATACGGATGCTATTTGGAGTCTCTGGCAGGCCCCTGTAGGTAAAATTGCAACACAGGCATTTAGGATTTTGGAGCAATGCCCTGCCATCATCCACAGATAACTACAGTCCCAAATAGTTCTTGGTCTGAAAATGGGCCTTAACAGAAACTAAACACTTGACACGGGCCACCAAATTATCATGTGACCTGAGCTGCCTATCATGAACTGAATATTATCTGACCCACCAAACCATGAAGTTGCGTGTGCACAGCAACATTCCATCATCAAATAGAAGCAGTACATATGTGGTCAGGGCAGAGTAAGTACTGAAGGCACAAGTAAGTTGCATAAAGAAGTAGCCCAAATGGCTATGGTCCTCACTCCTCCTAACTCCGCCTTCTCTCTCCCAACCTTTACCAAAGCCTAATGGGGAGTTTCTTATGATTGGCTGATAGAGGAAGAGAAGACTCAGGCATGATTTATAAATGATTCTGCATGATATATGCAGGTACCACCCAAAAATGCACAGCTGCAGCACTACAGCCCCTCTCTGGAACATCTCTGAAGGACAGTGGTGAAGGGAAATCTTCCCAGTGGGCACCATTTTGGGCAGTGCACTTTTCTTAGACGAAGAAATGGTCAGATGTGCAATTATATACCAATTCATGGATTGTAGCCAATGGTGTGGCTGGATGGTCAGGGACCTGAAACGTGATTGGAAAATTGTTGACAAAGAAATCTGGGAAAGAGATATGTGGACAGATTTCTTTGAATGGGCAAAACCAAAAGTGAAGATATTTGTGTCCCACATGTATGCTCATCAAAAAGTGACCTCAGTAGAGGAGGACTTTAGTAATCAAGTGGCTAGGATGACATGTTCTGTGGATACCAGTGTGCCTCTTTCCCCAGCCTCCCCTGTAATCACACAATGGGCTTATGAACAAAGCGGCCATGGTGGCAAGGATGGAGGATATTCATGGGCTCAGCAACATGGAATTCTACTCACCAAGAACAACCTGACTATGGCCACCGCTGAGTGCCTAATCTGCCAATAGCAGAGACTAACACTGACCCCTGACATGGCACCATTCCCCAGGGTGATCATCCAGCCACATGGTAGCAGGTTGATCACCCTGGACTGCTTCCATCATGGAAGAGACAGCATTCTGTCCTTACTGGTACAGACACAGTGGATATGCATTTGCCTTCCCTGCATGTGATGCTTCTGATGAAACTACCACATGTGGACTTACAGATGCCTTATCCACCATCATGATATTCTAAACAGCATTGCTTCTGGTCAATGAATTCACTTCACAGCAAAAGAAGTGTATCTATGGGCCCATGCTCATGGAATTCACTGGCCTTACCCACCACCCTGAAGCAGCTGGCTGGATGGAATGGTGGAATGACCTTTGGAAGCATCAGCAATACCTTGCAGGGGTGGGCCAAAGTTCTTCAGAATATTCTCTGAATCAGCATCCAATATCTAGTGCTGTTTCTCTGATAGTCAGGATTCACAGATCTAGTAATAAAGGGGAGGAAATGGGAGTGGTGCCACTTGCTATTACCACTGGAGACCTACTAGCAAAATTTTTCTTCCTGTTCCTACATCTTTATGTTTTGCTGGCCTAGAGGTCTTAGTTGCAGAGGGAGGAATGCTTCCAGCAAGAGACACAACAATGATTCTGTTGGACTGGAAATTAAGACCCACCCAGCCATTTGGAGCTCCTCATTCCTCTGAATCAACAGACCAAGAAGGGAGTTACAGTGTTGGCTGGGGTAACTGAGCCTGACTACCAAGGGGAAACCGGACCACTACTCCACAATAGAGGTAAGGAAGCAAATGTCTGAAATACAGGAGATCCCTTAGGGCAGCAGGGGCCCAACCTCTTTGGCACGAGGGACCAGTTTCATGGAAGAAAATTTTTCCACGGACCAGGATGTAGTGGGGTGTCATGGGTAGGGGGAGGGTGGTGTGGATCTCAGGCGGTGATGAGCAGCTCATTTTCTAACAGACCACAGTCCGGTACCGGGCTGCAGCCTGGGGGTTGGGGACCACGGCTAGGGCATCTCTTAGTATTACCATGCCCTGTGATTAAGGTCAATAGAAAACTATAACTATCCAATCAAGGCAGGACTACAAATGGCCCGGACCCTTCAGGAGTGAAGGTTTAAGTCACCCTTACTAGGTAAAGAGCCATGACCAGCTGAGACACTTGCTAGAGGCTAAAGGAATACAGAATGGGTAGTAGAAGGTAATTATTAATACCAGCTATGGCTATATGACCAGCTACAGAAATGAGGATTATAATTGTCATAAGCATTTCCTCCTTATTTTGTTACAGATATATTTATGTGTGTATATGTATAACAAATATCTATTTTTCCCTCTCTTATTCCCTTGTCATATAGTATAAGATGTATTGACTTTATGTCAGTATTTAAGTATTATTAATTTTACACCATAGTACTTAAGTTATAGGATATCAGGGAAGAGCAAACATCACTTAAGGACTTTACCTCCTTGTCTGAGAAGGATTAGTACATTTTCTGTTGTACTCAGGATAGTCGTATTATGTTAGGTGGAATTTAGACCTTGTTATTGTCTTTATTTGGAGATTAAGTATGGTTTAAAGAGACGTTTATGGGTGCCAAGTTGACAAGCGGTGGACTTGTGATGGTTAATTTTATGTGTCAACTTGACTGAGCTAATGGATGCCCAAATAGCAGGTAAAACATTATTTGGGGCTATGTTTGAGAAGATGTTTCTGGAAGAGATTAGCATGTGAATTGGTAGACTCCATAAAGAAGATGGCCCTCACCAATGTGAGTGAGCATCATCCAATTTGTTGACCTGAATAGAACAAAAAGGCAGAGGAAGGGCAAATCGGCTCTTTCTGCTTGAGCTGGGACATCCCTCTTCTGCCCTTAGACATCGGTACTCCTGGCTCTCAGGCCTTTGGACTAGCACCAGGAATTATACCATCAGCTTCCCAGTTTTCAGGTCTTTGGGTTCAGACTGAAACTACACCACTGGCTTTCCTGGGCCTCCAGCTTGCAGATGGCAAATCATGAGACTTCTCAGCTTCTGTAGTCACTAAGCCAATTTCTCATAATAAATGTCTTTCTATACATCTATATAAATATCCTATTGATTCTGTTTCTTTGGAAAACTCTGACTAATACAGCATCCAACCACCTTGCTAGGGTGTGGTCAGGAAAGCCTGAGAGGTGAGAGGAAGCGTGGGGAGAGTGTGCAGAAGGGCTTCCAGGTGAAGGAGGGGGCACAAAGATCTGGCATGATGGGGCTCTTGCTTACCCTAAACTCTCTGCCGAGGAATTTGAACTTTATCCTCAGCGTAGTAAGAGCCATAACAACATTTAAATACAGGTACAACATGGCTAGATTTACATCTTAGAAACAGCGCTATGTCCTCTGATTCTCAAGGCGTGTGTTCAATTTAGCAAGCATTAAATGAGCCCTTAGAATAAGCAAAACACTCATATTTTGTGCTTTGGGGAAAATTAGAACAGTATGCTATGAAAATTTTTTAAAACTGTATAGCTGATCTATGTTTTAAGCATATGAATAAGACATATTCAAAGAGTTTTGTTTTTCCAAAGTTAATTACAATATGTTTATATTGGACACTAAGGAAAAAAATATTCAAAAAGCTTACTGAGAAGAAAAAGGAATACATTTACAACTTATAATGTCAGGAGACTTTGTTGTTGCTTCATAAATGTGCAGCAGAAGCAACTTCATAAGTATTCTGAAAGAATGTTTGACGCATGTGACTAGAATTTATGAA
This sequence comes from Lemur catta, assembly GCF_020740605.2. NCBI lineage: Eukaryota > Metazoa > Chordata > Mammalia > Primates > Lemuridae > Lemur > Lemur catta. Next base: position 45,034,277 of record NC_059133.1, on the reverse strand, counting down.
GAGGCAAAGCTATGTTCTTTATGAGCTCTTGGCCTTTCCTGCCTGGGAATAATAATCATCCTGTCATTGGTGTCATCTACTGCCATGGGTGCAGCTGAGGTGTGACAAGTGACCCCATGCTACACGTTTCCATATGTCCAGTGGTGTCACTGGAGTCCTTGTACTGGCTTCAGTAAAAAAAAAGAAAATCTCTGGGCAGAATATTCTGCTACCCCCTTATACCCTTTTTCTGATGTTGCACAATATCAAGTCACTTTGGGGATTTCATATCAAAGAGCTGGAGATTGTAGGGAGATGAAAGACATTTTCAGAAGAGTTTATATTGCTTGGGGTTATATTTTTGCATTCTTGATTGCATCTCTCTGTTCAAAGGTTGTCAAATTCACAACAGTGCTTTTGACTCTGCAAGAGATAGGTTTTCTTTATCTCATACCTCCTGCAGAACTTTCTTACTATCTATGAATAAAACTTTATAAATACCTTAATTATGTGAGTCCTGTTTTTGCATTATTTTTTTTTTATTGCAGTGGTTAAGAACATGAACTGCAGAGCCAGACTACCTGGGTCCAAGCAGGCACTGAAACTAAGTGTGTGATCTCAGGCAAGTTATTTATTCTCTTTTTGCCTTAATATTTTCATCAGTTAATGGCGATAATAACATTCTCCACTTCATGGCATTGTAGTGAGTTACTGTGTGTAGAATAATGCCTATACGACACTGCCATAAATTGCACTTTGTAAATTAAGCACTTTGTAAATTGTCTCACAATGCTTTGAAAAAAAAGTCAGCATGAAAAAATTCCCCAAAATGGGCAAGCCAGCTCCAGAATTAGTAATCATGTTGGACAATTGATCACATCCCATTTTAATGTAACTTCTTTGATGGCACATACAATAATGAATGGTGACTACGCTCATGTCTAAATGAGTGCTGGGAAATCAACAGCTAATAGAAACACTAAGGTGACCAACATATTGTCCATTTTGTTTTACGTTGTTTCTATTAAAGCAGCAGACTTTTCTGTTGTGTTTTGTTTTTTTCCTGTAGTCTTATTTTTTTCAAGTTCAGAACAAACATGCTATATGTAAATAACAAAGTCCTAAGAGTTGTAACATCTTAATCCACAGTAAGATGTTAAAACAAATGCAGCAGTGATGCCACTGAATTAGCAGAGTAGAACTCAGACCGAGAAACATGCCTGACAGTGGCCCGAACATGCCTCTCCAAAGGACTTTTAAGGTACATTTGGAATCCTAAATGCAATTGACAAGAATGAGCAGAGTCATCATGACATCAAAGTGAATCCTCTACCTTAGCATGGCATAACTTGAAATGGTGAATTTTCCTTTATATAGAGATTCCACATTTGGAACTCAGCAATAAGGCTTAGTTTTGATAAACTAAGAATCATGGGTCATGTCCATAGAATGTAAGAAATAAATCTTTTTATTTGGCTTCCATTCTTTTGAAGATCATATATATATGGTCATGATTGGAAACATACATTCTTCTTTGTAGATTTTAATTCTGAAAATAGAAAAGTTTAAATTGATAGCATTTCTACTTAATTCGTTCATCAAATGTTTTATTGAGAAACTCTAAATGTCCCAGGCACTGTTCTGGGTATTGAAAAATAGCAGTTAAATAAAAGAAAGATGACAAAAGTTCCCATGCTCAGGAAGCATACATTGTCATGGAGGGAGACAAAGAGAAAACAAGGGACTAAAAACACATAAAATGTGAGATGGTGATAAGTAGGAAGGAAAAAATAAAGCTAGTGTCTGAAGAGGGAGTGTTGCAATTTTACATAGCGAGGAGGTCAGGGAGGTAATGTTTAGCAAGGGTCTGAAGGAGGTGAGGGCTTTCTAGGGGAAGAACATTCCAGGCAAAGGAACCAACAGGAGCAAAATCTCTGAGGTGGGGCCTGTGTGTGTGTTTGGGGAACGTTAACAAGGCCAGTGTGGCTGGAGCAAAGTGAGCAAGGCAGGGTGAAACAAGACATAACATAAGAAAAGTAGAGGGAAAACGTGCAAATCATATAGGAGCTTTTGGCTACTCCAAAGACTTTGCCTTTTAATCTGCACAATGTTAAGATGTTACAACTATTGGGCAGTTTTGAAAAGAGAAGTGATATGATCTTAAGTTGTAAAGACGTCAGTATGGCTACTGTTAAGGGGCTATTTCTGTAATTCGGGGAAGAGATAACGGTGTCTTTGATTCCAGTGATATTTATGGCAGTAGTGAGAAGTGGGTGGATTCTTGATATTTTTGAGTGTAAAATCAACAGGATTTGCAGATGGATGTGATGTGATGTGTAAGAACAAGAGAAGAATCAAGAATGACTCCAAGGTGTTTGGCTTGAGCAAGGGAAGGCCTGGAGTTGGCATTTGCTGAGATAAGGAACATGTTGGGAAAAACAGGTGTGGTGAGAGAGAGATGGAAATCAGATGTTCAATATTAGCTATGTTAAGTTTGAGATCCTTATTTATCAGATATCTAAGCAGTGATGTTAAATAAACAGCTTGCCTTAAGGCTCATGTGTGTCCTGAATATATTCCTCACAGCTGAGTGCTTCTGTAGTACTGAGATGTGTTTGAATTGCTCCTTGATATAAAACATGTTTATGAACTTCTACAAGAAGTTCAGAACCTCCACACTGCTTTCAGAAAAAGCAAACTGGTAACAGAATATCACTTGTGTGCTTATGATATATAAAAAGAGTCCCAAAATAGAGCTAACTCTGTCTACAGTAGCTGCAATAGGTCACCAAAGGGCAAAGCAGTACAGATTTCACTGCAGTTAGCTCTGACGCAGGCAGTGGTTTTAGAGTCCCCACATTCTTTGTTACTAAGTATAAATCGGTTTGATTTGCAAGCACAAGGGAAAACAATGTGCCATATGCTAGTCTGGAAGGCCTCAGTATGAATGTGCAAATCACAATTGACCTGTTAGTTGTGGCAGTAGCACCAAGAAATGCAGCCTAAGAAACGAAAAGGGTAGGAGTGTCGGGATAAATTTGCAAACAGTGAGGGAATTTCAGAAAATACAAAACTCATAGTAGAGATTAAAAACCCAAACGCCTGCTGGAGAAAGGCAGGTAATGTCAATGGGTGAAGCCAGCCTAGCACACACACAATAACAGGAAGTGGTAGGGACTGCGGTGACCTGCAGGGCACTGGTGGGGTTGGGAGTTGGGGGGGGATAAAGGGGTGGGGGAAGGGAGGTGTCCTTCATTGCCATGTTGGACTGGGAGGGAGCACAGTGCAGCCAGATTTTGCCTTATTTCCAGAAAAGCCAGAAATCTGGGTATTTACATGAAATCTCCTGATTTTTAAATGTTGGCATTTAGTTCACATTTTCAGAAAGCACTGTGTAAGCCAAACAAAACGTATCTGCAGGCTGCTTTTAGTCTGTAATTTCTAACTTTGCAACTTCTAACTTTGCCATTTACATACAAACAGTTTTAATTATTGACTAAACTGAGCCTTTAAATCCCTACATAGTTATGACAATTATTTCCCCTACGCAGGAGAAACCCTTCTTTTTTGTATGTGACCTAAAGTTTCTGTTTCAATATGAAGTCCTAATATTCAAGTGCAAAAGAGTAAAAGCAAAATAATAATAATATAAAAATAATATCTTGCCTTTTCAGGATTTTTAAAAATGAAAGTTATCAACATTTGTTATGATTTTCCTGTGAGTCTCAAAGTTAAGTCTGCATTAAACTAAATATGCGGAATAAGGTCGAATTATGCTCTGCTGCTTCTAAAATAGGTTGACATTTTGTAAGATTCTCCTGGAATACTTCTCTGAGAGAGGTTTGGCTTCAGAAATCATATAGGCTGATGGCAAAGGACTGTTTCTGATTGGAACAACAAGTAGAGGGAGAGATTTTCATTATAACTAAGGCTATTCTTCATAGTTTTTCCCAGTAACTCATTTTCTCCATCATTCTATCTAGAAATCTTCATTGAAAAGCAAGAATACCATATGACTGGATAGATTGGGGAAATGCTTCAAGCTGATTCATCTTGATAGCCTAAGCAGGACCCTAGTCCAGGTACTGTAGATTGGGAGGGATCTGGGAAGAGTTCTATCTTCCAGGGCATTTTCCTAAGAGCCTTTTGGCCTGTAGTGGATTCACTTCCACATACACCTATAGATTTGGAGGAGGAGGGGTCTTCATTTTTCTCTTATAAAACAATTGGGAGAATAGATATTATCCCTAGAGTGGGTAATATCTTAAAACCCTTATCAGCTAATGCCTGAGGTGGGAAGAATGACTTGTTCTTTTTCCCAGCAGGGCCAGGGAATCCAGACAGCACTACCAGGAAGTAACAGCAGAAGCTCCTGAAGACTGGAAAGAGCATGAACTGGAGATGTCAGGGCATCAGTCAATTCTGCCTAGAGCAGGTGTTCAGGTATAGCCTTCCTATCACTTTGGCTTCCAGGGAGAAAAAGCATTGTGGGGTTCAGTGTTCATTGCCCCAGTGGGCTGATGGGCTTGTTGAGATTGTTTGTGTTTCTTTGCAATGCCTGGCACAGGGTTAGGCACACATCTTAGATATAGTAAATGCTAATTTAAATGAATGCAACATCTTCAGGTAGATTTGTGACTCCAGTGTCAGACTACGATATATATTATCATTTGACATTTCAAATTCATTTATATTCTACAATATTGAAAGGCTCACACATGTACGCATTGTTAAAGTTACTCAACAGTTCTCTGCGTGGTTTCCTACCTACCCCAGACACATTAAGGATATAGGTTAAATGACAAGAAGGAGTGTTGTTCCTAGGTGACGTTTTCAATATAACTGAAACATACTCTTTATAAGCAGCAAACTGACCGATTTTTAAATGTTTTGATGAAAATATTTGTGAAATTACTGTACTTTTTCTTGTTTTACAAATCAAAGTAAGTATAAAAACAAAATTGAACTATTTCTTAATCACTATAAGAGATTATTCACTGCATCCATCGTTGTGTTAACACCTTAGGGTTATTGAAGGGTCAGGGCATTTTGCTTCAATGCTCTATGGCTTAAAGTAGTTATGCTTTTTAGATTCTTTGCTTGCTTTTGATAATTTCTCTCTTTCCTTACTGGGAATTATCAGTGGATCTTTTACTTGCACCTCTCTTGATTTGCTGATTTTAATATGCAATGGCCGGGAAAACCAGATTTCTAAGTTTACTATAAGGGTGTATTAAGTAATGACACCATATACATCCTGTGCACTTCCTATGTGCTAAATTCTGTTCTGTGCATTTGAAATAGGTAATCTTATTTAATCCTCATATGAACCCTACAATGAAGATACTATTTCAAAAATAAGAAAACTGAGACACAGAGAGATTGAGAAACTTGCCCAAAGCCATACCATCAGTAAGTAGGGGAACCACAATTTGTGCTCAGGTCACCTGACCTGGTGCCATGTTATGGATTGTTTCTGAGCAAAAGGATGAATGATTCTTCTATTAATAAAATGCATGGATTGCAATGCATGAATTTTGTGACACCAGTTGTGTTTATCTAGAAGTCTTTTTAAAATTCTCTTCCGTTCCTCAGCTGTGTTCTGGATAGTTGATGTTGCCATTTGAGTGACCTCTGAAAGAGTCAGCATTACAGTATATTAAATGTAGGACAGGCATTTACATTTTCTGGCTTAGTCTTTTCTCAAGATTAGGTTTAAAAGATAAGTAGGGTTTTTATTTTTATATGGTCTCATTAGTGACAAATTAAAATTTCTTCAAGTTCTTCAGGGAGTTTTAAAAATCATCTGTTGTTTGAGATGAAAGTAGAAAACTTCTTAGAATTTAGAGAAAGGAAGGACAATTTTAGTTAACTTCACTCCCAACCCCATTTTCTAGATAATCCCAAATCCTTTTAGGAAAACTCTTAATGACTAGAGAAAAGATGCCTGAGAGCTGTGAAGGAAAAAGTAAGCTTGGAAAAGCTTGGCTCAAGGAGCAGTTGCTGAATAGATCTTCATCATTTACCCTTAAATTCAGCAGATCTTATTTGATGAACTTTAGGGAGATTTGCTGACATTGGATCAGAAGTGGTAAGCCTGTGGTCAAAAGCTACTGCTGAAAATTTGGCCCTGAAAATCCTCACGCTGCTATGGGCTCTGGTGCAGGTGACAGCTAGCCATGTGTTCACTCAGTGATTTCTTTGGCACTTGGTAAGGCCTTGCAGGATTTCAGGATATTAGTGTTTCCCCCTGACTTACTCTTCATAAACGGTCCCTTTAGACACCTTTTACTGTCAGCTCCATGTGAAACACTTTTTATTATTAATTAAAAAAAAAAAGGAGGGAAGTGTCTTTCTCTCTTCTGTTGCCTTACCAGGTTAGAGAACATTATGTCTTTTTGGAAGGTCATTGTATTATTTTATTCTTGTTGAATAACTGTCATGTGTTTAGTCATCTAATGGGATCTAACCATGTTCTCAGCCCACAACGGCTTTACATAAAGGGAAGCTTTCTTCTAAAAATTATGTTGATTTTTCATTTCTCAAAGAGGAAACACTCACGTGATACCGTGGTGTAGACGCTTTTTTTTTTTTTTTGCTTCAAAGATCTGAAATATACAGTAATTTCTTGGCCCTGGATCATCTTTCTCTATCAATTTAGATTATTAGTCAACATTCCTGTTGACGATTATGACCATACTTGACTGAATCACATCAGATGTGTATTTCCAGTCCAGCGCTCAGACTTGATAGAGCATTTCTTTGCATAAATTCTCTGGGTCTTACTTCATTTTTTTCCAGATGCTGTCTTAATAGCTCAGTAAGGGGAAGCAATTCTGCTCAAGAGATAGGCACAGGCTGGGCACAGTGGCTCATGCTTGTAATTCCAGCACCTTAGTAGGCTGAAGCAGGAGAATCTCTCAAGGCCAGGAATTTGAGACCAGCCTGGGCAACACAGTGAGATCCCCATCTCTACAAAAAAATTTTAAAAATTAGCCAAGCATGATGGCATGCACCTGCAGTCCTAGCTACTCAAGAGGCAGAGACAGGAGGATCACTTGAGACCAGGAGTTCGAGGTTGCAGTGAGCTATGATGGCACCACTGCACTCCAGCCTGGGTGACAGAGTGAGATTCTGTGTCTAAAATAAAAGGGCGGGGTGTGGGGAGAGAGAGAAGAGATAGGCACATAAAGAAAGGCAAAATAAGGACCAAGCTGGGAACCAGCACCATGGAAACAGGCCTACAGTAAAAGAGAGAGAGACCTCAGATTCTGCTTGGGTTGGGCGTCTGATGGCTAGACTTTTATCGAAGGGATTGCTCTTTCTTCCCACTCCCCAGCCATTGGGAGTTGTGGAGTACAGAAGTACTGCCAGAGAAGCTGAAGGTGCCTCTGTTAGGTCAGATGAAAATGTGTGGGCAGGTAGTGGAAGATAGGGGCATCTCCATCCCCCATGCCCCACAGCACATATGCAATCTGTTCTGGGAGGTAAGTGATCTTTGGCATCAGATTTCCCTGAATGCAAATCCATTGACTGCCAGTTACTAACAAGTCACTTAACCATTCAAAGTTGCCATTTCCTTGTCTTTAAAATCAGGAGTAAAATGTACCTGCCTCACTGGGTTGTTGTGAGGATTCAAGGAGATGGTTCGGGCAAAACACTTAGTACAGAGCCTGGTACACAGGTTAAGAACAAAGCAATTGAGGAAGTCTTTTCTCTAAAGCAGATATGAAATGTATGGCAGGTTTTTTCACTCACTGTGGATTAGGTAAGGAGGAGAGGATAATAGAGCACTGGTACGAGAGGAAGAGAAGGGAAAACAGATGACTGGAATGGAACTTCTCCAGCGAGAGGGAGAGAAAACATATAGTCATGCGTCACTTAATGACAGGGTATGTTCTGAGAAACACGTCGTTAGGCGATTTTGTCATGTGCGAACATCATAGAGTGTACTAACAAAAACCTAGATGATATGGCCTACTACACACCTAGGCTGTACGGTATAGCCTGTTACTCCTAGCTACAAACCCGCACGGCATGTTACTGTACTGAATACTGTAGGCACTTGTGACACAGTGGTAAGTATTTGTGTATCTAAACATAGAAAAGGGACATTGAAAATACAGTATAAAAGATAAAAAATGGTCCACCTGAATAGAGCACTTACCATGAGTGGAATTTTGGGATTGGAAGTTGCTCTGTAACTTTTTTTACTTTATAAACTTTTAATTTGTTTTTTAACTGTTTGACTCTTGTATTAACACTTAGCTTGAAGCACAAATACATTGTACAGCTTACAAAGGTATTTTCTTTCTTTATGTCATGATTCTAGAAGCTTTTTTCTATTTTTTAAATTTTTAATTTTTCTTTACTTTTTAAAACATTTTTGTTAAAAACAAAGACACAAACACACACATTAGCCCCAGGCCTACACACAGGGAAAAGATAGTCAATAGCACTGTCTTCCACCTCCACATCTTGTCCCACTGGAAGGTCTTCAGGGGCAGTAACATGCATGGAGCTGTCATCTCCTATGATAACAATGCCTTCTTGTGGAATACCTTTTTTAAATAAGGTTAAAGATGTACACTTTAAAATAATGATCAATAATATAATAAGTACATAAAACAGTAACCTAGTTGTCTATGATCATTATCAGGTATTATGTATTGTACATAATTGTATGTGGTATACTTTTATACAACTGGAAGCACAGTAGGTTTGTTTATACCAGCATCACCACAAAACATGAGTAATGCGTTGTGCTACGACTTTATGATGGCTGTGACATCACCAGGTGATAGGAATTTTTCAGCTCCATTATAATCTCCGGGACCACTGCTGTATATGTGGCCTGTCATTGACTGAAACTTTGTTAGACAGGGTGTGACTGTAGCTCCAAATGAAAAGAGGCAAAAATGTGGATTATGAGAAAATAATTTGATTATAGCATTCTAGTCATACTTCTTTCTCTGTTTTTTCTCAACTTTACCTCATGCTTGGCCTCACCTCATACATTCCCTCATGTCCCTCTTCTTTCTTATAAAAATTTCTATAAAGTTTCTCCTCTCTCCTCCTTTCTTGTTCCTACTCTTTCCCTTACTCATTTTCTTGCTCTTCATGCTTACCCATACCTCCACTGTGATTTATTTATCTTTTGCTGTTCTTTAAAAGCATAGCTCTCTCTATCCTGCTAGTTACTTTATTTTTGTCCCTTCCAGGCTATAAGAAAACTGTTTTTTTTCTTTCTGCAAAAAGCAATCCTTTTTTTAACTGACCATTTAAAAAACTCCCTCTTAATCTCTCTTCAGATCTCTTATTATCGGCCCACCAGATAATCATTACTTCTTGGCTGATTTTTATTATTCTGAACTTTCTCTATAACAGACCTATATCCACAGGGAGAACGAAAGTTGTGTCCCTGGACTTGGCCCATAGAGGCTTGGACCTAGAGCACCCAAAGATGCAGGGATGGCTCGTACTCCCAAGGTGTACGGGACCTCAGTGCCCAGGACGGCCAGTGAAGCAGGGCAGCGAGCCACTCTAGATCCTACTGGTGCGTCCCTCTCCTGCATCTTTTCATAATGGTTCTTTAAAAAGAAGTTTTCAGATTTTTCCATTTTCTTTTAATGGCATGTACCCTTTAGTTTAAATTTAAACACTGGGTGTACAACATCAGCCAGAAGCCAGTATATCAACTCTCTCCATAGATGAGACATCAGTTATTGAAATAGGCCCCAGAACACACAATACTGCTCATCTTACCTCATTTTTCTCCCTGAGAGATTGATAAATTCTATCTACAGATTCCTGGGAAAGGATGTGATGAAGAACCTTTTTGGATTTTGGACTTCCCTGATCTGTTATCTCTTAATTGTAGCTCACTTTGGGTCATCATTTTAATGAGCTTTATTACAAAATGCCTAGATAAACAGCTTTAAGAACTGTGTATGCTTCTGAAACCCAAATCTTGCAAAGGGAACCATCTGGCTCTTCTATTACTTCTGGCCTCTTCTTACTTGAAAAAGAAGGCCCCTCTCTTGGGCTCCAGAGGAAGCATCAAAATGAATAGTATCTGCCCCTGCCCCCTTTAGCACAACCCTCAGCAAGCCCTGGAAATGACCTCCAAGCTTGTCTCTTCCCTCTAGTCTCTTTAATACCCTGCAGCCAAAATGCTGCACATTCCCTGCTTAGCACCGTCCTCAGATCCACCGCTACTCAGAAATCCCCAGAGGCACCTTGCTGCCATTCACACCACCTGTGAACTCCTTTCTCTGGTTTTCATTGCAGTCTGTGACCTGGGTGCACCACACCCTGCTCTCCCAGTATTGTTTCTTAGTCCTCCTGAGTCCCTATTCTCTCCTGCAAGGGCCACCTCTCCTTCTGCAGTGCTCGTCCCCACTTCTCTGCCCTCACTTGTGTTGCTCCCTTGGCGTGGAGTGCTTTTGCTTCTACTTAAGAGAAGCCTGCCCATTTTCTGAGGCTCAGATCAAATCCTACCTTCTCTAGGAATTTGACTCCTCCAGCAAGCCCAGATTCTCCTAGCCCTCCGGAGTTATATGACATTCAGATAGCATAGCCTACGTACACTGCACAGTGCTTAGATACACGGTGTCCTCTGTATCAGTCAGGATCTGGCAGGAAAAACATGGCACGATCAGAAATTTAATTAAAGGACTACATTTGGGTAGGGTGAAGGGAAGTTGAGTGGGGAAAATGAGGCACACAGGAGCTAGCCACGGCAGGAAATCTTTATTACCTCTAAGGGGCAAGGGTGCTGGATGGTTTCCAAAACTCCAAGGGAGTAGCTACAGCTTAGGAGAGGGTCTCCCAACAGGAACTGAGATCTTCTGCCAAAGAACATAGTCAATCTGTGGCAAACGATCATGGAGGGAGCCAGGGAGATAAATAGCCCAACCTCATTGTCCTTGGGCCCTTTGGTCTCTTGCCAGTACCTTCCATCGGTCAAATCCAACTGGAAGTCGGTGGGCAAGAGAGGTCATTGATCCTGTCTCTAAAGCTTCCTGTGGCACAGAGTAGGGGGGAGGAGTAGACAGTGGATCTGATGGGCAGCAGGAATATATATCAAACATGCTCATTTCTGTGTTGTGGAAATATTTCCCAGGACGTGGGTCTTCTCACAAGTGAGACTGAAAGCTCCTTGAGAATAGAGCCGACAGCTCGCATTTGACTTTGATCTTCCGTGGTGCATGGTTCAATGTGAATTTGAAAGAGTATAAAAATACATGTACATTGAAGATTGTAAAGAGTCAGTTGTAATGGGTTTGGGTTTGATGTCTTTTCAAGCATCTGAACTTCAATTTCCCAACTCATTCAAAGCAAAATCCAAATCTTTCACATGGCCTGGTACCTGACTATCTCTCTGGCCTCATCGCTATGACTTTCCCTCTTGGTGACATCACTGCTCCACCACCTGCCCTCCCTTCTTGTGCCCTGAACATGTTCCCACCTCCTGGCCTTTGTACCTGCTGGGCCTTTTGCCCGGATATGTCCACATGCTTCTCATTCTTTCAAGTCTGATGAAATGTTACCTCAGCAGAGAGGCCTTCACAGAAGACCCTGAGTAAAATAGTACCATCTCTCATCTCTCCCTGTCCTCTTAGCTCCTTTCATTTTCTATCTAGTTCTTATCCCCACCTGACATGTGATATATGTGTTGTTTGTTCATTGTTATTCTCCTTGCACTGGAATAGAAGATCCGTGGAGCAAGGACTTGATCTGCTTTGCTACAAATACTAGATCACTACCTTATACATAGTAGGAGCTTGATAATTAATATGTATATAATTCATGGATCAAGCAGTCAGTCAAGTTGGGTCCCTTTTGGTTTATGAGCAGTCATGACAGTTTAGCACATCTTTAGCTAAAATAAATTCAGTTCCCATCAGTAAGAATTTTTTTCACAAATAATAATTTTTTATTTGTATAAATTTAAGGGAGTACACATGCAGTTCTGTTCCATGGATATATTGGGTAGTGGTGAAGTGTGGACTCTTAGCATAACCATCACCTGGATAGCGTATATTGTACCTATTAAGTAATTTCTCATCCCTCACCCCCTCCCACCCTCCCACCCTTAATAAGTCTCCAGTGTCAATGATTTCACACTCTTATGTTCATGTATACAGATTATTTAACTCCCACTTATAAATAAGAACGAATATATAATTTTCACTTAAAAGAAATTTTTATTGCGTCTGTGCTGAGGCAGACAAGCAGCAGGTGGACTATCAGACAGTGTCACTTTTGGCTAAAGGAGCACCAAAGACCCCACAATCTGGAATGCCACAGGACCGCTTCCCTTTAGTCTTCTCTGGTTTGTAGAATTGCACCCTTGCTTCTCTCATAGCAAATTCCCTAGAAGAGAATTTCTTTCAGAGTTTCTGTGGCCACTTTTACATGTTCATCCTTTACCAAGTGCGGTGTCCAGCACAATGCCCAGGGCCCTGGAATCAGCCTGTTCCTGGCTGGCAGCTCCCAGTGCAGCCCATGGGCTGGTCTCCTGGACGCTGACTCCACTGGCCACTGCTCTGTGAGTGCCAATGGTGTGGCCACCAGCATGGGAAGACTGGTCTGGGGGCCAGCTGCTGGGCCCCCTACCTAGTCATAGCACTCTTACCCCTCCGAAGCTCCTGGACGCACTGGGCACCATTCTGCTGGCATCTGTCCTGGTAGTATCTGAGGAATTTATATTAATGGACTTAAAGCCCTAGGGTCTTCATGTTCTTCTCTAGGTGGTTCTGGGACTTGGTGATGGAGACATAGAGGGTACCATCAGTTTAAAGGGAGTTAGATCCACCTTACCCACAGTTTATATTACTCAAAATTAATATGTTCCTTAGAATTTACCTAGCTACTCCAAAAGCCCTTGTGCCTCGTTTTCACATTTCCAGAGCAGATAGTTTAGGATAATTCCATAAATTCCTGACTCAATCTATCCATAACCCTAACCCTAGGAAGATGACAGTACACCCCTTTCCTTACCATCCCAAGCTCCCTCTATTCTGAATTGCTTACACTTTTCCCAGGACTCACCATGCCTTCTTACACCTTGGTGCCACTGCACACCCTATTTCTTCTGCCTAGAATGTCCTGGCCTGACTCATTGGACTGGCAAACTCCCAAGCATCTTTAAAATCTCCATTGAAACACAGTGCCTTTGAGGCCTGACTCCACTTAAGTAGAGCTCATTGCTCCCTTTTATGTGCCATCCATGTGACTTCTATCCGCCTTGCTTACTGTCCTTTTCACTCTGTTAAATGTCTAGTCTCCCTACTGGACTGTGAACTTCTTGGTAGCAATGACCAGAGCCCGGGATTGATTAGTTAACTGTGTAACCCCGTATCTTAGTCCTTTCAGGCTGCTATAATAAAATATCATAAACTGGGTAACTTATAAAGAATGGAAATTTATTTCTCACAGTTCTGGAGCCTGGGAATTTCAAGATCAAGGCACTTGCAGATTCAGTGTCTGGTGAAGACCCAATTCCTGTTTTGTAGATGGTGTCTGCTCTCTATGTCCTCACATGGTAGAAAGGCTACTAGATCTTTGCAGTCCCTTTTTTAAGGGCACCAATCCCAATCATGAGTGCTCTGCCTAATATGCATCACCTTGGGGGTTAGGATTTCAACATATAAAATTTGGGGAGGACATAAATATTCAGACCATAATATCCCACTACTAGTCATGTCAAAAATATGTTAGGTGTTTACTGTTTATTACTTAATTAAATAAAGGAATGAGTTCCTAATAGATTGCCAGACTGAAGCCTAGCCCAGTATATCTGTTGATTCATTGTATTTCCTAGACCTACCACTTACTAAATTCTTTGTAAATGTTTCTGTGAAAAGGAGATTAAATGAGTAAATGTGTTTTGAAACCAGCAATTTTCTTGATCATTTCCAATTTTCTCTGTGATCAGTATTTTTACCAGTGACAAATCAACTACCTTCCACAAAGCTCAATTCTGAGTTCTAAGTTTCTTTCTCTCTACTCCTGCTAAATCTTGCCGACCTACTTGTTATTTGAATCTGGATTTTATAAGCATACAGAAACAGATAGAGTTTTTACAAGGGGCAAGATCCAAAGAGCACACTGTTAATAAATGAAGGGAGCCCCTGAGGGAGTTACTATTTAAAGTCAAATCAGCTGTGGTTGAGTTATGAGTTATGAAGATTAAACATAGTAATATTTGTGAAAGGATTTTATAAAGAGATAAATGTGCAGCATAATTATACAGTAAAATTGATAATGATGAATTATAATAATAAATTTTGTGGAAAATAATTTACCAGAATTTATCCAGAATTTACTCAGTTCAATCTCCCCAAAAGCCCAAGGAGTGCATTTGTACATCTTTCTATTTGACATTAATTCAGGTTGAGGTCATCAATATTTAACAGAATGAGGGAAATCTAAGCAGTGATTAATACTAATTTAGAGTTCAGTAAGAATTAATATAATTTTCAAAGATGTACCATTTATAACCAAAATAGCTAAGGATTAGGTTAACTGCAAATTTTCTTTATGTTAAGCAACAAAAAAGTATAAAATTGAAATTATACTTGTCATATTATAAAACACTATATAACATTTTGAAAAGTTCCCTAAACAACAGGTATCCTTTTCTTTCTTTGATTACAGTTAATGATTGTTTGTGTTTGTTTGTTAAAAAAAAAAAAATAGTGCTCCTTTTGCTCATGTTTAATGTATAAATTAATATTACTAATTTGGAAATCACAAACTATGACTTCCAGTAGTTAGCATTCCCTTTATTCATGAAAAAGCAGTGGCATATTTAGCTTCTATTGAAGTACTGCACAAATAATTTAAGTAAAAGGTGTCAGATTATATTAAAATTGATTTTTTTCTTCAAATTTTTGATTTGAACATTAATGGTATGGATTGCTCATTAAAAAAAGGAAAATGGTATTAAAATAATTGTTTTTAAAAGGGAAGGAAGGAAAAGAGGTGCGTTTCTTGAAAGTGCAAGGTGGTGTGCTAGAAATCGTAATGAAATTAGACTGGGAGGCAGGAAATGGGTTCTTGTGTCATCCTGCTACTTAGTAGCAGCTTTCTTTTAGTTAATTCTGAACACTAAATATGCTTCCCTAAGTGGATTGAATGTGATAGTCTCCAATGACAAGCATAGGGGGATACATCTTGCTAGGGCCAGTTCAGGTCATGATTCTTCTAAAGGCATATTATTGGATTGGCTATTTTACTGTGGCTCTACTTTATTAGGAAAAGGCCCCAGGAGGATTTTTTGGGAGGGACACATTACTAGGCAAAATTCTACTCTTCGTCACAGGTTACCTCTGCCAATGCCTCTGTTAAGAGTCCCAGAGACTCTGAGAGGGTCACACTGTACCTTGAAACATTCAGTTTTTGGCATTTGTATAAAGCGGAGGGTGATCTCTGTGGGAGGTTGCTATGACAATTTGCAAACAGCAGAGGCGATGGAACTCCGCAGGAGGTGACTGTCTTCCGACTGGAGTCTGCACGAGTTCGGGCCTGCACACTAGGTTCAGTCAGGGGCCCAGAAAAACACGGGGTGGGGCAGAGCCACGTCCCCAGGAGAACTTCAGAAAGCAACACCTCTCAGGAAGGAAGTGTATGGCATAACTTTCGGCCCTGTCATCCGAGATTTGTCCTGTTTCCCCCTCCTAACCGTTGAAGTGGCAAAACCTATGACCTCTGGATAAAGGTGCACAGGCACGCCACGCACGATGAGGCGCGGCTGTGAGATGGACAAGCAATTTTTTGGTCTTCAGGAAAAGAGACGCTGTAGATGGCAAATTAGAAGGGCAGGGAAATTCTCCACTGTCTTGGAAGGGAAGGGGAAAGAGATGCGCTGGGGGATGAGAGGAATTAGAGGAACGCTTGCAGCAGAGAGCTGAAAAGAAGGTGTGTCCCTCCCAGTGGCCGCGCAGGGGAAAGGCTCGGAGTTGTAAGGAAATGGGAGGTGACTCTGATGTTTATTTTTGCCTAGCAACCCACAGCCAACTGCTTCCCCAGCGGCCGTCCGCACACGCCTCTCTGCCTCCCCTTGTCCTAGCGACTGGAGAGCGGTCACTTGGTGTCAGTAAATCGGGGAGAGTGTGTGTGGCAGAGGTGGAGGTGGGAGGGCAGCCCCTTTCTTCGCCCATGCTCGGGGTCACCTGGCTCAGCTGCGGCCCCCGCACGGGGCTTGGCTCTCCGAGGTGACCCTCGCACAACTAAGTTATCTACAAGATAAACTGGGGAGGAGGAGTGGTTAAGTCACTGGGACACGGGAGCGGGGGGAAGTATTGTTTGTGAGCAGCCATTAGGTTCGAAAAGCTGAAAATGCATTTGCGTTTAGGGGCGCGCATGGAAGGGGAGGGGTCTCTGCAGAGATTTCGGTAGGAGGGAAGCAGCGGTAGGTTGCGCCGCAGGGCAAAGGAGGGGCGTTGCGGGGCCGGCGGGGCCGGGGAGGGGAGAAGGTCGTTAGTGGGGGACCGCGGGGGGCAGTGCAGATGGCCGGAGAGGGAGGCGGAGGGCAAGCGGAGGCTGCAGAGTTTTGCTCGGATCCGAGGGGCGGCCGTGCAGAAGGTCGGGTGGGGGAGGGACTCCGGTGGGTGGCTGAGTGGGGGTGGGGTGTGGGCGAGAGTGCGTGGCTCGGGCAGGGGGAGTCCGGGGGCGGGGCCTGCGGCGGCGGCGGAGGGGAGCGGGGGCGGGGCTGCCCTCCCGGGCCGGGCCGCGCGCCGGCGCCTGTGTGTGCGCGGGGACGCGCGCGCGAGCCCGGGACTAGGCTCCCGAGCGAGTCTGTGCTCGCGGCGCAGCCCGCTCCCCGCGCCCCTATGTGAGGGAATCGGGGAGGCCAGCGGCGCGCCGGGGAGGGCGAGGCATGTGCACGGGCCGGGGGGTGCTGCAGCCGCCCGAGGAAGAGGAGGACGGCGGCGAGGAGGAGAGCGGGGGGCTCGCGGCGGCGGGCCCGGGCCGAGGGGATGCAGCGGACTGTGTGTGTCTGGCTGTAGCTGACGCGAGGCGGCGAGGAGGTGCGGGAGATCCGCGCGAGGGGCTACCGGGAGGCGGCGGCGGCGGCGGCCGCGCGAAGAGCAGCGGGACCGGCGGCGGCGGAGACGGCAGCCTTGCAATGCATTTTCCTCTCCAGCGGCCATGTTAACCAGGAAGCCTTCGGCCGCCGCTCCCGCCGCCTACCCGACCGGTAAGGCGCACCGGGCCACCGCGCCGCCCTCGCCCGCCCCCGCCGGCCCCCGGGCCAGCCCTTGTGGCGCGGGCGGCCGCCGCCTGCGGGACCTCGAACAAAGTCTGCGCCGCGGCGGGGCGGCGCGGGGAGCCCGCGGGCGGACGGCGCGCCCTCGCCTAGCCCGGGCTCCGCTCATTGTTGCGGGCGGGCCCCGAGGCCCCTCCGAGGGGAGCCCGCCGTCCCGGCGGGGCTTTTCTGCCCGCCGCGGGTTCGGGCGGGGGCCGTCTGGGCCTCACTCCCGGCCCGGGGCTCCGCGAGGCCGGCGCGCCCTCGGCGGTGCAGCCCCTCCTCCCGGCCGTGGCCGCCTGCACCGTGGGCCCCCAAGCCCCGGCCCGGCCTGGCTCCCCCGCCAGGTCGCGAACTCGCGCGTCAGGGCCCGACTTAACTTTGCAGCTGCCGGAGTCCCACCCGTGGGTGCGCGCGGGGAGCTGTGGCCTCGGCGTCCCCCTCGTCCCCCAGACACCCGTTTTTACTGTCCCCGTCTCTCCTTGCGTCTTCCCCACGGAGAGGACGTTCGCTGCCCAGCGGGGTGGGGGTGGGGGTCCGGGTGACTTTCTCCCCCCTGACCCTCTTTTGTCTCCTCCCGCACGTGGCTCCCAGGCCGAGGAGGGGACAGCGCCGTTCGCCAGCTTCAGGCTTCCCCGGGGCTCGGTGCGGGGGCCCCCCGGAGCGGAGTGGGGACCGGTCCGCCCTCCCCCATCGCCCTGCCGCCTCTCCGGGCCAGCAACGCTGCCGCCGCAGCCCACACGGTGAGACCCAGCCCGCAGGCGGCCCGGGCGGTGCGGGGGCGGGTGGGGCCCTGGGCAGAAACACCGGGACTTGGAGGCTTCTGACGGCTCTGACGCCGGGAGAAGAGGTCGAAGTGCGAGCAGCTCCACGCCCCTGGCCAGTGGCCTGTCCTCGACGCCGCCCTCTGTAACTTGGGCGAGCCAAAAATTGCAGCCACAAAGAAGATTCGTGGCGTGGGCCCTCACTTCCCCTCCGAGCCCGCCCACCCCTGAGCTCCTCTTCCCGGGAACTTCCTCCTTGCTGCTTTCCTTCTCTGTTCTTTTTTCCGTCCTTGCTTCCCAGAGCTCGGCTTCCCCGACCCGGTAAACATCTCTCCTCTCCACAACACCCCCCCCAGCCCCTCCCCGTGGGTATTTATAGAAGCAGATATGTGTTAGGGGACAGCCAGGCCTGCCTGCCCGGAAAATCGATCCCCCAAAGAGCCTCCCAGGCCTTGCTCCAGCCAACAGGGAGCATCGCCAATTGTCCCCCGCGTGTGTAAGCATGTTTTATGAGTGCTACAGGTTTGAGCACAGCAGAAATTGTAATTAACATTAACAAAAATAAGAGCCGCAGCAGCAGTCAAAACAAAACGAGCCACCCCTGTAGGGTTCTGCACTTGGACATTATTCAAAAGGAAAGGGCTAGCTTTGCCCTTTAGGAACAGGCTCCTAACAGGTGCTGAGGGCCCTCAGAGGGCCCAGAGGGAGGGACCAGGCCAGCGTGGGACTGGTGGCTGCAGAGGTTAGCAAGCTGGATTCTGCTTCAGCATGTACCTTTTCCCAGCTCCCGGGGATGGCCCTTGGATGGTGACCGCCAGCACAGAGGAGGTGTGCGCTTGGAGGAGTGATGGTATGGGTGGTCTTTTTTCTGGTTGGATCTCCCAGAGGAGGTTCTGTGTGAGGGATGCTTGCTAGGAATGTAGTTTTGTTTGCCAAATGAAAATTGAGTTCTTGTAGAAAAGACCATTTCTAGCCTACAGGGGAGCAGCTCTGGGGGTCATGTGTTATGGGAAACTTGTTGATCAGAGGAGAATTTGTGAGATGTCTAGACTATAGTTGCATTTTTTTAGATCTGAAGAGATGTATACAAGTTTCATAGCATTTTGTTGTTATTCTGTCCCCGTCACTGTCCTCCCATTCCTGACACATCTAGTCCCAGGGGCCAGGAATTCACTGCACAGAAGTGAACTAATAATCTGTGTGGCACTATGAGTGGTAGTCTTTCAGTGGGATGCATGATTCTATGTTACCATGAAGTGTTCTTGTCACAGCGACATTTCAGTTAGGAACTGCCATTGGTTTTAGGGGTTTAGATTTTTTTGTTTGTTTGGCTTGGAGTCATCTGACAATTTGGAAAGTATAATAACATCCAGTTTTTTTCCATGTGTTAATGAAATCACATGACATGGTGTGAACTGGGAAAGAAATATTTGGTTTGCGTCTGCATTCCAATTTTGTAAGGATCAGCTTTGCTTGCTCAGAGCCTCTTTGCAATTGAAATATGTGATAAAATTAGAGATAAATGATAAGTCTCTACTAGAGAAATGGTCTGTGGTACACCAGACAAGAAAAAAGATGTGTATGTGCTTCTCAGTACCCCTAATAATGGAGGCCTGGGTTTTGCTGTGGCATATGCTTGATTTACTTGTTTTTAACATAAATGTAAGCTTCAGTATGCTGTTAATGATTTGATGCATGGTTTTGAAAGTATGAATTTGAGTTTCGATGGTTTAGTTTTGATTTTATTTGTGTAACATTGTAGAGTTCATAATATAGGAAAGTTTAAAAGAACCACAGAGTTTATCCTGTTGTATCCTTCAATTGACAGATGAAGAAACAAACTGAGACAAGTTAACTGGTTTGGTCAAGATTCCCTAGCCAACTCATATCAAGGCTGGAGTGAAAGCCCACACCCTTCTGAGTCTAGCTTTAACGTACTGCTGGCCGCTTCTACTTTTAGGAAATTGTATTAGCATCATTATAAATGTAGGAACCTTTGCAGATCCATATTCTCATATGTCTGTCAGGTTTTTTTAAGTTTTCAATTCCAGAGCACTTACACCTGGGAAGAACTTTTAGAATGAATGGAGAAAAGGCATTAAGGAGAGGAAAATGATCTTGTCATAGGAGCTTGCCCATATTTTCCTTTGTAAATGAAATAGTAGGCAAGTAGATATATGATTATAAAGATTATGAACTTTGGATTTTATCTAGTCTATTGTCCCTTTGTTTTCTCCATGCATATATTGTTTTATGCTTTAGTCATTTAGTTTATTTCTATTTGCCCTAAAAGTATATTCAGTAACTATCTTAATTCCTATTAGTTTTTTTCTTTTAATGTTGTGTGGGAGATATTAATGTATTTATTTTTAATTTCGAAATATTAATATGTATCATAGCTTTTAATGTTTAAAGTACTCTCCAGTCACCAGTTTTATCTTTATAAAATAATTGGAATGAAAGAAGAATTAAAATTTACATTTAAAAAATAGTAATATTTTGAAGAAGAAAAAGTAGGCATTTGACTCAGAGCCACACAGACTGTCAGTATGTTTGAGGAGGAGCTAAAATTCCAGTCTTCTTGGACTCAGTTCTAGTCCCATAACACTACACAACATTTCTAGGATGACTTCAGAGAAGTTTTAAGACGCCCAGAAATATTAGCACAGTGAAATATCTGCTGTTTGCCATTTTTTTCTTGGAAGTGATTAAAACTACTAAACTGGTTAGACTATTATTCTTACATAATTTTTAATACTAAAGTATTTCATAGTCAAAGAAGCCTTTTGTAATTCTCTCCATTTTAACCCATAAATCATAGGTATTTTAACAATTATATTTATTCAGTGACACACATTGCACTAGACATTGGCAGGTAGGAATAAGCCATGATCTCAGACTTCAAGAGGCTGAGCAGGAGTGAGAGGTTTTTAATATCCTTACGTTTATGATGTAGTCCTGGCATATGTATTCTGGAAATGTTCTGGCTTTTCTAGTCTCTCTCTCCACCACCCTAGATCAGTTAATTGTACTTCCAAGTTTGGTTGTGATTTTAAAGTTCTGCAGTGTTTGAGACTCAAAGTCCTCTTTTACTGGAACCTCTCAAATGAATCTCTGGAAAGTTTTTAAGCTTCCAAGAGTTACTTTTGGTGTTTAGTTGCTGTGTCTGCTACAAATATTTTATAACCGGCCATCCTTTGTGCCCAAGTCTCTGCTGATGCACTGCAAACCTAACAACTTGTGACTTAGATCACCAGGGATGTTTCCCAATTCCCAGGGTGTTGACTTCATGTTTTCTTATGAAGGTACAAAATTTAGTTCTGAGGATTAACTCCAAGAGAGGAAAGAGTTAACAGGGATTTGTTGACATGTGTTCTTTCATTCAACAGGTATTTATTGACTGCTTACTATATGCCTGGGTTTATGTTAATAAGAATTTAGAAAGATAAGAGGTGACCCCACCCTGGAATTGCTCACAGCCAGATGGGTGCACCTGATGTTAAAACAATTACAGTACAGTGAAATATGTTTTATAGCAGTGCTTTCTGAGCACAGAAATAGCTGTTTAGTAGGTCAGGGAAGGTATCAGAGAGGAGGTGAGAGTTGAACAGACCTTAAAGAGTGAATAGGAGTTTATCACCTAGACTTGGGAAGCAAGGAGATTCCAAGCAGCATCTGGAAAAGACAAGAATAATAGCTCTCATTTGCTAAGTGCTGTACTAAGCACTTTACACATGTTATCTTATTTAATCCTCCTGATAACCCTAATGAGGTAACTTTGTTACCTTCTTTTTGTGGGCAAGGACATGGAGATTCAGAGAGATTAAATTGCCCAGGGTCACAAAGTGGGTAAATGGTGGAGCTGGTTTCATTTTGTGTGCTCCTAACCATTATGAAGCATGACCTCACCAAAAGCAGAGGAGCATCAAAGCATGGTACTTCCACGGGTCCTGGGGAAGCTGGTTTTGTTCCTCTCGGACAGAAGAATGCCAGTGGCAGATGAGACTGGAAGGCTCAGATCATTTAGGCTCCACGTTTTAGAACCTCGTGTTCTTACTGGGAAATTCTTGTATTAGCTGTGGAAATGGTCCCAGCTGTGGGCACTGAGAAAAGCAAGAGCAGTCTCAGATGGACACTTCTAAATGGCAACTCTAGAAGCACTGTGGGGAGGAGAGTTCAGGAACTCTAGACTTAGAAGCAAGGGGACATGTTATTAGGCCACCTCAGTTGTCCAGTGACAGACAGCGGGAGTGTGAGGAGAGGCCGTGTTGATGGAAAGGGGGTGGGATGGTTAACAGTGAGGCTTTGCAGTGACTGGGGAGGTTGAGGGAGACGTTGAGCAGGCGTTCCAGGTGTGCAGTGCCAGGATTCCCAGGCGTCATAGTCTCAGTGACTATGTGGAGGTGATGCCTTCTCTTTACTGAAAATTGAGGAATATGGGATGAGGGAACAGTTTCGATAGAAGAATCATGAGTTGAGTTTGAGTTGCCCGTGGGAGAGGAAACTGAGCAGGAGTTGAGCACGTATGTCTTGAGTTCAGGAGGTATGGATTTGGCAGGTCTGAGCTTGAGGAGCAGATGTGCAGACATTGGCCTGTGGGCGGTTGCCAAAGCTGGGCTGTGGTCAGGATCAACTGGGGAGAGTTATGGGAGTGAGAAACCAAGAGAATGGCGGCTTGAACCCTGAGGAACCCTTGCACCCACCTGAGGGTAGGTGAACTAGTAGTTGATACTGCAGAGGAGACCAAGAGAAGGCAGTTGGAGAGAGGGGGTGGTCCAGTTTATTGGCAAACTCCCTTTGGTTCTAATCACTAAAACAGTGGTGGTTATGTTATAAATTATGTTATTTCATATAACGAAATTTAACATAAAATTTGCCGTAGTGAACATTGAAGTGAATTTCTGGTGCTCAGAAAGTTTTACTTTGCTATCTTTTGAGGAATCTCTAAAGCCCCAAGGTTAATTTTGTCCCTAATGAAGCTTCATGCTTATTATAGCATGTACACAGGTAATGTGGATTTTTCTTCTGAAATATCATCATCCTGTCCTGAAGAGTAGGGTTCTGTAGGAGAGAGAGATTTTGAATTTCAGGCGCCTTCATTCCCTAGTGTTTGAAGGACCACAGTGAAGAGGAGAGGGTGCAGAGAGCAAGGGGAAGAAAAGCAAATGGACAAGCCTGTACTACTTTTATATATGCCCAAGACTTTCCTAATTCATTTTGATGGACTGCCCTGCTTTTGGCATAGAACAAGGGTGAAACAACCTGTCTAACTACCCTTATAGAATATAAAGTTACCTAATATGGATTATCATCTATGAGTTTAACAAAAAAGCTCAACTAGAAGTCTTCTAAGAATCTCCCCGAGAAATAAAATCCCTGAATCTATGAAGTCACGGTCAGACAGGCCCAAGCCCCATCGTCTGCTTTGTTTTAGAAGCCAGCAGAGAGAAAGCTTGCTCCACACATAGTCCTTGCCTCTGTTACGTGTCAGCTGAAGAAAACGTGCAGGTCTTGGTCTGCTGGTAGGAAGGACTTGGAAGTTCGTTTTAATAATCTAGGTTTCCCAAATCATTTCTTGAATTGTAGTGTTACATATACAGAGCCATTCTACTCTTTCCGTAGGATATGAGGCCCAAAAGGTAGGATTTAGAAGAGGGTAATAAAAAATATAGTGATGGCAAAGGATTTCAGCTAGTTGATCGTTAGCTCCCAGAGGGCAGGGACTCTGCCACTTTGGCGGCTAAGCCTCTGTTATCAATAATAATACTGGTCGAAAGGATAAGGTAGATTGTGAATGACAAGTTGATCTTTAAGGTTTCATATAAAACTCACCTGCCAGGCAGCTTTAAGACTTGTGGTTGTCCAAGGCTGGCAAGAATGCCCAACTGGAAGGGTATCCTGGTCTTCTCCCACCCCTCAGCTCTTAGCAGTGACAGTGCTTGAAGGAAATCCCAAGTAGATTCTCAGTAGAAGGCTGGGGGCCCCTTGGTTCACATCATGGGTTTTGTTTAGGCAGGAATGTTCAGGCATGACATTTGTACCTGAAATGGAAATTACTTCTTTGGATTCTTTGTTGGAAAGCTGAGTAGCCCAGCAGCCCATGTCTTAAGGAAGCCAAACCATTGACCAAAGGAAGGCCCAAAACAGTGTGGGAGTTGCGTGGTTTGTTGGGCTGAATGGCCTTAAATGGTCATCACAGTCAGTGAAGCCTGGAAACTTTTAAAAATAGGTTATGGGTCTACAAGATACTATTGTGCATATCTATGTAGGAATCTTTCAAGCCTAAAAACACAGGTTTTTTTTGTCACCGCATCATGTATGTTCCTAGGTTTAATCAGATTTTCCCAGGAAAGGGAAAATACTGGTGATAAAGTGTTTTCAGAATAGAGCTAGATATTAGGGAAAGAGTAGTGAACAAGACAGACAGGGCCCTATCCTCATGTTAAAGAAACTAAATGAAATGTGAAGGGTGCTGTGATCTGGGGGTGGGGGAGCCCGTGTAGAGTCTTACATGCTTATGCTTTCTCTGCATCCTGTTTCATTTTTATGTCAAGTATGGATTGAGTGGGACACCTGTGACGTGGTGGGCCCAGTACAAATGTTAGGTGTAGCATGGTGAACAGGAAAGATACACACACAGATACACACACAGTCTCTGCCTCTACGGCAGCAAACCCATTATCTGCTAGATGTGGCATTTATGGAGTCCTTTTTTCAGAATCTCATCTTTCGTACCCTTACCTAGTCCCCGATCTCTTTTTCCTTTACCTTGTCAGAGCCCGTCAGCGCCATATCAGCATCATATTCGCTGTCCCTGCTAGTGTGCTCATGAGGTCCCTCCCGGCTGCACAGCCCTTTCCATTGAGTAAACCTGATCCTGGCTGTGAATTCAAACCAAATTGGATTTTGTAAAGATGGGGCGTGGGGGACGGGGACTGACTTTTAAGATACCCCATTTGAACAGACAGACCTCTTCCATTCTGCTCATATTTCCTGTCTGAATTCCAGATTGGTGGCAACAAGCACACAATGAATGATCACCTGCACGTCGGCAGCCACACTCACGGACAGATCCAGGTTCAGCAGCTGTTTGAGGATAACAGTAACAAGCGGACAGTGCTCACAACACAACCAAATGGGCTTACAACAGTGGGCAAGACGGGCTTGCCGGTGGTGCCGGAGCGGCAGCTGGAGAGCATTCACAGACGGCAGGGGAGCTCCACCTCTCTGAAGTCCATGGAAGGGATGGGGAAGGTGAAGGCCAGCCCCATGACACCCGAACAAGCTATGAAGCAATACATGCAAAAACTAACTGCCTTCGAACACCATGAAATTTTCAGCTACCCTGAAGTGTATTTCTTGGGTCCAAACGCAAAGAAGCGCCAGGGCATGACAGGTGGGCCCAACAACGGTGGCTATGATGACGACCAGGGATCATATGTGCAGGTGCCCCACGATCACGTGGCTTACAGGTATGAGGTCCTCAAGGTCATTGGCAAGGGGAGCTTTGGGCAGGTGGTCAAGGCCTATGATCACAAAGTCCACCAGCACGTGGCCCTGAAGATGGTGCGGAATGAGAAGCGCTTCCATCGGCAAGCAGCGGAGGAGATCCGAATCCTGGAACACCTGCGGAAGCAGGACAAGGACAACACTATGAATGTCATCCACATGCTGGAGAATTTCACCTTCCGCAACCACATTTGCATGACGTTTGAACTGCTGAGCATGAACCTCTATGAGCTCATCAAGAAGAATAAATTCCAGGGCTTCAGCCTGCCTTTGGTTCGAAAGTTTGCTCACTCGATTCTGCAGTGCTTGGATGCTTTGCACAAAAACAGAATAATTCACTGTGACCTTAAGCCCGAGAACATTTTGTTAAAGCAGCAAGGCAGAAGTGGTATTAAAGTGATTGATTTTGGCTCCAGTTGTTACGAGCATCAGCGTGTCTACACATACATCCAGTCGCGTTTTTACCGGGCTCCGGAAGTGATCCTTGGGGCCAGGTATGGTATGCCCATTGATATGTGGAGCCTGGGCTGCATTTTAGCAGAGCTCCTGACGGGTTACCCGCTCTTGCCTGGGGAAGACGAAGGGGACCAGCTGGCCTGCATGATTGAACTGTTGGGCATGCCCTCCCAGAAACTGTTGGATGCAGCCAAACGAGCCAAAAATTTTGTGAGCTCCAAGGGGTATCCCCGTTACTGCACTGTCACGACTCTCTCGGATGGCTCTGTGGTCCTCAATGGAGGCCGTTCCCGGAGGGGGAAACTGAGGGGCCCACCGGAGAGCAGAGAGTGGGGGAATGCACTGAAGGGGTGTGACGACCCCCTTTTCCTTGACTTCTTGAAACAGTGTTTAGAATGGGATCCTGCGGTGCGCATGACCCCTGGCCAGGCTCTGCGGCACCCTTGGCTGAGGAGGCGCTTGCCAAAGCCTCCCACTGGGGAGAAAACGTCAGTGAAAAGGATAACGGAGAGCACCGGTGCTATCACGTCTATTTCCAAGTTACCTCCACCTTCCAGTTCAGCTTCCAAACTGAGGACTAATTTGGCACAAATGACAGATGCCAATGGGAATATTCAGCAGAGGACAGTGTTGCCAAAACTCGTTAGCTGAGCTCGAATCCGCTGATGCTGGTAATCTGAAAGACACGACGTTGCTGAGCCTTATTGGGTTGAAAAGGAGTAGCTCAGACCTGTTTTTATTTGCTAATAACTCTACTCATTTGTATCTTTTCAGCACTTAATTTTAATGTAAGAAAGTTGTTCATTTTGTTTTTATAAAATACATGAGGACAATGCTTTAAGTTTTTATACTTTCTGAAACTTTTTGTGTTCTAAAAGTACGATGAGCCTTACTGTATTTAGTGTGGCAGAATAATAACATCAGTGGCAGGCCATTGATTACTTCATGACTGCCACGCATCTACAGATTGGTGTCAAAGACATTCACTATTATGTTTTCATGGTTCACATTATATTCTCCCCAGAGCGATAGCCCCCTAAGGCCCTCCTTATTTCTCCGTACTCCAGGTCCATGCACAGGTGTAGCCTGTCCTGCTTTCATTTTTCATAAGTTAACCTGGGAGGTGGTGGTGGTGGGAGGAGAATGGTCAGGACAAAAGTGATATTCTAAGAAAAACTATACCTTAGAGATAGTTTTTTCTCTAGTGCTCAAATAAATACAAAATAAAATCCCCAAGATTTAAATTGCTCGGTTAGCATCCTGCCATTCTAAAAGCCAGCAGAGCAGCTTTTAGTGGATAAATGGAAATGGAAATGTGTGTTCCTCCAAATTTTCTAGTATGATCGGCAAGCTGTTTTGTGAAGAAGCCTCATATTACAGAATTGGTTTTGCACCTAAATTTAGAAATGTATTCCACGAGCTGTTCCTTCCTTCTCTTTGCTTTTTTCCTCTGTTCCTCTTTTACCATACATCTGTTGCTTGCATTTAGTTTGCCTTCTTCCTTCAACTGTATATCCTTGACTGTTATTGTAATACAGCAAAGAGACATTTCAGCTGTGATTATGACCATCATTTCATATTCCAATTTTAAAAAGAACAGCAGCCTAGCTACTTAAGGTGGGGATTTCCGTAGTCCCAAAGAAGATTTAGCAGATTAAAGTGAGTTCACACTTTTCAGGTGCCACTATTAGGTTCTCTTTGCCTGGGAAAGTATCAACTCTTTAAAGAAAGAGCGTTGAAAATCCTCTTGATAAACAGAAGTCACTGTGGCTGTTCAGTAAGGCCAATTTTAACCACACATTTAAAGGAGGAAAAGTTCAACCTCAAGTTAAATGGTTTGACTTACTCTTTGTATCGTTAGAAGAACCACAGAAATTGCATTCCTCTATTTTATTTTACTTTCTTTTGGATTGCACTGATTGTTTTTGTGGGAATGACACTTTACCTGGAAAAGTAACTGAGAGTTAGGTAAAAGAATATTTTCTTCTCTGAATAATAATTATTTTCACAGTGAAAATTTCAGTATTTTATCACTAATGTATAAGCAGTGATATATAACAATTTCAAGGCACGAGGAAAAATTTTTTGGTATGTGCAATTTAATATAGAAAGATTTCTGCCTGTTTGGACGGTAGGTTTTGGGTAGTACAAATTAGGATAAAGAATCTTTTATATGCACAGATATTATTGTATTGCCTGTATATTGATTTTACAAGTACTTAAAGCATGGTCCCAGTGAGGCCAAGAAAGTTTCCGGTTAAGTTCTTTGAATATTAATCCTACAGTTTCTCTTACTTAAAAAAAAAAGAGTAGTTTTGAACAAAACACTTTACTTATCTTGAGGCTTTGTTGGTTGATGGTGGAAAAAAATGCTCAGGAAATATTTCAGATATTTGCCAAAAAACAGTAATAAGATTAGCTTATTAATAAATTAGTGATGCTGATATTTGCTTTACTATTTATGAGTGTCACTGAAAAATTACTTTGTACTTCTGTCTGTATCTAGAAATTATAGCTTCTTTCCCCTAGTCAAATTCTTTAGCATATTGTACACATTTCTGTGTAATCTGTGGAAGTGCAATAATAGGTTAGTAAGTTACACTTCAAATGATGCTCATGTGACAATACCCCCAATCAGTGGCTTATAGAATTTAAAGATTTGTGTATTTATTAAGATTTTGGCTTAAAGGCATAAGAAGTCTAAGACTTGATTTGGTGGCTTTGTAAGACCACGAGCCTCTTAATGATGGTTAGCTTCTTTAGGTCATAGTTTCCCCTCCTAATGCTCCTCTTTCATTTCCACTCATCTTCACATTTGTGTTTAAATATATGAACCTGAGCCTGCCATTATTAATTTCTTACAAAATGATTATATTAATACATGTGAAAACTTATAAATGGACTAATACTGCTTGTCTTTTCCCCACCACATAAAACTGGTTCTTTAGATGCCAGCAGTGCATTTGTGACTATCTTTATTCACAAATGCAACCGGAAACTTTTAAGCCAAACTATAATGTGCAGTGCTATGGGGCTTTTTTGTTAGTTTGTCCAAATCCAGTGAAATTTCCTTTATTCACAAGAGCCGCCACGTTTCAGTGTTAAGTGATGAAGCTGCTTTTAAAAAATTCTAGCTTAATAATGTCCAAAAAAGAAAAAAGAAAACTGTTGCATCCTTGTGATTTTAAAACATCAACGAAGGGCTCTGATAGACTACTAGGAGTTGGCTTGGAAACAGTTTTTGGTCTCACAGGTTACCATTGTCTGTCTGAGCTGTTTTCAGATTTAGGAATAGCACAGTGTTGTCTTGTCTTTGGTTGCAGTCTCATTAGGCTCTGTTTCTTGCACCACTTAAGTGTATTGCTACAACAGTGGAATAACAGAATGGTGCAAGACAGTGTAGATTAACAGTAGAGGAGG
Organism: Lemur catta; assembly: GCF_020740605.2. NCBI lineage: Eukaryota > Metazoa > Chordata > Mammalia > Primates > Lemuridae > Lemur > Lemur catta. The sequence continues at coordinate 45,004,892 of NC_059133.1, read as the reverse complement.
AATTGTGCCCTTAGTGTTAACAATGTGCCTTTTGTTCTGAATGCCATGTTGTAGGGCATGCATTTTTTGGCCTCTTTAACTCTTTGAATACTAGTCAGGAAGGATGGAACCCACCTCTGCAAAGATACATCTGTCTTAAATATCTAACAGGCCTTAATAGAAACCATAAGGCGTGAATCATCAGGCACTGAGAAAAGATAACCATCGGTTAGTTACACAGGGAATTCCTATATTTAAGGGGTTAAAGATGGTCTTTGTTGTATCTTAACATCAGACTGATTTTTAAATGATATTTTTTTGTTATGCTAACAGTAGACAAAAATCAACTGTATTTGTAAAAATTTACCTCAAACCATTTAATTTTATAGTGTGATTAATCCCAGGGCATTTGGTATGAACCAAAGTGCATTCCTTTTATATGTGCCTGGCTCTAGTAAGGACGGCCAGGGATTTTTACAATTTGGGTGCAAGGCACTTAAGCCACTTTTAAACTTAATGGGTGGTTTGGAGTCATGTTAAATGACTCCATCAGAATGTTAGAAAACACTTTAGGCATCAGTAGCATTGGGCCATATTGGAATCTTAAATAAAAGTGTGAATTATTTTAAAGAGAGCATTCATTTTTGTAATTTTTTTCATTAATATTTCTGGTAAGCAGAAGACTTTTTAAAAAACTGATTTGGTTGGTAAAGGTTTTAATATTGCCCAACATAATGCTGTGGTAGCATTAAAAAAAAAAGTATTTGTGAACTCTGTTTCTTAGGGGCTTGTACATCTCTCTGCTATGGACATATATAAAATTAATTGTAATTGTACTCAGCTCAACTGCTACAGTTATGTCTAGGCAGTGGCTTGGGTTTTTAATCGAGCAACAACTTAGACACGTGACTGATATGCTGCAACTGTGTGTACTGAAAATATGTGAAAATGGTTGAATGTGGACTGTGTATATATGTATGTAAAAATTTCTGTGAGATGCTGCTGTCGCCACTTAACATAGAACATGTTCTAGTGGATTTTAATCCTAGTGGCCAGTTCTATGATACTGTATGTATTGTACAGCTGATGACAGGAGTTAAGACTGTTTAGTGAATATTTGTTAAATTTTATTGTTGTGGCCAGAGATAATTTCAGAATAAAATTTAAATGTCCTACCTTAACTTTTCTCCCCTTTTCTAACTATAATTTAACTCCTGATCTATTTCTGGTATTATTCTTGGTTTGTTAGCCTGGAGAGGGTTTAGAATGCTAAATAGGTAGTTCTATATCAGTGTCTTGGGAAGTTAAAATGATTCATTCTACTAATAATAGTTTGTTCATCAGCAATTATTCATTAGTTTAGTGTAAATATGCAGATTCCAAGTAAGAAAGACTAAAGTTTTAGTAGGCAGCTCTTGCTTTTCTCGGAATATTCTATTCCATTACCTTTAATATTTTTATGTTTAGTTTTATTTATATGTCCTCTGCCATGTTCTTTATCATGCTAGAACATCACGTCTATTTTTATTTTAACCTTGAAGGTTGCAGTTCAGCTGTGGGAGCAGAATCTATCAATTATTCCCCACTAGTCTTCATTCTTTCTTGTGCACAAGTTCTGGTGAACTATTCTTACGTGTTCTTACCAGCTCCACCCCATGCTTTTTAATGCTTATGATTTTGCAGTTTTTGTACGTGGTGCTCTCTCTGGTGCACATTTTTGGGGTGTTAATGTCTCCTGTCATGGCTGGGTCAGAACGGAAAGCCTGTAAACTGCAACTAGCTCATGATTTGTCAGGTTCAGTTAATACCAAGCTAAGAGTTTACTTACGGATGACAGCAAGCAGATGCTCTAGTAATTTGTCAGACATTGCAGGGATATTATGTAGTCACATATTTCCCTCTTGTGGAAAGAACTACCTCACATTTTTATTTACATCCCTCCTGCCACCAACAGCCAAGGAATTTACTTGTGTGGCTTCCTGCATCCAAAGTGGGATTTGCTTGAACAAGGGAACACTATAAGAGTTCCTTGAGCCCAGCCTTTGTCTTATAGCCCATGCCATAGATTTTCATTATTGCTCATCTTGCTTCTCAAATTTCATATGCAGTGCAAACCCAACCAACAAACTAACCCCCCAAAACAATATGTTTAGAAATACATGTTTAAGAGGTGTGTATTATGTATAAAATTGAAAGTTGGTACTAAAGCAGCAATTTAAATTTAAAATTTGTTGTCCAGTCCTGACTGACTCAGTGAATTATAGTTCATACTCATTCTCTTTCCTTATATCAAATCTTTCAAAGTTCTTTCTTAAATTGATTAATGCTCTATTCTGTTTCAATCTCCATAATCTTTTTCCTTTTGGAATCAACAACTATACAAATAAATATTCTTGGAACTTCAAAGTTGCCTATGAACTAGCAGTAGAGAATGTTGCTAGATGACATTGATGTTGGTCTTCTTTAAAGAAGGGGAAATTGGTTTGACTACTTTCTGTTTTGGAAAGGGAGCATTAAGAGGGATTTGAAGAAGGTATTTGTGGCTTTGTTTCATTGTTTTTTTGTTGTCTTTTTTTTTTTTTTTTTATTTGAATTACACCACCCTGCCTTTGGGCCATTAGGCCCTTTTCGTTAGTGATACTTTAACACGGTCCCAAATGAAAAAACGACTGCCAGTGTGTTGTACACACCTAAGAAAATTGCATCTTACTGCGAAGTCTTTGGTTTGTTTATTTGGTTTGACTTTGACTTACTGTTTTGCTATGGTCACATTCTTAAAATCTGTGGTACAATTCATATATATTGCGGGTGGAATGGGGGAGAATAATTGCTATTGCCTTGCATCTCAAGGAAGTTTAATGAGGAAACTAATGCATTAATGAATTAATATTTACTCTTCTGAAGAAAGCTGACATTTTAGGAGTATTCACAAGCCTTCTATAATAAGGAGCGGCAAGAATGTATTACAATTGTATTACTTGTTCCAGAGAGCATTGCTTTTTACTTAGAAAGCTCCTTCACAGATCTCATGGTGTTGTATGAACATCGGTTCATCCTTATACATCTCTATGAGCTATAATTATCCTTATTTGATATTTGAGGAAACTGAAGGAACTTGCTCCAAACTGACTTTGCAAAAACACCACAAAATTTGGGGCTTAGGTTGTAATCAACTAATTTTGGTCTTGGACAATAAAAGAAAATTCCTAACCATACATCACACACAAATTTAGAAAGGGGGGAAATTTGAGCTAGCAATGGGCATTTATATTATTTAAATAAATTACATATCAGTTCCTAGGAATATTTTTCAAATGGGACAAACTACAAAAAAATGAGGACTAGAACATCTTAGTCTCTTTAGGTGCACCTAATAACTTTAAATGCCTGTGCACACACCCTCAGTTAATTTGTGGAAGAGTGACTTCTCATTGCCATTTGTGGGGAGGCTAATTATATAGCTTTATTCTTTATTTTCTGTGTTCTTAAAATGTTTTTTTTACATTTGAATGTATAAAAATATTATTTTTGACACTTTACTAGTTCTCAGGGATTAAAAGTTAAATTTTATTGACTGTAGCAGCAGGTAAATCTCTTAAATTTAAATTTACTCAGGTTTTCTATCTTTTGCCTCCATATTTAAGAAAATATAGAATGCCTGCCAGGGAAATAAATAAAAATAAAAATTTCAAATACAATTTTAAAACACCAAATTGTAAATAAACCAATTTTACAAACTAAAATATTGTGTCTTTCCTTGCTTTTTGTCCCAAATTATCTTCCCTCCTAAGTTTAAGGAGTTTTAAATATCAGGACTATTTCTCCATTTGTAAAAATGAAGTGTGCTATTTGCAAAACAAAAGCTTATGAATAGGCCCAAATCATTTATGTAAACATTTATTGTTTTTAGTTGTTTTGGGGGAAATGTGATTAATTATAAGCAATGTATGTAGACCTGCAGTAAATAAATGTATGGGTAAATTTGGGTTGGGCTAATCTGTTCTTCTGTTACGTGAAGAAGAATACCCTGCTTAATTTTCTCTTTCCCTAGAATTCAATTAATTAGAATTTTGGCTAGGGTAGGCTTAAATTAAAAGTATGTGTATATATCCAAATGATAGAATCTTATTAACATCCAATACAGATGGCATTCATTTGTCAAATATTTATTAAATGCTTACTACGTGCCAAGTTCTGTTGTAGGCACTACGGATATATAATGGTGAACAAAACGGACATAGTTCCTATCTATAGGTAGTTTTTAGACTGGTTGGAAAGGCAGGCATTATTATATGAACAAATACATAATTGCAAATGTACTAAGTGGGGTGAGGGAAAAGCATGTGGTGCTGAGTGTGTGTGCAATGACGAGGGACTGTGTTGTCTTATATAGATAAAGAATGGCTTCCCGAGGGAATAAGCTTTTCAGCCGAGGAAGGAAGACCATGGACAGAGACCCTGGAGCTAGAGGAAACAAGGTGAGCAATTGAAGGAAGGGCCATGTGGCCAGAGTCCAGAGAATGAGGGTACTTGCTGTGAAATGAAGCAGGTGATATTGTTGGGCACCAGATCGTGCCAAGTCTATAGGCTCTGTTAAATATTTTGGTCTTTATCCTATGCACAAGGGATTTTAAGGAGGAAGTGCCATGAGCAGATTGGCTTTTCCTGTCTTTAGTTAAATATACTGAGAAGGGTAGGAGTAGACGAAGGAAGACCAATTGGAAGTGTTTGCAAGAGATGGATGATTGGACCATAGAGTGAGTGTGGACATTTAAAGAAGTTGGATATAAGGCCTCTTTATGATGCAAAAAGACAGGCAGTCCCCAATCTACAATGGGTCGACTTAAATTTTTTTGACTTTATGATGAGTTTATCCCAGTATTAAATGCATTTTCAATTTAGGGCATTTGCAACTTACCATGTTTATCAGCACATATCCCTATCCTAAGTCAAGGAGTATCTGTGTTAAGATAGAAATAACAGGGGTGTTTCTTTGTGTATGAAAACTATTGTTGCTGTCTTAGTGTCTAGTTTGCTACATTGCATCAAAGGAAGTTACAGTAATTGATTTGAACAAGAAAAGAAAGGGCTGAAAGTTAATGCCTTTGGTTACAGAATATGAAGTACTGGTAAGCTATTTATCTTTTGCTGAAAATGTGAAGCTTTTGAGTAAAATCTCATTTATTAATTCAAATTTTTTCCAGGAAATTTTAGATTTAAGAGATTGTAAAAATATGTGTGTGTGTGTGTGTGTGTGTGTGTGTGTGTGTGTGTGCGCGCGCGCGCGCGCGCGCGCACGTGCATGTGTGTAGGGGCTCATGTAGAGGTCAGCTAAGCCAAATTCTTCCCAAAGAGAGCAATCCTCTGTGCTAGGTTGCCTCCCTCTCCCCTCCCCTCCTCCTTCCTTCCCTTCCTTCCATAGAAATTAAACATATACTTAGGGATAGTATATTTGGATTTAGCATATTTGGGTTTACCAAAACAAAACAACAGTCACAACAACAACAGTAATAATAATAAAAAAAGGAAAAGAGGAGAAGAAGGAGAAGGAGATAGGTCTTGCCCTTGAGGACTTTATGTTTAATTAGGAAGACAAGATTAAACAGGAAACATTAAACAATTTGAGAACAATAGAAGACAAAATTCAGAGTAAGTACCGTTCATTTGTGTTGCTGCTGGATAAGACTAGCTTCAAGGAGGTGAGTCTCCAGCCAGGTCTTGATGAAATTCAGATTGGTAGAGAGAAAAAGGACTTTCTAGGAAAAGAGAATTGCTCTAACTGAGGCATATCATGTATCATTCATTCCTCTGGTCATCCAATATTTATTGAGCACCTAGGTATATAATTTCTGGCATACTACAAAGGGTGGGCAAAGAGACTGGTTTGTTGCAGATTGAGGAAGTGGGAAATAATTCTTTTGAAAAGGTGGGCTTTGTTGCCCTGTGGTTCCCTCAAATGTGCTGTGTTGTCTCAGCCACTGCACATGTGCTGTCTCTGTCTAGAATGCCTAAATCTCTGCCTCATCCTGTGGGACTCAGGTGAGACGTCACTTCCCTCTCAAAGCCTTCCTTAACCTAAGGTGAGCAAGGTCGCCCTTACCAAAGCTAATACTGGCAAGCTTTTTCTCCATGTCTGGAAGGGAGTTTTGCTAATGACCAGGTGAATGGAACTGAGTTGAGAGAGGCAGCAGAATCCTCTCCCGTTTCCCTCCCTCCTTCCTGCTGGGCACACGCTGGCAAACAAAATACAAGTGGTGTCTGGACGTAACATTTTAGTGGGGGAGGTAGATGTTAAATTAAGCAGGTAATCATAAAAATGATAGTTACGGTCTGTGAGAAGTGCCAGGCAGGAAAAGTAGCTAGATTTTGTGAGAAAGAATAATGGGCTGGGAGGTAAGCAAAGGTCCCTCTGGGGTGGTGGTATTTGTGTGCCCTTCTGAAGGTGGAGCTCAAAACTTTGGGGGAAGAACAACCCAGAGCATGGGCTCCAGCACCAGAAGGAAGGTCTGCGGGCTGGAATGTGGTGAGGAAAGCAGGGCCAGGCCGTGGGAGGGAGAGAAGGCCACCTAGACCTGCCAGGAGCCAGGAAGCCATTGAGGCATTGGAAGTAGACTTTGAAATAGTCATTCCGGTTTCCTGTGGAGACAAACTGGCAGGGAGCCAAATGGAAATGGTGACACTTCATGAGGCAGAGGAGTCCTGACCATCTGGGAGACGTCAGGGAGAGGGAATTTAACAGGAATAATGATGGTCCTACACCACGGGTTCTGTTTTGGAAGGGAGGTGAGGTGGGGTAAGACCATGTGGGGTTCTGAGGACACCATTTGTGGTGTTATTTTTGTAACTAGAGGAACCTAGGCTGGAAAAGGTATTTTTCCCCTCTTTTGTCTCCCTCCTCTACACTGAAGGGAAGAAAAGTGCATTTTTTAAATGTGACTATAAAAAAATTGTAGATGCAATGTAATTAATCTCTAAAGGACATTTTAAATTAGTAAGAAAAACACTAATAACCCAGTAAAAAAAAATAGACAATGGCACATTCAAAAAAATTTACATGAGCAACATAAATAGACCAAAAAAGTTAAAAATTATGCATCCAAATAATGTAAATGAAAGCAATGAGTTTATTTAACCCATGAAGTATCAACAATTAATGAAACATGCTGCTCATTGCTAGCAAGGGTGTGTGGTGGCACAAAACGCCCGTTTGATGCTGCTGCGATATAATTAGCAGAACCTTTCTGGAGGGCAGCTTGATCATCTGTAGAAAGAGCTTTAGAAATCCTCATTTGTTTTTACCTGACAGTTCTACTTCCAGAAATCTGTATCAGAAGTAATCCATGATGTCAACCAAGAGTTTTGTACAAGGATAATCATATCTGCTAGTACAAACTTAGGGAAAATAACTTGTGTACCTCAACAGGGATTGCTTAATAAATGATGACAAATTTATGTTTTCATGGACAAAAGTTTTACAGTGTATATTAGGCAAAAAAGAAAGAAAGAAAAAGAGAAAAGAAAGAAAGGAAAACAACAAAACCCAAAACAGGACACAAAACTGAAGGCCCCCCCTGCCAAAACAGGCGGAGGCAGAGCAGAGACGGCACAGGGAAAATGATCAGGAGGAAATACACCAACGTGGTAACCAGCAACCGATTCTAATGTTAATTTTCTTACATGTTTTTCATCAGTTTGCACAATGAGCCTTCACATTTTAATAATATTTTTAATAACAAATACGTTATTATAAAGAAAAGTATTTGGAAGAGAAGGAATACAATAAAAAGAAGACTGCTAGGGACCGGGCGAACAGCACACTTTAATGACAGGGAGGGAACCGCCTTCCTGTCCCGTGGAGCCATGCCCAGCCGTTTCAGCTCCTCCCGCTCTCTGTGCGTGTCTCACCTCCAGTCTCTGCCACCTGGAACAGGCTGCTGTCCTCCTGGCCTGGCTTGCTCCCTCTGTCCCTAGGGCTCAGGTCGCCAGCGCTTCCTCTGCTGCGCCAGTCCCTGTCTCCGCAGCCTTCCTCAGCCAATGAGACACTCCCGCCGAGGCCTGCCATGTTCATCTCGACGCCCGCTCTCGAGACCTTAGACTTCAGTGTTGAGGCTGGTTTAATGGTCAGACTTTGGGTTGCATGCAGGCAAGGAACTGTCTTTCTTGCTTACTATGGTATTCCCAGGGACGAGCATGACGTTTGGGACAAAACAGGGCCTCAGTAAAAATTCCTGAGTGACTGAGTGCAGTGCTTGGAAAGGGTGTCCAGGAGAGATGTCCCCAGTGGAGGCCATCAGTCCCCTATCAGAAGGAGGTTCCAGGAGAGTACAAGAAATGGAATATGTTATCCCAGGGCTGAAATGGAGGCCGGTGGTGAACAAATGGCGTGGTGGGTGCACATGCACTCACTAATCCCAGCAGTGAATGTGGAGAGATGGAGAGAAAGATGACTAGCAAAGGTGGAACAAGTGAATACTTTTTCCAGGAAGGTAAAAGTAAATCAGAGTCTGGTCCCCTCTTCTGCTTAAATGTCCCATGATCTCTCATCATGCCAAGGATAAGATGGGCAATTTCCTTGACACGTCCTTCAAAGCCCTCTGGGATCTGGCTCCTGTTTCTTTCCAACCTTATTTGGTTCCCTCCATTCTTGCCCGGCTCAGTGTGTTCCAGCCACATGTTTCCTGTGGGTTCCTTGAATGCCTCAATCTCATTCCTGCCTCAGGACCTTTGCACTTCCTGTTCCCTCTGCTGAAACACTTCTCCCCTCACTCCATGCATGGTTAATGTCTTACCGTTTATGACTTAGATCTGGCACTGTCTGCTCAGACAGCACTTGCCTAAACACTCTGCCGGTACCAATTTCCCCTACTCCCAGGCCTTCTCCTTCACATTACCGTGTTTTATTTTTTTAAAAACATGAATCAGTATCTAGAAAAATCTTGTTAATCTGTTTAATGATTGTTTGTCTGTCTCTCTCATTAAGTGTAATTTATATTATGTTAGTTCTTGGTACCTCTGTATTTCCTGTTCCCTTAAACAGCACTGGCATACAGTAGGTGTTCCACAACTATTTGTCATGAGGTGTGAGGCTTATGTATGTTTGGAGGAAGTAAAGAGGAAGCCATAGGAGAGGGCGAAATTAAAAATGTTTTATGCCAGAAAAGCAAATAGATATCATTTCTAATGTCAACTTTGAACCCTGATTTGGGATTATGAAGTTTACTCAGGGTTCATTGGGAACTAATGCTATGGTTGATTAGCAATGCCTTCCACGGGCATAGGAAGGGGCGGTTTAGCCGTGGAATAGACTTCTCTTATTCCTGTGTGCATTGCTTCAAGTCTTGTTTTCATACATGGACATTGTGTTCAGGATATGCTGAGACTAGATCTCAGTTAATGTACAGGTAGTTTTTTTTTTCTTTCCTTCAGAAGCCAATGGAACATGAAGAGCATACATGATTTTATATCAGTACAGTTTACTAATTTATTCTTTAATATGACATCTATACGTATGTCTGTATGTCTTCAATGGGATGGGAGAAGGACAAAAATGTATTTCCTTATCATCTTAATCTCTGTTCTTTTATACTTTCTTTGCTTGATCTTTCGGGTGACATCAGAATGGTAGCTTATACTGGGTACCAAATTCATTGGCAAGCCTCTGTCTCTTTAGGCTTGGAATCTGCAAGTCTCTTACTGTCTGGGCTCATTATTTCCTTTGGAGAACACTTTTTATCAAGATGGCCACATTCTTGCGTGTTCTGACACACAAATGATGAATAGTGAGGCTGATTAACCCAGTGACCTCCATGAATGATGAAAAGGGAATATAAAGATAAGAGTTTTTTTTTGTCTGCTCTGGGAATCAGCTTCTCTCTGGACTTTTTTTTTTTTTTTGAGACATACTCCTTTATAACAATAGTGCACTGCACTTATGTCCTGTCTTTTTCATGCATCATGCTATTTTGAAATGCGAATTTTAAAATCCAGCACAGAATGCTTGACCCGCAGGCCTCTGACCAGGATCTGCTCAGCACATGCCGTTTAATAGCGTTCAGATTAACCTTCGGGCACCTGTGAGTCGCCTACCACAGCCCCGCGGTTTAGAGAGCCTGACACCATGGCCACTTCCACCTTCTAACCTAAGTGCTACCAGTGATCTCCCCTGAACCGGTGCCAGAGAGCAAGGTTGGTTCTGTTTGGAAGTTGTCCAAGCTGCTACTATTAGCACTTTGGGTAAAAAGGCCAAGAGCAGCTGCCCTGCGCAGTGTCTCCTCCACCTGCTCGCCCTGTCTGGACTCAGACTCACTGCGGTTCCCTCATTGGAGCTCAGGAGTGTATCGCCAGCTTGGGTCTACAATCCAAATATGGCATCGTGGCAAGCAGAACAATGGCTCTGCCAAAGATGTCCATGTCCTCGTCCCCAGAACCTGTGAATAGGTGGGGCGATGTGATGTTTTAGTCTGCATTGCGTTCCTGCCACCTCCCGCCAAATGCATATATTGAAGCTCTAACCCCCAGTGTGACTATATTTGGAGATAAGGACTTTAGGGAGGTAGCTGAGGTTAAATGAGGTTGTAAGGGTGGGGCCCTAATCCGAGAGGACTGGTGTCCTTGTCAGAGAGGCAGAGACATCAGAGCTCACGCTCTCTCTCCGTGTGTGCGTGCAGACGAGGAACCTTGTGAGGACACAGTGAGAATGCAGATGTCTACAAACCAAGGAGAGCAGCCTCACCAGAAACTAATCCTGCCAGCACTTTGATCTTGGACTTCACCAGCTTCCAGAATTGTGAGAAAATAAATTTCTGACGCTTAAGCCATCCGTCTGGGGTGTCTCTATTGTGGCAGCCAGAGCAGACTAACACACATGACAGAGGGGAAATAAAGTTGCAGATGGAATTAAAGCTGTCAATCAACTGACTTTGAGATGGGGAGATTGGCTTGGATTATCCAGGTGGACCCAATGTAATCACAAAGTCCTTAAAAGTGGAAGGAGGCGGAAGAAGTACAGGCCTGCTGACACCTGGATTTTAACCTCACGAGACCTGTGTTGAAGCTTTCACCTAACAAACTGTAAGATATAAATTCATGCTGTTTTAAGGCAATAAATTTGTGATAATTTATTACAACATCAAGAAAAAAATGTAGGTATGTTAAAGCATAATATTAACACTTTCAAATGAATGTTTGGGATATACACTCATATTTGGGATTCATTCCCTCCAGAAAGAAAAAGTGATGTGGAGAGCAATGGGGCGACAAGGCGTGTTCTGTCTGTAACCTGTGTGAGTTGCTGCTAAGAGAACACGGAGTTAGTGGAATCAAAGAGCACGCAACTTGCCCTTCCCCTTTGCTTTTCTTTCTTTGCCAAAACTCACAATAAGCAAAAATATTAAAGAACTATGTATTAATTTAATTCACTATTTAAATAAAGCAAAATCTAAGATAACATAATATCTGCCTGCCAAGGAACTTTCAGATGATAGCTAATTCTCACCTTTATCAATCATTACTTTTGAGAGAGAAAGAAAGGGGGGCGATGTGTGTGTGGCTTCTTCAGGGATTTTCAGGGATCATCTGTGGTTTCAGGACTCCCAGCCACTGAAGGAAGCTTCCATTACCATATTTAAAAAAAAATGCCTTCACCATTCTCTCTGGCTTTTCTACTCCCTCTTGTCAGTAGTCTGTTTGTATTGGTTGCTAAAGAAACCAACCCTTAATTTCCTTCACAGTGAAAACGATATTACCTATGCTGATGTTTGAAAAGGCCTTTCTTAATACTGACTAACTTTCTAAGTACTGATGGTTTCTAATATGTTATCATCTCTGGAAAAATAAAAAAGAGAACTCATAGTCAAATGCACACATTCTCCTTTTCTCGATTGAAAGGAAGTGATTTTCTTCCTCCAGCCTGTGTTCTTTAGTCCTCTGTGCTATTTTTGATTTGTGTCAATTACTTGCATTTACTCTTTAAACACCTTCCTTAATAGCTCCGGCACCCCTGCAGCTGTAGATAGTAATACTTTTTTAAATTCCCCTTTTCACAGAACACACAATTTGGAAGAACTTTAAAAGAAAATATCAGTATTTAAAATTGAGACTTACGATCTTGTAGGCAGATGTAAATATTGTAGTTATGCTCTCTCGAGTATTTTTTAGCAGTGTTGGAACTTTTAGCAGTGGTTAGAACTGGTTTGTGCTGCAGTTTTAATGGTGGTATCCCGAAATGCCTTTACTCTGTGCTCATTACATATAAAGGGTAGCGTAACACAATGATCCAATTCATAATATGCCTTACCCTAATTTTTATATCACATTTATTTCAGTTTTGAGATAGAATTTGGCTGAAGAATTTAAGATTTTCTTATGGTTTTGAGTTGTTTAAAATGTTGATACATAGATTTCCAAACATGACTTCATTGGAGAGTCAGTGTATTTGGCTAACAATTAAATAAGGTTCATAAACTTTTTTTAAAAGGACTCATACTAAAGCCAGGTTGAAAAAGTGACATTTGTGCACAAAGCTACTTGACTTACTTTCATTGGTTTGTCTTTTGTGATAATGGGCAGATAATTTCATTTTTGTCTGTCTCCTGTGTTCAGGCAAATGAGCATGTCATTGAGGCGTAATCATATGAATGTTTAAATTTGTATTTTCTGACATCAGCCATTCATGAAAACCACCTGGGTTTTCCAAAACCTATATTTATGGCTTCACTCTATTATGATTTTTCCTTATTCATCTGCTAAATACTTTTTAAGTGCCTTTGTTTACCATTCACCTCAGTGCTTCTTGGCCTACCTCTGAGTTTGCAAAGCAGGTAAAAGAGCAGATGTGATTGCTAAGAATATAACATGACCTCTATGTAAAATTTATACGTTGTCACACACAGTGCTGAGGCTCTTGATCAGTATCTTTGAAAATATTGCATGCATATACTTCAAATAAAAGATCATCCTAATTATTTTATGGTTATACTTTACATGAAACATCTTTGTAAGTAATCAGAAAATCTTTAATGAGCTTTGATTTATAATACTGGCTTAAATTTGAAAATCTAAATGATTTTCATCATAGGAACTGTGGTCGATCTAAGCATGAGACTTTAAGTTCATGCCCTTCAAAGGTGTAACTAAAAAGGAGGAAGATGGAAAACAACATTTATTACTGAGTGCTGTCCATGTGCCAAGCTCTCTATGTAGGGACTTTACCTTCACCATTGTATTTAATCTTCAAAGCAGCCCTGCAAGGCAAGTATGTGTGTTTTATAGATGGGAAAAACTAAGATTCAGAAAGTTTACATAACTACACATCTGGGAAGAGCTAGAACTGAGATCCACTTCCTGATCTGTCTTTCCTCACAGTTGCTACAACTCCACTGAGCTGACTCACAGCCTGGGACTCAGTGACGGCTTCCCAGAGGCAGCAGTGTTTGTGCTGAGCTCTGAAACTGGAGTAGGAGGACTCCAGGTGAATGAGGAGAGCAAGGGCATTTCAGGCAAAGGGAAGGAAGTACAACTGAGCATGGCGTGCTCTGCGAACTAAAGATAGCTCTCCAGGGCAAGACCATGCGTTTTACTAGGCTTGTAGGAGATCCAGTTGCAAAGGGGCCACCAAAACTGGGAATGCCAGGTGTTGCCACATGACCTTAGAAACTGGAAGGCCTGATCTCCAAATTCTCATTGATCAGAGTATGAAATAAGGATGGGGTGCTTAAAAGTTTTTTCCAGAGATGGCCTCTTAACTTCCAGCTAACTTTTCATCTCTGACTCCCACAGCCAACATTCCACAACGTTATTGACATAGTCCATTTGGCCCAGAGAATGGAAAAGATGCTAGGCTTTTTGCTTTCTAGAGGCTGGCACAAATTTGGTGTGCATCTAAATCTATCTCCCTTAACCAAAGTGTAGAAAAAAGGTGCTTTAACAAGTTTAAATCTATTTGTCTTTCATTCATGCAAGATCCTAGAGAACAGAGACTGCAAGTTTTCCCGTCATTATTGAATCACTAGTGCCCAGCATATAGCAGTTTCTTAATTATTTTTATTAAATAAACACATAAATAAGTTTTGAAAACATCTATTAAATTCCTACAAAATAGCTTGGTCTCTTTATACATCTGAAAAAAATCTTTCCTGACACATTAATATATTAAGAAACCTTTTTCTTTTATGGCTTACAAATTTGCTCTTCAAGGAACTGGGACAGAGAATATTCCAAGGAAGTTACACATATCAGAAAAACCTTTGTGTTAATTGGGAACTGTAGCATATAATTTTGTCAGACAGTATTTTATTTAAATTTTTTAAACATTGCTATAAAGAGATGTCACCATAGGTATGCTGTTTTAGGTTGGTATAATACTTGTCTTTATCCTCTTTTTATTGATTTATAAGTATTATATATATTTTAATTAGTGATGATTTTGCAAACAATCTGAGGCTCTTAGAAAAGTATTCATTTTTGCTCATGAGAAATGGAAAATGTGTTGGAGTTTTCAAGTTGCATTTCAAATAACTTAAAAATTTATGTATAGTGAATTCAACTGTATGCTTTAATCAGTTTAGGAATAATTTATCCCAAATTTCTTTCTTAGCACATAGTATCATTCTTTACAAAATGACTAAGACTAAGAATTTTTTAAAACAACTTTTCTTTAGGCAATAAAGTAATTGTGTACAAGTTAGAATCTGTGATAGAGAACCTGGATATTCTTACATGGAAATTCTATTTTCCCATAATTTCATGGCTTTTAAAAATGTCACCATTGTATAGAGTCGTCACAGCAGCTGGTGATGGTATAACATTAATTTTGTTTGCCTAGGGCAGAGTAGTAACTGGACAATGTATATATGTGATGGAGTAAGAAGGACTAGGTTACTATGTAATAGTTGCTGGCAGTAGTACGCTAGACATTACATTGAATTATTTTAGGAAGGTGGAAGAAGTTTGAAGAAAATGACCAGAATGATAGGACTAAAAGTTCAGTGAGGCGTGGTTAGTGGAACTAGAAATATTTAACTTGGAGAGGATAGGAGGTTATAACGCTAGTTTCAAATATATGGAGAGCTGAAAAGCAAAAGAGAAATTAAGAAATTGTTTGCATGGTCCTCTGGCCCTCAGTGGAAGGTATAAGGAGCCTTTTTGCCTCAAAATAAAGAGAAATTCACAAAGATATTCAAAGATACAATAGGAATTCTTTTTCAAGATGGTATGACAGAGAACATACATATATCTCATTTCTACTCCCAAATCTCATATATGTCAGTAAAAAGAGAACAAAGAGTGATAATTAAAGACACTACCAGGTAGAGGAGAAGGGCTACCAGAGAAGTAAGGATATAGATCAATTTTTTGAAAATGGAAAATACTTGGAATTGTATTAACAGATTAAATCACATTCACAGGAGAAGGCTGCAGTAGGGGCTGGAACTATTTTTCCTGGCAGCAGACCCAGAGAGAGGCTCAACACTTGGAGCATGAGAGGGGAGCTGGAAAGAACTCAACTGTGGAATGACTGTGTGAGTCATAGTCCACATTCTCCTTCCCTGCATCACATGCTCTGGCTAAAACCAGGGGACTAATCTTTAAAATAATTGAATAGTCTTTATGAGGAGGAGCCTAGTGGGGGTGATGCCCCATCTGAGTAAAATTCTTCCCATTTTTGTTGGGAAGTGGGAGAGGTAGGTAGAGACAGGGCATCCTACTTCCTCCTCTTTCACCACAAGGTCTAAACAAAGGCTGCCAGTGGCAGCCCACCGTATAGCTAAGGGGGAGACCTGGGCAAGGCAGAGCTTCCTGTATTGAACAAGCTGGTCTATCTCACTTGCAAGCATGAATCAATAGCCAAGGAATATAAAAATCTGAGGAAAAATGAGGACGAAAAAGTAGGTTGAGAGAAATATACTGACCATGAAGGAAATATATAATTCAGGAAATAGAAAATATCTTTAAAGTAATTCTGTTTAGTATCCTCATAGAAGAAAAATTCAAGAAGAAGCATTTGTAGAGCAAAAAATATTTGCTAAAATCAGGCAAGAGAAAGAAATAAAGGGCACCCAAATTGGAAAAGAGGATGCCAAACTATCTCTGTTTGTTGATGATGTGACCTTATACCTAGAAAACCCTAAAGACTCCTCCAAAAGACTCTTAGAATTGATGAATTCAGTAAACTCTCAGGTAACAAAAGCAATGTACACAAATTAGTAGTATTTCTATACATTAATAACAACCAAGCTGAGAATCAAATCAAGAACTCAATCCCATTTAAGATACCTACAAAAATAATAATAATAATAATCTTAGAAAATACTTTACCAAGGAGGTTAAAGATCTCTACAAGGAGAACTACAAAACACTGATGAAAGAAATTGCAGATAACACAAACAAATGAAAAGTATTTCATGTTCATGGATTAAAAGAATCAATATTGTTAAAATGTCCATACTGCCCAGAGTAATCTACAGATTCAATGCAATTCCTAACAAAATACAAATGTCATTTTTCATAGAATTAGAAAAGACAATTTTAAAATTCATATGGAACCAAAAAAGAGCACAAATAGCCAAAGCAATAAAAAGAACAAATCTGGAGGCATCTTATTACCCAACTTCAAATTATACTACGAAGTGGTAGTAACCAAAACAGCATGGTATCATAGACCAATGGAACAAAATAGAGAACCCAGAAATAAATCCAGATACCTTGAACCAACTCATCTTTGACAAAGCAGACAAAAATATATACTGGGGAAAGTACACATTATTCAATAAATAGTGCTGGGAAAATTGGATAGCCTCATGCAGAAGAGTGAAAATGGATCCCTGTCTCTCACCATACACAAAAATTAACTCAAGATGGACTAAAGACTTAAATGTAAGACCTGAAGCCATGAAAATAGTAGAAGAGAACCTAGGAAAAACTATCTTTGACATTGGACTAGGTAAAGAATTTATGACTAAGACCCCTAAAGCAAGTACAATAAAAACAAAAATAAATAAATGGAACTTAATTAAACAAAAGTCTTCTGCACAGCAAAAGAAATAATCAACAGAGTAAGTAGACAACCTATGGGAGAAAATATTTACGAGCTATGTATCTAACAAAGGAGTAGTATCCAGAATCTATGAGGAACTCAAACAAATCAGCAAGAAAAAAACAACCCCATTAAAAAATGGACAGAAGACATGAACAGACATTTTTCAAAAGAAGAGAAACAAATGGCCAACAAACATATGAAAAAATGCTCAATATCACTAATCATTAGGGAGATGTAAATTAAAACCACAAGGAGATATCACCTTACCCCTGTCAGAATGACCATTTCTAAAAAGTCAAAAAAAAAAAAAACCACACAAAAACCAGACAATAGATGCCAATGTGGATGCAGTGAAAAGGAAACGCTTATACACTGTTGGTGGGAATGTAAATTAGTACAACCTCTATGAAAAACTATATGGAGATTTCTCAAAGAACTAAAAGTAGATCTACCATTTGATCCAGCAATCCCACTACGAGGCATCTACCCAAAGGAAAAGAAGTCATTTTATAAAAAAAACACCTGCATTCTTATGTTTATAGCAGCACAATTCACAATTGCAAAGATATGGAACCAACCTAAGTGCCCATCAACTGATGAGTGGATAAAGAAAATGTGGTGTGTGTGTGTGTGTGTGTATACTCAGCCATGAAAAAGAATGAAATAATACCTTTTGCAGCAACTTGGATGGAACTGGAGGCCGTTATTCTAAGTGAAGTAAACCCTGGAACAAAAAACCAAACACCACATATTCACTTATAAGTGAGAGCTAAGCAATGGGTATGCAAGGTCATACAGAGTGACTTAATGGACATTGGAGACTCAGAAGGGGGAGAGTAAGAGGGGGATGTGGGATGAAAAATTACCTATTGGGTACAATGTCCACTATTTAGGTGACGAGTACACTAAAAGCCTAGACTTCACCCCTATGCACCCATGTAACAAAAAACCATTTGTACCCCCTAAATCTATTTAAATAAAATAAAAATGGTTGCTAAAAAAAAAAAAAAAAGAACAATCCAAACCAATAAGATTTCTTAAAATGAAAAAGTACTTTCCAAAGTTAAAAATTCAAGGGACAGCATGGGAGAAAAAATTAAAGAAGTCTCTCTAAATATAGCACAAAAAGGCAAAGGGATGGAAAATATGGGAGAAAAATTGAGATTAGAGAATATTCCAAAAGTTTTAACATCCAAAACGATGTTCAGAATGAGATAAAACAGAGAAGAACAGGAGAGAATTTTCCATATGTGAGGAAATAGGACTTCAGACTGTGAGAACCTAGAGAATGAAAAATAGAATGAATGAACAAACCTACCACAAGACATATTCTTGTGACATTTTAAATACTGAGAATAAGGGAAGATTCTAAAAGCTAAAAGAATAGACCACTCAAAAAGAAATGAGAATCCTATTGGCTTTAGATAGATCATCAGCAACTGTAGGTCTAAGGAAAAGAAAATAGGAAGCATGTCTTCAAAATGTTGAAATGAAATGTTTTTGAACCTAAAATTCTCTGCCTAGCCAAACTATCAATCAAGAGTGAGGCATTTTCAAACATGCGAGAACGCAGACCATTTACCACCCACAGACTATTTCTGAAAGAATTACTTAAGCAAAACAAAAAAGAATCCAAGTAAGAGGAAGTCATAGGCTTCAAAAAATAGTGGATCTTGTAATGAAATGTAATTCCAAGATGTAATGAAATGTAATTCCAAGATTACAACCTTGAGGCAGGCCTAGAAAGCCATCAGTTCAAATTAGAACCAGAAGTCAGAGGGGCTCTGTGAAGAATTGCTTTTGGGAGGACATGGATTTCTTATACAAGTTGAATGACTAAGAAGCTAAGTGATCTTGTGACAAGGCAAAGGCATGGTAGGTCATAACGGTATGGTGCCATCCCAACCCCCTCCAAATTTAAAGTAATTTTCTTCTTCCAATAGCAAAAGTATATATATATATATATTTCTTTTTTTTCGAGACAGAGTGTCGCTTTGTTGCCCTGGCTAGAGTGAGTGCCGTGGCGTCAGCTTAGCTCACAGCAACCTCAAACTCCTGGGCTTAAACGATCCTACTGCCTCAGCCTCCCAAGTAGCTGGGACTACAGGCATGCGCCACCATGCCCGGCTAATTTTTTCTATATATATATTTTAATTGGCCAGATAATTTCTTTCTATTTTTAGTAGAGACGGGGTCTTGCTCTTGCTCAGGCTGGTTTTGAACTCCCGAGCTCAAACAATCCACCCGCCTCTGCCTCCCAGAGTGCTAGGATTACAGGCGTGAGCCACCACACCCGGCCGCAAAAGTATATTGGCAAGAGTAACATTTCCTCTATAGGTTCAATGGCACGACTGTATTTGGTTCTTCATTGAACAATATTTCCCTACAAATATAGTGAATACTACTTTTTAGTTTTTAATTTTAAAAATCAATTTATAGATAATAAATCTAAAATTAATTGTAGTTATAGGACAAGTATGAAAACAATAGTATGCTGGAAGGGAGGTTTGGAGAGAGGCAAAGAGGGATGGAAGAAAGTATAATGATGTTGAATTTCTTCATCAAAAATTAAGGGAATTAGATATTGTGCCTACATTTCAGGGGTCAAGATAGGGTTTTAAGCATATTATTTAAAATTTGTTAATTATAGTGACATACTGAGGCAGTGTATAACAACAATGAGGCATAGTTGTTAAGAGCACAGATCCTGGAGCCAGAATACCTAGGTTTGAATTTTGAATTTTTGCTCCACATTTTGACTTGGGAAAACTGCTTATCTATACCTTGGTTTTCTTATCACAAAATGAGAATAAATAGTTATTATTCTCAGAATAAAAACTTATTCTGAAAATAAAAAGAGTTGATATACATAAAGTGCTTAGAACAATGGCACATAAAAAGTGTGACATGACTGTCATGATGATGATGATGATGATGGAGAAAAACAACAAAAGAATTAAACAGTAAAATTTCAAACTGGAGAAAAGGGAACCCTGTACACTGTTGGTGGGAATGTAAATTGGTACATTGATTATGGAAAACAGCATAGAGGTAACTCAAAACATTAAAGATAGAACTACCATATGATCCATTTCCAAAGGAAATGAAATCAGTATGTAAGAGATACCTGTACTCCTATGTTCATTTTGGCACTATTCACAATAGCCAAGATATGGAATCATCTTAAGTGTTCATCAATGGATGAATGGATAAAGAAAATCTGGTGTGTATATACACAATGGAATACTATTCAGCCTTTAAAAAAGAAAAACCTGGCATCTGGGACAACATAGATGAACCTGGAGGACATCATGTTAAGTAAAATAACCCAGCCACAGAGAGACAAATACATGATAATCTTGCTTATATGTGGAGTTTAAAAAAGTTGAACTCACAGAAGTAGACAGTAGAATGGTTGTTGCTAGGGGTTGGGCTGGGCTGGGGAGGGAGACTGGGCAGATATCGGTCAAAGGTACAAAATTTCAGTTAGGAGGAATAAACTCAAGAGATCTATTATATAACATGATGACTATGGTTAATAACAATGTATTAGATTCTCGAAAATTGATAAGAGAATAGATTTTAAGTATTCTTACCACAAAAATTGTAAGTATGTGCAGTAATGCGTATGTTAATTATCACAATTTAGCCATTTCACAATGTATACATATGTCAAAACAACATGTTGACATGATAAATATATACAGTTCTTTATTTGTCAATTAAAAAAATCAAATTAAAGTATAGCACAAAACATTAAAAAATTAAAATTTCAATCGGCAGAAATTGGAAAAGGAGGTAGTAGTTTGAGAAAATTTATTTTCTGCTATTTTTAAAATGAGAGGTCAGTAGATGTTGCTTAGAGTTGACAAATTAAGAAATAGAGGCATAACTGTGTTCAGAGTGATGGAGGCAACCCTCAGAAGAAATTTTAAAAAGATATAATCAAAAGCAGTTATCACTGGCAAATCAAACTCTGTAGGAGGGGAGGGAGACTTTTTCTATTTTGCCGTATTTTGAGGTTTTTATCACCGTTATGCATGTATTTTATTTAGTTTTTAATCAACTTTATTGAGGTATAATTGACATACAATAAGTTACAATATTTATAGTGAACAATTTCATAAGTTTTAGACAAATGTGAATACTCCTGAAACTATCACTATGCTCAAAACAATGAACGTAATCATCGTGTCCCCAGATTTCCTCATGCCTCTTGCTAATCCATTCTTCCTGCCTCTCCCCACTCCCCCAGTCTCAGGCAACCACTCTTCTGCTTTCTCTGACAATAACTTCTTTTGCATTTTCTAGAATTTTATATCAGTGAAATCATACAGTATGCACTCTTACGTCTGGCTTCTTTATCTGGCTTCTTTCATTCAGCATAATTATTTTGAGATTCTTCCATGTTATTGTGTGTATCAGTACCTTCCTTCTGTGGGTAAACCACAGTTAACAAATTTACCTATAGATGCAAATTTGGTTGGTTTTTGGGTTTTTTGTTTGCTTGTTTTTCCCAGTTCTTGACTATTACAAATAAAGCTGCTGTGAACATTAATGTACAAATCTTTATTTGGACATGATATTTTATTTCTTTTGGATAAATACTTAGAAGAATTGGATCATATGATAGGCATATATTTAAATTTCTAAAAAATTGCCAAACTGTTTTCCAAAGTGTTTCACATTCCCATCAGCAGTAACTTGAGAGTTCCAGCTCCTCGGCATCCTTATCTTGGCATAGTCAGCCTTTTATCAGCCATTCTAATAGGTGTGTTATGGTATCTTGTTGAGGTTTTAATTTGCATTTCCCCGGTGACTATTTATATTCAGCATCTTGTCATGTTTTTGTCATCTGTATATATTCATGGAAAAATACCTGTTCAAATATTTTGGTCATTTAAAAAAATTGGGTGGTTTTATTCTTAAGATTTGACTGTTCTTTATATGTTCTGGATACAAAGACTTTATTAAATATATGATTTACAAATATTTTCTCCCAATCTGTGGCTTGCCTTTTTATTAATATTCTCTTAACAGTGCCTTCTGAATAATAGGCATTTTTAATTTTGGCGAAGCTCAATCTTTACTTTTTTCCTTTTATGGATTGTGCTTTGGTGTTGTGTTTATAAAATCTTTGTATAGCCAATCTGTAGTCACAAAGATTTTCTTCTGGGTTTTATAGTTTTAGGTTTTATATTTAAGTCTAGGATAAATATACTCCTTGTTTATGGTAAGATGTGTGACACAAAATTAATTTTCTTTGCGTACATGTATTCAATTGTTCTAGCACCAGGTGTTGAGACTATCCTTTCTTCACTGAATTGCCTTTGTACGTTTGTCAAATATCACTTGTTCAAATATGTGTAGTCTACTTATGGAGTCCATTCTGTTCCATTGATTTATTTGTTTATATCTTGATTCTATAATAATATCACACTGTCTTGGTTAGTCTTATCATAAGCCTTGAAATTAGGTAGTGTTAGTCTTCCAACTTTGTTCTTCTTTTTCAAAATCATTTTGACTACTACAGGTCCCTTGCATTTCCATATGAATTTTAGAATCAGCTTGTTGATACCACAGGGAAAAAAAAACTTTTGGGATTTTGATTGGGATTGCAGTGGGTCTGTAGATCAATTCAGGAGGAACTGACATCTTAACAATTGGAGTCTTCTCACCCATGAACAAGATATATCTCTCCCATTTATTTAGGTCTTCTTTAATATTTCTTAACAATTTTGTAATTTTCAATGAACACATCTTGCCTATATTTGTTAGGTTTATCCCTAAGTATTTTATATTTTTGGTCCAACTGTAAATGTTATTTTATAAAATTTTATTTTCCAATTATGTTTTACTGGTATATAAGAAATAAAATTGATTTTGCATATTCATAATGGTTTCTGTAACCTTGCTAAACTCACTTAATAGTTCTATTAGCTTTTTTAAAAACTAGATTTATTCAGTTTTTTTCTAGATAGACAATCATGTTGTTGACATAGACAGTCTTATTTCTTCTTACCTGATCTGGATATCTTTTGTTTACTTTTCTAATCTTACTGGACTAGCAAAGCCTCCAATACAGTGTTGAATAGAAGTTTGAGAGTGAGTGTCTTTGTCTTGTTCCTAATCTTAGAAGGAAAGCATCCAGTCTTTCACCATTAGGTAAGATATTAGCTATGCTTTTTTGTATACGCTTTATATCAGGTTGAGGAAGTTCCCATCTATTTCTAGTTTGGTGTGAGTTTTACCAGGAATGGCTATTATGTTTCGTCAATTTTTTTTTTCTGAATCTACTGATATAGTGCCCTTTCTCTATATCATGACTATGTGGTTCTCCTCTTGAACTGCAGCCATACTACGTGTCTCCTTTCCCTTCCAGATTGATATGAGGAGTCCAACCCCAATGCTCTGGAACAAGATGTGCTGGTGTTGAATCTTGTTTTTTGTGCCTCAACTCATATCCAGACTTTCTTCTCAGAATCCCACAGATTTAGCCCTTCCAGATTTTTTGTTCTTCTTCTTGTACTGCCTTCTTATTTGTACTGCCTGTTCCTACTTAATGTGGTGTTTTATGCATATTTGTTTAATTTTAATTAGTTCCGGAAAACTTTGCTGGAGCTCCCCACCCCCAACCCCACTTTGTTTTCTTTTCAGTAATGTCTGTGCCTTCCACCCCTTCCACCTGTCCCTGGCTCTGTCATTTCCCCCCTCAGTGCTTCTTCTTTTGTGCCTGCCATCTATGGTTACTGAAAATGTTATCTTCATTTTTTTTCTTTTTATTTTGTTTTCTCCTTTTCTTCAGAGAATGTCTTGAGATGCTCTCGCCCCTTATGTTCCACGCTTGCTGACATGAGGAAAGTTGAGGAATACAAGACAAGACAACCTAGTCCTTCCTCTATCAAAGCTGCCTTCTGCTGGCATCTCTCCTTCATTCCCAATTACTTCATCTACTCTCCTTTTGCCTTTTTCACATCCAGCTGTAATCTGCATTTTCCTTCCTCACGTATACCTTAAAGTGTTAGAACAGAGCCTCACCTGGAGTATATATTTAATAAATATCTGTTGAGTAAAAGAATAAATGAATGATTGAATGGTTGGTTGGTTGTTACCACCCCAGTTGTTGGTTCTTTGCTTTTATTTTAGTTCCTGGTAGCTGGTCTGGCTGGTTCATCATTGTTTATTATGAATGCTTTTATATACTTTGCCTGACCTCATGCCTCTTAAAGATCACACATTACTCATTCTCTGTAGGAAGTGCTGTTGCATCCTGGGGTTCTGTGTCTATAATGATTTTCCTTACCGTGTGTTGAAGTGGTTTTTCAATGTTTGAGAAGTGAGGGCTTTTGTGCATAGACAGAAATTATTTATAGGTATTTTAGTATTCAAATAATATTTCATTAACTTAAGTTAAAACCTTTAAACTATAATTTTCTTAGGACTTTAAGTTCTCTTTGCAAGTTTGATTTTACTTATAAATCAAGTAATTTTTATATAATTTAAAAGCTTCCTTCTACTTATTTGATTAATTCAACTTTAGTAGATTAAAATCCTCTATACTTATAGTAATAAGTCATCAATTAAGTTCCTCTAAACTTTTAAAAACATTTATAATTTCATATATCAAGCAACTCGGATGGCTCACAAGGCTGACTTAAACCTCCACAAGCAAAATCAAAGTAATTGTAAATCTAAAAATTCACCTTTAAAACCATAATGAATCAAAACATTCCAATACTGTCTGTAAACATTATCAAATTATCAAAACTTTGCCACTTAAGATAATGAGAATAAAATTGGTCATAAATTATGTTCACTTCAAACGCACAAATTATAACTTCTATCCTGGTCCAGTTTACTTCACGATCTTTATGTTTAATTCTAAGCCTTCCTGTAATTGTAAAATCATTTCCCAATGGAGGGGAGCAGCTTTACCATCTCAGGTGGGCTGAAGTTAGAGCGTTGAAAGATTTGGGGCTGTGATATTGTTACTTATTTATCAGACATTCAAGACTAAGACATGAATCGTAGGGCTACAAACTTCTAGAATGATTCTACCCATGCCCCAGACTTGTAGAGCTGTATTGCTCTACTGTATTGTAGAATGTATTGGTCTACATTCTATGGGGAGCCAAACTCTATTCCTTTGTTGGGATTAAATGGACAGACTAGGTCCCCTGGCCATTTTAACCCCATATTACACTTTCATTGAAATCTTTTGTAATGTCTTAAAACACTTATTATGTTTTCGGGGTGAAGAATTATGTACCCCAGTTAGGTTGCCTCAAATTGCCTTTATCATTTAGCTAGGTTCTTCATTTCTTTCACACTTAATTGATGCTTTTGGTTACAAATGGAAAAAATCCAATTCAAACTAGAAATAGCGAAATCCTGTCTCTTTTGATTCTTCTTGCCTAGGTTTGGACTTAATTCTTAGTCTTCTTCCACATGGTAGCAATGAGGCTTCAGGCAGCTCCAGGGTTATATGGTACAGACAGCTGGCAATCTCGAAAGGAGAGACTCTGAGTTTCAGCAACCATAACAAGGCCTCCAGAGAATTCTGAATAGTCATGCTTGGGTCATGTGTCTTCCTCTGGACCAATCACTGTGGCCCAGGAAATGGGGCATTCTGATTAGACACCCTGGCTCACAAGGTAGTGCGGGAAGCAGGGCCCCTTGATCCACAGACTCAAGAGAATCATGTGGAGTTGGGGAGAGGCAAATCTCTGCAGTAAGGGATGCCAGGCAAAAAAGTGGCAGATGCCCACTACAGTACAGAATATATTCAGATGATTTCATGAGATTCATATATATCAAGTCTTTGGCAGTTCCTGCTGCCAGCTATAAACCTTGTCTGTCCCAAATGGAAAAGCACTTGGCAGCTGATTAACTCGATCCCTTCTTCCTTGGCATAGCACTATTTCATTTTTGTATCGCTCAGTTCCAAATCTGTCTTCTTCTTTTCCTGGAACTGCTAATACATTACAGTCTTTATCCAAGTCACACAAGGTCTCCTATATTTGTTTTTAGTTTGGAATCATCACCAAGGTTTTCCAGAATTCTATCCTCTTTCCTATAGGTACATATTCTCCAGGATAACTCCCATTTCCCAGCTAAGCCAGATTCCTAGGGATTTGAGTTACTGAAAAGATGTCCCTTAAGCTTCATCCCAATTCACGCAACAAATTGAGTTTCAGTGCATAATCTTACAGTCAACTGCTTTTAAAATGAGTCCTATGAGTTTTCCCTTCAGGAGGTATTTCCTACTTTTATCTTTCCCTGCCAGAAAATGCAGAGCTGCTTCTAATTTCCTGTCCTCCCAGAATGATGATAATGACAATTATAATAGTAACATGATTAATATTTATTGGCTAAATTGGTGCTGGCATTGTGCTAGGTATTAGGTGTATTGTCTCTTTAGGTATTTAGGTGAGGTGCAGTATCTCTTTTAATCCTGACAATGTCCTGTGAGGGAGATGTTAAATTGCAGTTTTACATAGAGGGAAACAGGCTCCAAGTGGTGACTTACCCAAGGTCACACCACCAGTAAGTGGACTATCTAAGATTTAAAACCAGGTCAGCCCAACACCAAATGCCATGCTCTTTATCCCTGTGGTTAGGCACATGGCAATTTTCCTTTATTTCCCTTTTCTTATTCCTCCTTCCCCATCTTACTGATTTTGCTTTCCTTTCCAACCTGCTCCAATTTTTCAATCTTTTCTCCTTCCTCTCTTACACAGGTTCCATTTGCCTCCCCATAACAGGTGCTCAATCAACAGTTGTTGATAAAGTAGTTGTGATGCCACTTTATTGAACAGTAGACTCATGCTCCCATAATGATGGTCATTTGATCCCTTCAATAATCTCTGTAGGGAAAGGCAGTTATTATTTCCATTTCACGTATAAGAAAATTAAACATAGAAAATGAAAGAATAATGCTGGACGCAGTGCCTCAGGCCTGTAATTCTAGCAGTTTGGGAGGCTGAGGCAAGAGGATCACTTGAGCCCAGGAGTTTGAGGTTGCAGTGAGCTATGATGGCACCACGGCACTCTAGCCTATAGCCCATGTGATAGAGCAAGACCTTGTCTCAAAAAAAAAAAAAGAAAAGAAAAGAAAAGAAAGAAAGAAAACAAAAGAAAATGAAAGAATAAGCAGACATCTGGGGTCAACTCTCCTTATGAGAAAGAGGGGTTAAAGCCACTGAACCGGTCATGCTCAAATAGACTTTTGAAAACCCAGAAAAAGCAAGTGATTGGTGGTCTCATTTAAAGTAAATGCCCTGAGTCCTTTTCATGGTGGATCCTCCTCTTCCTTTTTAACCTCCTCACGCTCTCTGATACAGCCTCACGCCCCAGGCTGTTTCTCTTCATCTCAGGGCCCTTGCCCTAGCTGTCGCCTCTGCCTGGAACTCTCTTCCCCCAGAAACCAATGAGGCACTCTCCCTCACCTCCTCCAGGTCTTTGCTCAAATGTCTCCTTCTTAGTGAGGTCTTCCTTGGCTACTTTTTTAAAACTTACATCCCCACTTTCTCTGGGATTCCCTTTTCCCTATTCCTATTTTACTTTCTCCTGTAGAACTTACAACTTGCTAAGTTAATACCATTATTTTAAATTTCTGACTCTTCACTGGAATGTATACTCCATTAGGACAGGAATTTTGCCTGTTTTGTTCACTAGTACATAGTAGGCCCTCAATAAATAGTCATGGAATGGATGAATCAATAAGTGAAGACTTTTATTCATTCATTTATTCAAGAGACATTAACCACTGCTACCCTTCGTTAGAATACCTCAAGGAGGATGGATGATAAAAGCTCAATGCCAAATAGAAAATAAATATCACAACCAGGCACAGAATATAAAAGAGTAGTATAAAATAGCTGTCTCGATTGATTGCTGTACCATTGGAAAAACCCACTTTGAGACGAGGAAAGATCTGTAAGCCAGGGTCATCCAGGAAAAGATAGGCAAGGAATTCCGGAGAGAGAATCCTTCCCCTCTGCTCCAGCCTAAGATGCTGCCTCTGGTTCTCTGAGAAATAAGAAGTCAGGATTGCTTCTGTTATCCTGGGACTCAGGAGGGCAGCCTGCAGTGTAGTTAAGGACCGAACAATGTGCCATCTCTTTATTTATATGCACCTGATTTGCATATTTTGGAGTAAATTCCATTAATATGCAAACACTAATATTGGAATACAATCATTTCAACTGCTGCCTTAGTGTTTTACGTCTAAGCCAGCAGACATAAAGCAGTGCAGAGGAAGAGTAGGTAGCCAAGGCAACAACACTGCTCTCCTCTGAGGCTCAACGGTGTGCCACCTGGCATGCGATGATTTTCAATTCATTTATTTGTTTGTAATGTAAACAAAATCCTGAGTGGGAAATTTTTGTTAAATCTCGGGAAGATCCCCAAATTAAGGAAAGGACTGTCACCACCAATGTCAAATTGGAAATTAAGTCATTTTTCAATGACTTGAAGAAGTCATACTGAGTCTACAAGCCCTATGCATTGCCTTAATAAAAGAGCAGTCAGTGCAATGCACAACAGTGCCACCACGATTAAAGAAGGAGCTATGTCTGGAAACTTGACACTGACTCTGTGCACCAGAATTCCTGTAAGGGAGAGTCTGGGCATAGACAAATCTTCAACCTGAAGGTCAGAGGGGGCTCAAGGCTCAGCTGGGCCTTGTCAGTTTATTCAATATATGAGCATTTCAAAAAATATTCTTTTCTTTCCAATGGCCTATTTTATGTTAATTTTATTGTGATGTAGAGAAATAACCAGTGTGTGGCCAGGCGTGGTGGATCATACCTGCAATCCTAGCACTCTGGAAGGCGGAGGCGGGAGGACTGCTTGAGCTCAAGAGTTCCAGACCAGCCTGAGCAACAGTGAGACCTCGTCTCTATTTAAAAAAATAAAAAAGAAAGAACCAGTGTGTCCTCCAACATATTTGGCAAATACCTACTCTTTTAAATATTTTCTCATAAGAAAATTCATTTTAATTTTAACTTTAAAAATCTATGACAATTTTTCAGGCAAATTGGCAAACAAATATTTAGGACTCTCTCACCTAGGAACAGCCTTTGCAAACATATCCATCATCTAGATCTGGGTCAACAAACTGCAGCTCTATGTAGCAAATCCAACTGCCATCTGTTTTTGTAAATAAAGTTTTATTGAAGCACAACCACATTCATTCCTTTATGTATTGTCTACTGTTGGTGCGTACTTTCCCTGCAATGGAGGATTTGAGTAGTTAAGATAGCATAGCCCACAAGGCTTGAGATATTTGCTGTCTTGCCCTTTACAAAAAAGTTCGCCAACTCCTAATCTAGTAGACGCAAATTTCTGTTATATAATCTGTAATTATGTTTATTCTAAAACTTGCCCATTCTTGAGGATAGCCTGGATAATAGTGTACATAATAAGTTGTTCCAAAATGGCAATGTGGTTTTGTGACCATGTATTATTCTCTTACCATTTTCCCCGCTATGTTAACTTCTATTAGAAAATGTGATTGTGTCCTATAGACTTGCGAATCAGTTTAGACAGCACAGCCTGAGAGTCAATGGCACGACCTTGCACACAATGAAGCCCAGTGAAAGTGAAGAGGCTAACAAGATAGGGGAGGGGTAAGAACCACCTAAATTTCCTTAAGTGTGTTCACTTCACAGCTGCGGTGCTGAGAGGCAGATTGCTTGGAATGCCATGGCTAGGCTAAGCCAAACAAAAATGAGACCATGAGAAAACTTTTCTACTGAAAAATATTTTCCCTTACAAATTTGAAATATTTTCCTTTTTATGTTATATTCTTTCTTCTTTTTTCCATTTGAAATAAAGTGGAAATGGCTTCATCCTCTGCAGAATGCATTTTCCCCCTTTTGGTTTCTGCAACAAATGAAAATTAATTCCTTCACCTGGGTTACCTGGACAGTTTCACAAGCTTCTAGTGGACGCTGAAAGAAGTTGCAATGGATTGATTCTTTTCAGTCGATGAAAATATTAAAATTGCTGAACTTAAATTTAATTTTTTTTTTAACTTTCATATAACTAAAGATGAAGGCACCAAGAAGCCAGGCAGTTTTAAGGCAATACTAAGGCTCTCAGTCTATGGACTGTATTGTGTTTCTTTTCCCCATCATGGGCAATGAGATCCCTGCTAGGCCATATAGTAGTTCCACGACCTGGGAAAAGTCACTTCTATTATACATTTTTGGGGGGTGAGCAGGGGATTGTCTTCACCAGAACTCTCAAGAATAGTAATTGCTTGGGGCTTTTGAGAGGACTGAAGGAGACTGAACTGAAAGGTTCTGTAAACTGTAAAGCTCCTCTAAGTGGAAAGTGTTGCTATTGCCGTCTGCCGTTGTCATCAAAACCTCCTAAGAACCTCCACCAGAGGCCTGACATGGGGAAGGAAGGAAGTGAAAGTAAAAGCAAGCATTTCTGTTGCTATTTAAGAACCACCCTAGGAACAAGAATCGCAGGGTACAGAGTTGCAATGGAATGAAGCTTTCGGTTTTCTGTGGGTTTCAAGATTCCAATTAGCCCAAGGGCTACCTTCTTGTCTTTCTTCACGTAGCAGCGCTTTCACCCCAGTAGGCATGAGATAAAATCCTGCTGTGCACACAGAAACCAGCCTCTTACACATTTGTCTAGACAAAGTGCCAAAATGCCTGAGCCACTTCCTTTTTTTTTTAATATGGTATGTTAAAAAGTGAAGAAATGCCAAAATAGGGTTACAAACACTGTGGTGCACTTTTTAGTGTTTCTGTTTAGAAATCAGTTTTAACACATGCATTTAAATAAGTGCAGCGTAATTATTTTGCTTTCCAAAAGATTTACAACATGAATAGGCAATGTTTCTGCAGGCTGCACTACAGGCTGTGGGACTCAAGTTTAAGGTCGTGTAGTGCTGTGGTCCCCAACCCCAAGTCCTAAACCAGGCCACACAGCAGGAGGTGAGCAGCAGCGCTCCTGTCACTCACATCACTGCATAAGCTCCCCCTCCTGTCAGATCAGCAGCTGCCTTAGAGTCACACAGGAAAGCGAACCCTACTGCAAACTGCGCATGCGAGGAATCTAGGTTGCATGCTCCTTATGAGAATCCAATGCCTGATGATCTGAGGTGGAGCTGAGGCGGTGATACTAGCGCTGGGGAGTGGCTGCAAATACAGATTATCATTAGCAGAGAGGTCTCACTGCACAATAAATGTAATGCTCTTGAATCATCCTGAAACCATTCGCTTCCCCCATCTGTGGAAAAATTGTCTTCCATGAAATCGGTCCATGGTGCCAAAAAGTTTGGGGACCGCTGGTGTAAGAGATGACTCCTTCTGATCCAATGAGTGAATTTTAGTGCACATATGATCTCATTTGGGGATGTCGAATGTCTATGTCTGAGATGCTCTCTTAACTGGAGGACCAGGCTAAAAGGCTTTCCTGCCCTCTCTCTCTCAGCTCCCCACCCCCTACCTCCCTACCCCCTGTGGAGACCGGACTAGTAGTATGCAGTTATAACTGTGTGGGGAAGCGGGGAGGAGAAAAACAACACGTAATTTCAAAGTGCCTACTATGTGCAGAGGTAAGAAGATAGTGCTATGGTTAAACTCGTATTCAGAGTTTGAATCCCAGTGGTGTTATTCCCTCCTTGCATTATAGAACTTCTCTAAGCCTCAGTTTTCTCATCAGTAACCTCATTTGTGAGGGACCTTACTGGTTGGTAGGAGGATTAAATGACTAATACATACAAAGTTATCAGAACGGTGCCACCTTGCATAGTCAACAAGTGATACTCAAGTTCTTACTCTCAGGGAGTTTAAATTCCAGCACCCTCATTGCGTTTTGCTCCATTCTCTCCTCTGCAAGCTGATCTACCTGAAATAACTACCTTGCAATACCTAAAGATATTTGGTAAAACATGAGTAAATATAATTCCACTAATGAGGACAAAAAAATAAGACCAACTGTATTAAAGAAACACTTCTTAAAACCTCATTAATCAGCCATTCAACAAGCAATAATTTGTGTTGGACACTGTTTAGGGGCTGTTAATATTGTAGGGAACAAACCAGATATGGTTTTGCACTCATATTAGGAAAGATATTAGGTACTCAAATTGCTTTACATAACATAAACACTTTGTTGAAGTATGAAGTACATATAGAAGGTGCACAAATAATAAGTAAACAGCTCAATTAACTTTCACAAAAGGAATGCACACATATCATTAGTACCCAGATCACTAATCAGAATCTCACCAGCACTGCAGATACCCCTTCTATTCACGACCACCCCTGTGGGTAAATACTATTCTGACTTCTAAACCACAGATTACTTTTGTCTGTTTTTAAACTTAATAAAAAAGCAATCATGGCATGTGCTCCTTTTTGACTAGCTTTTTTTACTCAACATTTTGTTTGTGAGTTTCTTTTTTTTGTGTGGGTAGCTGTAGTTTATTTATTCTCATTCCTGTATGTTATTCCACTGTATGAATATACCATAATTTTTTTATCCATTCTATTGTTGATGGACATTTGGGTTGTTTCTGGTTTGGAAATATTACAAATAATGCAATGTTAATGCTGTTAACATTCTTATTCATGCCATTTGTTAGATATATACATGCATTTCCTTTTGATATATACTGAGGAGTGGAATTGCTGAGTATAAGGTATGGGTATATTCATTTTTTCGTAAATAGTGTCAAACAGTTTTCCAAAGGAGTTGTAACTATTTACGCTCTGGTCAGCAGAGTAAGAGAGTTTTGATTACTTCACATTGTCTGTCTTTTCCATTTTAGCCATTTTGGAGGGTATTTTGTGGTTTCTGCATTATGATGTTTTTAAAATGGGATGGGATCTTGCTATGTTGCCCAGGCTGGACTTGAAATCCTGGACTCAAGTAGCTGGGAAACAGGAACTGCATTATGATTATAACCTGTGTCTCTTTAATGACTAATGAAATCTAGTGCCTTTTCATATGTTTATTTTCTCTTTGGCTATCTTCTCTTATGGAGTATCTATTCTGACATTTGCCTATTTTTCTATTGAGTTCTCTTCGTTTTCCTTATTGATTTGAAGGAGTGGGTTATGTCTTTCGGATAGGAGTCCTTTGTCAGATGTGTGTACTGAAAATCTCTTCTCCCAGTCTATGGCTTACCTTTTTATTCTCTTAATGATTTTGAAGAACTGATGTTCTAAATTTTAATGTAGTCCAATTGATCAATATTTCTCCCCTTTACAATTATTGCTTTTTGTGTCTTAAGGAATCTTTGCCTGAGGCAATGCTTGAGGCAGCTAGTGCATGGCTGGGAAATCGTTGTACACTGTGTTGCATAGAGCAGCAAACAATACAGTCAGGATTAGCTAAAGGTGACCTCAAGAAACACAAAGGCAAGATGTCTGCTTATGCCTTCTCTGTGAAGACACTGCTGAGACAAACACACCAAAAACGTCCAGAAATCCCTATAAGCTGCAATTTGCAAGAGTGCTCTGAGTGGTGGAATACAATGTGTGGGAAAGAAAAAAACAGAACTGATGAAATGTCAAGGCATGCTATGAGCAGGAAATGAAGGACTGTAGACCAGCTAAAAGAGGCAAGAAGAAAGATCCAAACACCCTCATATCTCACGAGGCTTCTTTCTGTCCTACTTAGATCTCTGCACAAGATTAAATTCACAAACCTAGGCATTTCCACTAGAGATGAGGCCAAAAAAACTGGATGACATGGTATATATGTAGAATTCCTAAAATGCCCCCATAACAATGTTTTACCCTAATCCCCAGAACCCCCAGACATCACTAGCAAGTGTGATTGCCTTATGTTCAATGGCAGAGTTGGCCTTAAGACAGGAGATTATCTTAGAGGGTCTGATTTAATCACATGCTGGTGGCAAAAGAAGTCAGAGATTTGAAGAAGAAAGAGGACATGACTTGAAGATGCAGGAGGCCACGTGGGAAGGAATTCAGACAGCCTTAAAGGGCCGAGAGAGGTCCCTGGCCAAGAGTCATCAAGGAAGTGGGATCCTCAGTCCTACAGCCACAAGGGACTGAATTCTGCCAACAACCTGAATGAGCCTGGGAGGGATGGCAACTCAGAGCCTGCAGGTGAGGACTCAGCTTAGCTGATAACTTGATTTCCGGCTTGCCGTACCCTGAGCAGAGAACTGAGTGACACTGCGCTGGACTTCTGACCTACAGCACTGAGTGCTAATAAATGGATATTGTTAGAAGCTGTTAAGTGTGTGGTGATCTGTTACACAGTGATGGCAAAATAAAACATGTGGGATAATTTTTTGATAGTGCAAAGCCACCTTCTATGTAATAAGACAGCAAAGTTGAAGGAGATGTATGGGAAGCATGCTGCCAGCTACAATGGAAGGACAGTGATGGGATACAGGGACCCTTTGGCCTGCCCCAGAGCACAGGTGGGAGAGGAAGGTGATGAGGATGAGAAAGGGATAAAGTGGATAAGAAAGGGAATAATAAAGAAAACCGCATGTCTGTTTCCATGTGAACACACCTAGGACAAATGCGGTAATTGACTCACCTCCCACCTGAGAAAGGAACTGTTGCTTTCATTGGATTTAATTCCCCAATTGAAATATGATTACAGTGTAGCTTTTGAAGTGCTCTAGAAATTACAAGTGATTTCCGTGTTGCGTTCATGGGCGTGACAAGCACCCAGAAATTCTATCAAAGTTGTCCGTATTTCTAAACATTTGCAAAAGGAAAAGAATCTCTTATTGTCCTCAGTCCATAAACTTAGAGATCTATATGAGAAGGCAATTAAAAACATTCCTGGAATTTTAAAAAGTTTACTTATAAGGTGGTGTTATTGATTAGAAGTCCTGAGTTATCAACTGTACATATCTATAGTTTGTAAAAAGAGCAAAACAAATTAGACAACCCCTTGCGGTCCAGGCTTGGTGGTGTAATGGCCTAGGAGGCGGCACCTTTTGGAGGGGGCCAGGGCTCACCAGTGAGGCTGAACCTCTTCACGCTGCCTCCGGTTGCCTTGTTTTCCTATATATTATACAACTACACCAGAAGTTGCTGAAGAACTCAAGGTGGACCATTCGATGGTCGTTCCGCATTTGAAGCAAATTGGAAAGATGAAAAAGTTCAATAAGTGGAGTGCTTCATAAGCTGACTGAAAATAAAAAAATGTCATCGTTTTGAAGTGTCCCCTTCTTGTATGCAACAACAATGAACCATTTCTCCACTGGATTATGATGAAACGTGGATTTTATACGACAAGGTGACGACCAGCTCAGTGATTGGGCCAAGAAGCTCCAAAGCACTTCCCAAAGCCAAACTTGCACCAAAAAAAGGTCACGATCACTGTTGGGTGGCCTGCTGCAGGTCTGATCCACTACAGGTTTCTGAATCCCAGCAAACCATTACATCTGAGTAGTGTGCTTAGCAAATCAGTGAGATGCACTGAAAACTGTAATGCCTGCTAGCTGGCATTGGTCAACAGAAAGGGCCCAGTTCTTCTCCAGGACAACATTGACCGCATGTTGCACAACCAATGCTTCAAAAGTGAAAGAATTAGGCTACGAAGTTTTGCCTCATCCACCATATTCACCTGACCTCTCGCCAACCGACTACCACTTCTTCAAACATTTTGACAACTTTTTGCAGGGAAAAGTCTTCCACAACCAGCAGGATGTAGAAAATCCTTTTCAAGAGTTTGTTGAGGCCGGGTGCGGTGGCTCACGCCTGTAATCCTAGCCCTCTGGGAGGCCGAGGCTGGTGGATCGCTTGAGGTCAGGAGTTCGAGACCAGCCTGAGCGAGACCCGTCTCTACTAAAAATAGAAATAAAAATTATCTGGACAACTAAAAATATATATAGAAAAAAAAAAAAAATAGCCGGGCATGGTGGCGCATGCCTGTAGTCCCAGCTACCCGGGAGGCTGAGGCAGAAGGATCGCTTGAGCCCAGGAGTTTGAGGTTGCTGTGAGCTAGGCTGATGCCACAGCACTCACTCTAGCCCGGGCAACAAAGCAAGACTCTGTCTCAAAAAAAAAAAAAAAAAAAGAGTTTGTTGAATCCTGAAGCATGGATTTTTATGCTACAGGAATAAACAAATTTATTTCTCATTGGCAAAAATGTGTTGATTATAATGGCTCCTATTTTGATTAATAAAGATGTGTTTGAGTCTACTTATAATGATTTAAAATTCACAATCCAAAACCGCAATTATTTTTGCACTAACCTAATAGTGACTTGACGTTCTTAGCTGTGGAAAGGGGTATCAGCTGGGATAGGAAGTGTTCTGATTATTTTAAATTAAATCTAGTAGTATAAAACAAATGATAGAACTCTTTCTCGCCAGAAAAGTCAATAGGCTCTTCTTTAAGAAGGGTGCATAAGCCTTCCAACTGTAAGCACACAGTTTGCACCATTCTGTTACTTTTTGGTATGATCTCTTTCACAGTAATGTTTTTATTCTCTGGTTCCTCTGTCCCTAAATTCTCGGCTTCTGCCAGGACCCAGAATGGACAAAGGCCTTTGGGACAGCAGGTGCCAGTGTCAGCTCACCTCTCTGCAGTTCTGCACTCTCCAGTCTGAGTCCCTCCAGTTCTCAGCGTCGCCACAGCTTGTCGCTGCCTTCAAACAGGCGATTCTGCATGTAATTTGGCCTTTCTTGTATTGCTGGGCAAGAGCGCCGTTCTGCCATAGTTACTCCATATCACCTGGAACAACAGATACATTTTAAATATAATTGTGTATGATTATGAAGGAAAAAAAAATCGCATGGTGCTATGATAAGAGGGAATATTAGAAGGCTCTGGCTAGAGAAGTCCGTGGTCTTCTGCAGAAGCCACTGTAATTTATCATTCGCATAGCTGAGCCTTGAGCACATACACACGGAATTAGTGGGAGAAGTTAGCAGCTCAGCCTCAAATCCTGATTTCACCCTCAGTTCTCTGTTTGTAACAAGTAATTTAACCTCTCCAGGTTGCAATTTCCCTGGTTCTGGCATTTATTCTTCATTTTAAAAGCAAGATCATATCTTCAGTGCTTTAAACCCTTGGAACAAAAAACAGGCTCTGACTGACTTGGCCCATTTAAAAAGAAGTGGCATAGAAATTCCCTTAACCCATCTAAAAATTTCAAGCCTGAGAATGAAGACAGTAGTCAAAAAAAAAAAAAAAAAAAAAAGATGGGAGGAAGCAGGAGGAATTCCCACAGGGCCACATACCACCCAAAGCTGCAGACTTACGTCATTAGAGAAAGGATATGGACGGAAAATGTTACTTTGCCTTCGTGCAGTTTCTTCTATGGTGGTTTCCATGTCCACTCCGGCAGCTTGGGGGTGAACACAAGTTTATAAGAAGTCGGTTGCATGAAATGACACGAAAAGCTATCGGTTAATACTACCATAAGATTAAGGCTGAGCTTAACTTGAAACCATTTAGTGTCTTAAGAAGGAATGGAATTCAACATTACTTTTTTCTCTCTCATGCTTGAATTTGCAACTGACAATACCAAGTGATCGAGGAAGGAGTTTTCAAAAACAGAGCTGAGGGTTGCATGAACACAGAGGCAGTGTGGACCCTCATCTTCATCCTTAGATAAGAACAGGGACGGGCTGTGCTTCCTGCCAGCTGTCTTCCAGCTGATGGAATTCTATAATAGTGTAGGACAGCAGGGACCTTAGAAAATCTGACAGATTACCCCTTTGGGAGAAAATATAACGCATAAATAATTAATTGAAATTCCCTTTTAAATTAGGGTCAGAAGAAAATGAATGCTGTCTAGATGGGAGTCAACACCCAGAGATAACCTCAGTTAATAGAGGATGTGGATGGCTCAGAAGATAAACAAAATAGAGTGTAGGAGAACTATTAAAAAAACAAACTAAGGGAAATAGGGAGGGAAAAAAGCACAGGATGAATTGGGAGGAAGTGACTACTCGGGGACAAGCCAGAGAAAAATGTGGGGGGAAAAAAAGAGCTTAGAAAAGGCCAAACACATGACATGGTGTAGGGGTTGGTGATGGGTGGGGGGGGTGGCGGCGGGGGTGGGGGGTGTTAGCATTCACTAGGAAAGCATCTCATTCAGAGGCTTGGACCTTGACTTCTTCATTTAATATTAGGGAATATCCCTCTCTCGGGATTTTGGCTCATGGAAAGTGACAGAATCAGCCGTACAGATCAGAGGAGAGCCCCAAACAGGAGTAGAAAAACTGCCACAGGAAGTCTCTCAAGACAGCTCCCTCCTTCTCTCTCTGCCCTTTGAGTTCTCATCCTCCCCCTCAATTTTTGCCATGCTTTTTCCATTGTTTCATGAAACTTTCTCATCTTGTCCCTTCTGATATTTCTTAGTCCTTATCAAATTGCCACGAGGAATAGGCATAGGAAATAGAATAACAGTAATAAAAACAAAGGTGATGACAATGTATATTATTATATATTACGTATATGATTTATTATATAACACATACCATTATTGTATTCTATAGTCTATATGTTAATATACAGCAGATTAATATTAGGTTAGCAGTTGAGAATAAGCACATACCATTCTTGAGAGTCTTCTCTCTTTTACTATAAGATGTGAACGGACCCTGGATTTGAGGGTTATCTTTGCACTTGAAGGTTCATGGTGTTTTTTTTTAATTTCAAAATATTAAGGAGGTACAAATGTTTTTGTTACATGGATAGCTTTTGTAATGCTTGTCAGGTCTATTAGTGTGCCCATCACCCAAATAGCATTCAATGTACCTCTCCTCCCCCTCCCCCCTTCTTGATTTCCAATGACTTTTACTTCCCTCAGTTCTCAGTATTTTTAAAGGCTTTGTAACTCTTGCTGGATCTCAGGATACCCATTCCCCAACCTGTATACTTTCTGTATCATTGTTTTGAAATACATATTTCCTATTTCATAGCATGACAACACTGTCACACAAGTTGCAATCATAAATATAATGATTTTGTACTTTTTTTTTTAAGCCAGTCAAATTTAGCAGTGGGAGGTTGTATACCAACTTTAGTGACATTAATGTTAATAAGTACTGAAAACCTACTACCATCAGACCAGCCAATACTTTTAAAGTGCCTTGTGCTCCGAGAGCCAGAATTTCCCAAGTGTCCTTGCAAACTAGGCAAATGCTACTCACTAGTGATTTTATAGCTGAGAAAACTGAAACGTAGAGGTTAAGATCTTGAGCCCAGTGCCTTACAGCAAGTAGGAAATCAAGCTGGAATTTAAAGGAAATATCTTACACTCGATGTCAGACTTCCTATACTGGGAAACATTATAAAATAGGAAGGAAAAATTATAAATTAGAATTAAGGAAATGTTTTCATCAAGTTTGTATATTTACAGATAAAAGCTAATCTTTCCTAAGTAATACCATGTAAGAGTAGTACTAATAACGAACAACGTGGTTTTTGTTTTAGTAATTTGCTTCTTGATTTCTCATAATTAAAATTTGTCATAAAAACATGTTTCTATAGATTAAGAGTGGAGAAAGTGAAATGAGCTCAAGAGCAATTATTGAATTGGTTTTACTCAAGTGCAGATTTACAATTCCATACCAGCTATCAGCTACCTTTTTGGAAGAGATGAGAGATCAGTTAAGATGACATCTGTAATTTTCAAGAGTGTTTTAATCGCTATTAAAGATAAAGCCGTGTTCTTTACATTAAAAAAGACTCTGCAACAGTCAAAGACAGGACATTCAGATTCCTGGATCTTGTAACACAAGAAGGCCAACCTGAGCCGAAGATTGCTAGGCTGACTGGCACTTTACCTGTCCAATCCAGAAAACTGATAGAG
Source organism: Lemur catta (assembly GCF_020740605.2). NCBI lineage: Eukaryota > Metazoa > Chordata > Mammalia > Primates > Lemuridae > Lemur > Lemur catta. The sequence continues at coordinate 44,965,087 of NC_059133.1, read as the reverse complement.
AACTGAGGTCTGACACTATTGTTGGAGAGAAGGAAATCGGGTAGGGAAGGTGAGTAGGGATTAGAAATCTGGAATTTGTTCTGGCGTTTGCTGTAAAGTTATGTCAGATGTGAAAATCACCGATACGTGCAAACTGTCGGTGCCCCACCTGGCACCTTCCGCCTTTCGCTGGTGAATCACTAAACTGTAGCCATGAAGTTCTGTGCCTTGTAACCCACAACTTCTAGCGCCAGGCTGTGTTGATCTTCTGGAAAGAAAACTGGACTTGAGGTCAGATGCATTTAAGTCTTGTACTGGCTGAGTGGTCTTTAGTGGGTCGTTTGACTTCTTTGGGCTCCAGCTCACCTTCTGTACAAGAGTGACATGAATGTCTCACAAAATTGTCACTTCAGTTACCTGAGATACTGGATCTGGCAGAAGTGCTTTGTAAACTAGAAAGTACAGTGGAAATATTAGTTACTGTAAAATAGACAGGTGATTGTGTCACCCAATAACCCGTACACTGATGCCTTATGCTCCTGCCTGCCTTTTACTTGTAGCACCTAACTCTGGAGAGATCTCGTTAAGAAGTTACAAAATGATCCCTGTCACCAGAGCCAGCTTCACGAGCATACGACCTGTGCAGTCGCACAGGCCCTGTACTCAGAGGCCCTGTGCTTAGTTTAATGCTCTGCTTTACTTTGTAAAGAGTATGTGCCACACATGTTGTCACCAGGGGCCCGCCCCAAGCTATCAGTGTGGTGTTAGTGGCAGAGGAGGGGAGATGGCATACAGGGTTTCCAAGACCCCGCCAATTGCTTTTTCCCGTCCCATGCCATCTTGGGAATGTGGATGCCACATCTCTCTTCTGACATTTCACGGTTATTTAGAGTTTAGCTCTGGCACAGCCTGCACATGTCTAATGTCTGGTGGGAGAAAGGGAACTAATTAAAGTCTTCTCATGCTGTCATTCATCAGCTTCTCTACAATTTTCACAGGCAGGACAAGTCGTCAAAGGGAAACCAAGACTCCTCAGTGGAGAGCCTGCATGGGAGGAGGAGGGAGACACGACCCTTGAGAGAAAAGTTCGAGAGGGTAGAGCTTTTGGGGACAGGGCTGGCTCAGCCTGAGAGCTCTAGAAGCTTGCCTCTGGAGACAGGAGAGGGAATACTGGTGGGGAAACGGGGTGTTGGAGGAGGGTGTTCAGTCAACCAACAGGAATCCTGAATAGCTCGGCTTTCACTGTGTATGTGGGATGAAAGAATCTTTTTTCTTATTAAAGATAGACAGGTAGATACATAGAAAGAAAAGATGATGAAGAAAACTATAAGCTTCCTGGAGAAGAAGGATTGGAAATTGGCCTCAAAACTACTTTGCAGTTATGTCTGTGTATTTTAGGTCTTTTGACTTAAACTAAAGGTAGCAAAAATTATATATTTTAGGCTATAATGTAGGTTTAGTTTTTATCAACAATTTGGGTACTGTATTACAGAAGGTGGGTTCAGATATTAACTGTTTATTTATTAGACTTATGAACATATGCTGTAAAGGAATATTTCCAGATATGATTAAGGTGAGGTACCTGAATCAACTGTTTTCACCTTTGCGGTCACCATTCTAGTATCTGATTACGTAAGCAAGGTAAAGATAATTTCCTGCAAAAATGTCCCCAATTTAGAACTATTCCTTGCATTACCCATTTTGCAGACATTTTAGAGAAAAATGGCAAAGAGAAAGCTCAGTGCTAACCTAGTGTGGAAGTATAATTTGTATGTTACATTCTCTGGCACTCTAGTCTACGTTTAAAGAAAAACATAGGAATGAAAGACTAGGGAATTAATCTCTTTTTTTTACTCACTGTAAACAAACCAGCAGATAATTCAAACCACAAAAATATTTGTCTCTCTGGCAGGTTCATTTATCTGAGTATGCGAATCATCCTCTCACCTCCCCACCTCTCCTTGCCAGAGCAATATGAATGTAATGGTGTCCAGATGTCTTGGTCATACTGCTTGCTTCCCTGTACTTACACTTGGAGTAAAGATAAGACCTGATAGCTCTTTTTTATACTTTAAACCCAAAGTTGATGATCCCATAAGTGCAACACACTTCCAAGATATATAGTAAGAAAAAGAATGGATGTTACATTTAGATCAAACAGGAAATCCCGGGAGAATTTTAGAGACATTGTGGAGGTTGGGAAAGTAGAGAAAAGAATGTAATTTATTCATAGGACTTATGTAGCTTACCTATAAGAAATTTTAAATATTTCCCCTCAAATCAAGAACATATGCCTAATATATCCCATCATGATTTATAAATGTGAGGTTTGAAAGGTAGAGACTCAGGTGGGGTGGGACTCTTCCTGGGGCTCATGAGGGGGAAGGTGTTAAACAATAGTGAAATCAGATGGAAATTCCTTAGAGCATTGACCTACAGTGAATTCTAGTTCTGGTGGCAGTTGTTGCCTCTCCTTAGAGTTGACCAAGTCTGATGGCCTTGGTTCCGGGGTGCACAGGGCTTCTCTCTGTGCTTGTCTACAGAAGACAAGTTGAAGTGGCTCCCAGAAAATAAACCCAGCTGGTGGGACTCTTGCATTCCAAGCATGGCATATAGATATGGTTTGTCATCTCCCGGAAGACATTTTCTTTGTCTCTCAGGGAGACCAGGTTTTTCCAAGCCTCCCTGTGGCTAGGTATGATCTTGTCACTCAGTTCTGGCCAATGGAGATGTAAGCAAAAATGGTTGGCAGCTTCTGAGCACCTTTTCTAAGAGACAACCATGTGCACCCTTGAGTTCTCTCCTCCCTTGTCTTTTCCCGCCTTTGTGAACTGGAGCATGGACTATTCTCATGATTGCAAAGAGAGAAGCTAGAGGGCAACTGAGTCTGGACCCTTCAGGACTTTGTACAACAGCCTTCTTACACCTACTGATTTCATTTAAGTAAGAGAGAAACACATGTCTAACTTGTTTAAACCACTGTTATTTTGAGTTTTCTATCACTGGTAGGAGTTGGAGCAGGATTTAGTTTTTTTCTTTTGTTCTATTTTGGAGCAGGATTTAGTTTTTCTCTTTTGTTCTATTTTGGCCAAGATTTTGAATACAATGGTGACAATGCAGAGATATTGACACCTGATAGGCAAACAGGTGAGTGCAGAGTTTGGTTGTAGCCCAGTTTCTGGGATTCTAAAGCAGTTTCCTGACCCATGTCAGTGGTTGATCTGGGGTCACTCACAAATCTCTTTTGGGGCCAGGCTACTCCTGGTATCAGTTAAGAACTCATAATAAAGAACAGCATGTCAGCAACTCCTTAAATATGTTGTTTAAGCCAGTTAAGAGAGCTGGTGGAATTCATAATGGATACTGCCCTTTGGGATAGTTATTTCCAGGAAGAGAAGGAGAGAGTTAATAATTAAATATTCCAGGTAGATATCCTTCAAAGGAGCTAGGGAATGCAAGAAAGAGCCCAAGATTCACTTATGATTAAAGAATTATTACCTAAAATTTATAAAGAGAGGGAATGGGAAGGGTATAGATTCTATTCAGATAAAATAAATTCAACAAAGACAGTTGCAATTATGGCAAAACCCCAGCTCATCGCCATTTTTACTTTTTCTTGTGCCCTAGGACTTCTTTTATGCCAATGATAGCAGGAATGGGTGCTGTGTTAGTTTTTCTTCTGAGATGTTTGCTTGTCATTACAACTCCCAGCCACAGATGACATCTCATCTTTGACTGGGACCCTCCCTTACACTTTGCTTCATTTAGCATGGGTGTGGGCGCTGGGCAGGAAGGGGGGACCAACTATAGCTCATAGGCCCAATCGTAGTCTGTGGGATAAGAATACTATTTATATTTTTTTTAAAAAATTAAAAGAATAACATTTTGTGGCAAAAAATTATATGATGCTAGTATTTTAGTGTCTATAAATAAAGTTTTATTTGAACACAGCCATGCCTGTTCATTTACACATTGTCTATGGCTGTTTTCATATACACAATGGAAAAATTAAGTAGTTACAACATAACCTGCTTGGCTTGAAAAGCCTAAAATAATTATTATCTGGCCCTTTACTGAGAAAGTTGGCCAACATCAGATCTAGCACAGTGTGATATCTTGGTTTTGGAATTCAGAAGTCGAATCTTGGAATTTGAGAGTCAAAAGAGTATTTAGAAAGCCTCTTGTCAACACTTTCACACGTATCTGGCCAAAGTCAGTGGTCTTAATTTTGGTGAGGTTATTCTGTTCTTAGAAATATTTACTTAAAAGGTAGTCTTTCATGTTCATTTATTTGTTCTTGCTCTACTCTCTGAGCATGGCCAAGGGTTGGCACCTAAGAGGTGCTTTAAAATATTTTACACTTAGCACTTACTATATGACAGAATTGCTCTAAGTACTTTACAAGTAACTCATAGAATACTATGAAGTAGGGGAACACTTTACAGAGAAGGATACTGAGGTACAGAGAGGTAAATTAAATTTTCCAAGCACACATAGCTTGTAAGAGGCAGAGCTGGAATTAGAATTCAGTCTGGATCTAGAATCTGGGTTCTCTGCTGCTCCATTTGCCAAAGAGTGAATGAATGAACAAACGTTTGATTGTTGCATTCTGTGTGTCAGTCTTTCAAATAGGTGACAGTGGCTACCAGATTTCCCCCCCCAAAATTTACAGTTCCTCCAAGAGCTCAAGCCACATAATGCTGCAATATGAAAAGCAAGGGAGAACATAGTCTTACTGTACTTTCTGTTTTCTCTACCTAATTGTTCTCATTTCTAGTGACCACCGGATAGTAAGGGGTTTGAAAACCATTTAGTATAAACAGAGGTTGAAGAATCTAGGGATATTTAACCTGGAGAAGAGAACTCTTGTTAGGAAAATGACTGGAGTTTTTCTAGGCTTTCCATGACATTCATGAAATCCATTTTCTCCAGTGCCTAACTCTTAAGAACAAAGAGACTTATTTCCTAGAAGCTTCCAGAAAACCTACTGTGTTAGGGTCCGTCAAGAAGCAGATATTAAGATGAGATTATATGTGTGGGGCTTTTATTAGGGAAAAATGCATATGTGAATAGAAACAGACAAGGAGCTAGGAAGGCTGCAACAGTGGTCAGACCCTGATGGAAATCTGACTTTGAGCAGAGAAGAGAGGAAGATTGGGTGGAAGTTTCTTATACTATGAAGTCTAAGAAAAGTCTTAAGAGAATTCTTTACCAAAAATCAGCTGATAAAGGAGTCGGGTCTCTCTGGAACAAGTGTGTCTTAGTATCCCTCAGCATCCACAAACTTGGGGATGAATTCCAAAGTGTAGCACCTGGGGTCCTTGGCTAATTATGCTGCTGTAGTAGGACATGTTCAGGTGCATCCTCATGACTGCTGTTTCTCTCTTCACATCTCATTGATCCTTGTATAAGGGGATTAATGCCCTCATTGGCTAAGCCTGAATTCTTGAACCAATCACCCTGGCACAGGGGATGGGATTTCCATAGGCCCATTAAGTCCACAGTCTGGGTCAGTTCCCGTGCAGCTTGTGGGTTTTGGAGATGAGGGGCTGATACTGAATAAAAATATGGATATCCTTAAAAAGGAGAAAGGGGTATAACACCTATGATATTGAAATTCTAACCCTGACCTATATGAGGGCAAAGTCTGTGCTTGTTTCTCTGTAATACAACATCTCTTAAAATCTATGGTGACCACAGGTTTTAAAGGTCATGGTTTTGGGGGTGGAAGGATGGGGATCAAATTCTACGCCACTGAAAATCATCCTGTCATCTATGACATGTGTGTTGCCAAGCCTAGTTTTAAATGATGTCATAGTCAATGAACTGACATGTTGTAATAGAAATACAACAATCATAACAGCTAATCATTATTTGATCAATAATTATGTGCCTGATACTGTGCTTTATATCCATTCTCACACTTAATGCTCTCAACACCCTATTAGATAAGCATTCATACTAGCTCCAGATTATCTAGGAGGACACTAAAGTCTTAGGGGGGTTAGAAACTTTCCTGAGAACGCAGCAAGTGGCTGATTTTCTGACTGCGAAGTTGTAACATCTTCTCCTCTTCAAAATTTGTACAGTGAGTATTTCTTCTCTAACATGCTTCAACGAATCTTTAAAAAAAATAGGTTTGCTTTTTAGGAGCTATTCTTTTCTGGGTGAGAATGGGAAAGCTTTGTGTTCTCTTGGGCACTGCATTAGCCACTCTTTCCACACTGGCTTGAGATGGCCACTGAAGGCCCTCAAGGCTGGCACTATGCCAACTGGAAGGGCAGGTTGCCCTTAATGTGCAGTAATTGCAGGTAGCCAAATACAGTGCGGTGCTTTGGAATCACAGCATTTGGCTGACCTTGTGAAGAGGACTGTTTTACACATCCATTTTGGTTGCTTAGCTATGTGTTGATATACACAAAGATCATGTGGAGGCTGGCACTTTAGGAAACCGATAGAAACGGACAAGGACCAAAACAACAAAGGCCGAGGGGAGAATTCCAATGGTCAGCTCTGTGACAACTCATTTGATTACAGTAATCTTCACTGTGTGTGTGCACCCTACTTTAAGGAATACAAATTAACGACACAAAGGGGTGATTATCCACTTTAAAAAGACACAATGAATTTACATAAGGATTCAGTATAAGAGTTCCTTAAATATCAATAAAATGCATTTAAAATATCATTTCATGTTTTTTTAAGACTACAACCATTGGGTCAAGGGCTGTTCACATTCTTCTGTTTTGAAGAAATAAAATTCAGATAGCTTCAACAAGATCACATTTCAACACATTTTCATGTAATATCTATATATTCAAGAAATATTCACTAAGGCCCTCTTATACCATACTTTACTATATTGACTCAGTAGGTCTGGGGTGAGGCCCAGATTCCACGTTACTGACAAGTTCCCAGATCACAGTTTGAGTAGCAAGGGATTCTAGAGAATCAGGCAGGAACTAGGAGAGATGAGACATGGAGGCTCACAGCCCAAGACCACCACAGGATGAGTCTGGGGAGGATGCTGCTGCCAGCCAATGGGTGGGTCTCGAGTAACACCGATTCCACCTGCAGTAGCTGCCACACGCCCTCAGCTTCCACTGCTGTGCTGGTTATTGGATGTTGGAGTCTCTGCAACTGGACTGAATTCCTATTTGCCGTAATTGTTCCAGTCACTGACACCTGAATAAGAGCCCTGTTTGGCCGAGCCAAGGCAGCACACCTGCACTTTATTCCTTGGAGAGTGGAGAAGCTGATTTCTGCTGTTTTCCACGTCCGTAGTGGAAGGCAGGTCCACCATGACTCACGGTGGAAGCACTTCCCCAAACCTAGGCAGGAAGTTCAGATTCTGGGCAGCCAAAAAGATGATAAATGTCCATGATATGAACTACATGCATTTATTTGCAAAAAAGAAAACCCAAATCCCCCACATTTTATTTAATTATGTAGCTCACCTTTACACGATCCATTGTGCAGAGATAAAATTCCCAGGAGCCTGGTCAGCTGCATGGATTTAGCCTTGAACTCTTTTCCTCTAACCTCAAATGGAACAAATGGCCCTTCCATGTTACATGCCATGCTCATATGGCCCCTTTATTATTTAGAGTACAAAACACTCCACATTCTAATTCTCATTTGCTTTCTTTTCCACTTAACTGCAAATTTTTCTCATGTCAGGAAGGTTTTTTTCTGGATTTAGTTTGTCAGGGTCAATGAACTCCCAAGGTATTTAGTTCATCCTCCTGTTGGGATTTACAGGGCAAGTTCTCCAGTATTAAAAAATAAAAGCAAATCTTATGCTGTGCTGAAGAAGAATGAGAAATGTCAAAGTTTACACCTGTTTGTTCCCCTTTTAGGATCACTATCCCCATCCGAACTGTAAGCTGGCTTTCATTAAATTGTGACATTTATCTTCCCAAAGTGAATTTGTCTTCCTGCGATAAGAATAGGAAAATGTCACAATTTACTGCAATAAAAAGCAAATACAGAAAAAGATAAATAACTTTTAATGAAAAACATCCTTTTAAAATAATGCCTTTATTAAATATACAATAATCTAACAGAGGCAAAAAATTGGTATGAGAATTCAAATAAAATAAATTCTAACATCCTATGAGGAGAAGATATTGGGCAAAGATGCCTGTCAAAACACTGCAACATAGACTTTTATTTCCACAGATGGTCTCCCCATACTAGTTGGTGAAGGGCAGGAACCATAAACAGACATTTCCTGCCTGGGGAGTGAAGACAGTAGGTTTAGACTTTGTTGTCTTAGACAGGGAAAAGGATACCCAGGAAAATCAGTCACTTGATTGAATTTTCCTACTTTTTAATCATATGCAGGCATAGCCATCCATAAAAGGGTCCAACTGCTGACGTGAACCTGAATTACACGCAAGGCTGGACACACTGTCCCACACCCGGTGTGACACCACGGGACAGGCAGAGAAGCCTCCTTCTCTCTTCTTTTCTTCCCTAGACAAACAGGGAATGTTTAGCTCACCTAATTTAAAAACTAACTATGGGTAATTTCAACGTTTACTTCATAAATCCAACAAATTGGAAACAATTCGGTTTGGAGATCCCAGGAACTGATTTTAATTCTGGTCCTGACATTCTTTCCTAATCTGCAGAATGACAGGGTCAGAGTAAATGATCGTAAAGATTTTTCCTCCTTTAAGATTGTGAGTCTAAGGACTAAAATAATTTGTCTCTACAACATGCTTTGTTAGAAAGAGAGAGGCAGGATTAGGAAAGGATTTTAACTAGAGACGCTGGGAAATGAAAAACTTTAAGAAGTTGTAAATCCATGGAGGAGGATGGGGAATACGCAGAAGTCTTCAGTAGGTGGTGAGGAGGAGCCCAATCAAAACAACCTGTGGTTGCTTCTCCCCATCCTTGGGGCTGTGGAATGAGGGAGATACTTTGATGCCACCATTAGCTGAGTCCAAGTTGGGCACTGCCCCAATATCTGTTTCTTGAGAAGCTTTAATCTGAATGAGATGGTCACAGCAACTCAACTCACCAGAAGGAGAAATGATTTTCTGGTTATCAGTGGAGGTATCAAAACACTATCATTCTACGGGCAAAATAAAATCCAGTCTGATATTGCTATCTCTCTTCCTTGATCTTTGAGCTCCTCCTCTTGAATAAAGGACCAGCAATCTCTATATGTGGACCTACAAAATGTGATTCAGACCAGGGAAGACGTAAGAATCAGGAACCAAACATTAGCCACTGCCACGGAAGGCTCTCAATGAAGGTATCTGGCTTTTGTTTTTCTACATATTATTTCTCAATATGTTGAAAAAAGAAAAAGGGGAGCCTGGCTTTTAAGAAAAGAATCATTTTTTGATTCTCTGGTAGTTAAGAGTCACATAGATCTGGATGGATTTACTTACTGTTTTTGGTTTTTCTCCTGTCGCTTGAGCCATGAAATAGAGCAAGCAGAAAGAAATTTTATTCTGCTTTGACACTGAATGCAGTAGCTCCATGTAACACTTTGTGAAGGCCTACTGTGTGCGGGCATCTTTAATATACATTATTTAACATTCATGAAAACACTGAAATTGGTACAATGGCCCTCATTTTGAACGTCAATATAGCAACTCTGAGCTGTACGTGAGTTCCCTAAGGTTACATGGGGGTCAGACTCAGGTCTCCTCACTTTAAGTCAGATATGTTTAGAGCTGCTATTCAGCTTCTAGACATATTCGGAAGGCAGCTTGGCTATGAAAACGGAATAGGCTTAGCTTAACTGCAAGTCAAGACACAAACCAGCTAAAGCCTAAAAACATAGAGACTAGCTCAGCCTCAAAATATCAATGTATATTGGGACCATGAATTGTACAATGTCTGCTGGGACAATGTCATGTACACCACAGCCTAGTGGTTGAATAAATGAGTGACTGATTGAATGTACATGTTAGAAGAGTTAAGACTATGACTATGTAGAAGTATTTTCCAAAAGAATGAATCTTCCCAAATATAAGAAGTTGAAAGGTTAATATTTTGAATTGGTCTCTTTGTATTCCTTTCTGGAAATGAATTTTGATCTAATTAATCAGATTGGTCCTATAACTTAGGTAAACTTCTCAACCTATTGCAAGTATTTACTTTTGAGAACTATAATATTAACATTATGGAGAATGACCAAGTGCTCTGATATATCTTGAGGTTATTGACTTGAAAAAGAGACTGCATAATCTTGTATAATTTATCAGAATTACCAAAAGAAAAACTAGCACACAAACCAGCAGTTTCCCACAACAGGTAAACTTTGAATTGTTTGTTAAATAGGAAAGTCAGTTGAAAACAGCAGTTTCCCACAACAGGTAAACTTTGAATTGTTTATTAAATAGGAAAGTCAGTTGAAAACAAGTCTTCATATTCCAATAAAGATTTTACTCCATCTAGGTAGCTTTATATGCTATCAAGACACCGTAGATTCCCTTTCTTATAGATCAAAGGTATTGAATGAAGTATGCAGAACTGAACAGAACCAGCACTATCAGAATTTGCTTTCTCAACTGTAAATATTTCAGACCATCGATAAGAGTCATGCTTAAGATAAAAGTGGTATCTACAAATAGGTTAAAAAAAAATTTAAAAGTTGGGAGGAAAAAGACCCAACAAATTTATAATTATGAATTATTGGAAATAAACATCAGTCATGATGGCACAAGGTAGCATATTAGTACAGTGGCCACCATGTCATTATGAAATATGATGATGGATGTCAGTGTCTCTCCACCTTTATACGTGTTTTTACATCATTCCATTTATGCATCGTACTCTTAATACATAATAATGAGACTCATGGATGCAAAGCTCCATTTATTGGCATAGAAAAATGTCCTGATGTATTGCTGACTGGAAAACCAGGTTTTAGGACATTACATACTAGAATTACATTGACATGTACATATTCATAGATAGATGTCTGCAAGGCAAATTGTGAATCTTGTTCCCAAGACAAGATTTGTGCTTCAGCAAAAGGTTAATAAATGGTGGCTATATGCAGAGAGTAGGATCTCAAGTGATTTCTACTGTCTTATTTGTGCTTTTCTGCACTATTTGAATTTTTATAAGGAGCATATATCATATTTACATTCAGAAGAAAGAAACCAAGCTAGAAAGCATTTTTAAAAAGCAGAGTAAGAATCATGAGCAGTGGTAATCAGGCATTGGTTTAAAAATGTGAAAACAAGTTTTTTTCTCAACAGAGCATAATAATTTTTTAAAAGGCACCTCAATGTGGTGGGCTTATGTTTAATCACTTTTTCTACCATTTGGATGGTGCATATAAATATAGGCTGTAAACAGAATCCACCAAAATCTTCAGATAAAAAGCAAAATCCAGAGATGTGATTTAGGCCAAACATCTGAAACTTTAGTCTAAATAATACCAACTGTTTAACTGTTTTCATGGACAAAAAGTATGTAAATGATGAAGTTTTCATTTGTCTTGCAGATATTGTTAGAATTATTGAGGTGCAGCCTAGAGAAGGGGAAGAGACAAGGGCATTTGTTTTTATCCCTGTCTTTTCAAGGAATTTGTATGCGGAAGAAATAACAGAGAGAAATAACATCTCAAACATAAAGAACGTCTAAATGGACAGGACACATCAGATGTATGTTTCAAATGTTATGACAAAATTCAAACAGCACTCCATTGTTAGAAATAGAACATTATGCAATGTTCAAATCCTAGTTTGGTACTGAAGAGGTATAGAGATAGCAGAAAAACCAAACTATTTTTGCCTACTCTACTCTGCACTCTCAGTCACTCAACACTTCTGACACCAGGTGTGTGGGTTTCCATATGCCAACTAAAGCAATTCTATAACAAATTCTGCAACAGACGCCAGCTGGGTTTCCTCTAATTCAATTCAATTTACCTAGAGATAGCATCAGATCACATCGATTGAGGGCTCAGTCCCATAAGACTGCCCCCCTCTTTAGATGCCAGTTGCAAGCACAGGTTGTGACCCATGCTTCTGACTGACCAGCTATAAATGGAGGTTCCCATGACCCCTCTTCAGTTTTGATTAATTTGCTGGAGTGGCTTGCAGAACTCAGGGAAACACTTTGCTTATGTTTACCAGTTTATTATAAGTGATATATTAAAGGATACAGATGAACAGCAAGATGGAAGAGATGTATAGCACAGCTATGAGAGAAAGGCTGGGGAGCTTCCATGCCCTTTCGGGGCACCACCCTCCAGGGACCTCCATTTGCTCTGCTATCTGGGAGCTCTATGAACCCTGCCTTTTGAGTTTTTATAGAGACTTTTTTATGTAGACCTAAATGAATACCATCACTGGCTATGGGTGATCAACTCAACTTTAAACCTCTCTTCCTCCCTGGAGGGGGAGGGTAAAGCTGAATATCCCAACCCTCTAATTCTGCTTTGGTCTTTTCAGTGACCAGCCCCCATCCTGAAGCTACCTAGGTGCTGCCAACCATTTGTCATCTCATTAGAATACAAAAGACACTCTTAACACTCTGGAGATTCCAAGGGTCCTAGGAATTGTGTGCCAGGAATTGTGTGCCAGGAATTGTGTGCCAGGAAACCGGAAAGAAGACCAAATATGTTATGTCTTATTATAAATCACAGTATCAGAGGTTTAAGATTTAAATGGTCATCTTTCACTATATGTATTCATAAGTGTGGTATGTGAGATTTTAGTGTTCTGAAGATCAGCATACAACTGGAGAGAACTAGATTTTTGGTTTAAGCAGGGACGACTGTCCTCCCTGCAGACTTATTCTCTGTAACGAATGAGCTTTGGCATCAGAAAGCTAAACCACATAACACATACTGAATATTAGTATTCAGTAAACAGTCATGATTGCAGTCACCAAGTGCCTACAGTCTGCAGCGTGTGTGTTCCCAGCCTCCTTTAAAATACTGCAGCTGTTACATTAATGGGTGAGAATCCAGGGTAAGATCGAGGAACAAAAAGTGTTGAGTTTGATTAGTTCTAGTGGATGTCATCTTCAATATGCGACTAATTTGATAATACCAGAGCATTTGTGAGGGAAGAAAGAAAACAAGGATAATGTTATGTAAATAGATACATTATTATTTTCATCTATTTTGATGACACCATTCACATAAACCATTCTAGAAGCAAAATGAAGCAAGAAAGCAGGGAAGTGGGAAATGAGCGAAGCAGCCTTTTCTGTGTGTGGATAATTGCATAATGAGCTGACAGCTCTGGGCAGAGGATGGAGAGTGGGTCCAAAGCAGGCTGCCTTCCCCCTGGTAATTGTAATGTTAGCTCACATTCATGAAATGTTTAATATGTTCCAGGCCGGTTGCTGGCTGTTTCGCATGGATTATATAATTTAATCTTTGCTGCCACCCTGCAGAATAAGTACTGTGATCACTGTCATTTTATAGATATGAAAATTGAAGCACGGAAAGTTAGGTAACTTCTCAAGGTCACACAGCAAGGAGTGGAGCTTGTATTTGGACTCAGATAGGCCTATTGGCCTCGTCGGTCACAGTACATTATTGTCTCTAAAGCCTGCTAGGTAAGGAGGGCCTTATTGTTAATATATTAGTATTCATCTGTCAGAAGCCTCATCCTCCAGTTTTAAGTCAGCTTGCTTTTTGGGAAATTGGGACTCTTTCATTTTTGAACTTGATGCCTTGGACATATTTTCCATCAAGCCAAGTCAAGATCATTTTTATGCTGTTGTCTTTGAAATGCTCTCCTTCTACCTTCCTTCCTCCCCTCCACCCCAGTTCTTAATGCTGGTCTACCTATCTTATTAGAAAACGAGAGGGAAAGGATAAGCCTGGAAATGCTCAGAACTAAAATTTGGGTTTTGAACCCACTGGTGGTATTCTTGCCTTACTTGGGCTAGTGGCCTGGATATAGCTGGTGGATATTAAATATTCCTGGAGACTTGAATCATTATTAAAGCCCAACTTCTCCTTGGCTCAATGCTTTTATAAAATAAGACCAAAGTTTACTCGGTTTGAGGTGATAAATAAGTACTAGCACATTTTCAGACCTTAAGTCAGGCTTGATTATCTCCACTAACCTAGAAGAAGGTTGCTGGGAGATCATGTATCCAGTTTTCCTGCTCCCACTGAAGGAAAATGAAGTGATTTTATCTAGACACTTTTATCCTTAACTCTTTCTATTTCTTAATAAAGGATTTAATTATTTATTTTCATTCACTGGAAGATGAATTCTTTTGGAAAACACAATATTCATCACTTTTATGTCTTTTGGTTATCTATTGTCTTAATCTGTTTTCTGTTGCTATAACAGAATACCTGAGACTGGTTAATTTATAAAAAAAAAAGAAATTTATTTCTTATAATTCTGGAGGCTGGGAAGTCCAAGGTTGAGCAGCCACATCTGGTCAGCGTCTGGTGAGGGCCTCATGCAGGGTCATAGCATGGTGAGGGCACTGAGAGCCAAGCGGACCCACTCTCTGATAACTAACTCAGTCCCATGGTAACCCATTAGTCAGTTAACCCAGGGACAGATGAATCCATTCATGGAGCAGAGCTCTCATGACCCAGTCACCTTTTAAAGGCCCCACCTCATAATATTGTTACGTTGGGGCTTAAGTTTCAATATGAATTTTGGAGGGGAGAAACATTCAAACCATAGCATATATTTAGATCAGGACATTACATTATTCATTAAAGGTAACTATAATAACAGTCAGAATTACTGAAATTCACTTGTAGAGTAAATTCCGGTTATTCTCAAGATACTGTTAAATTTAAAAATCACAAATTTATAAATTCAGAAAGGAGAGTTTTATTTCTTACAAAGTTTTACAGCCTGCAAGGTGGCCACTCGAACAGGCTGGGAAGAATATCCTACAGCAGAGGCCAGAAATAGGCACTTCGAGGTGGGGAGGGGTAAGACAGGAATTTAAGTGGTTTGGCCAAGCACACCTATTCAACAGGTTACAGGAGGAGCTATCAATACTCATAAAGGTGGTCCTAACACATGCATACTGAATAAACATATATGTTACATATGGCCTATGTTCACCTTGGGGGGAAGACTTAACATTTGAATATATTGCAGTTAGGCTCTGTACATCCAAAGGTCTTTTCAGGACACAAAGGCACTTAAGTGCACAACCTCTGTAAACCAGGCAGAACTAGTCCATGGTTGGTGGTCTCTTATCAGGAGAAAGTTACTAAAATCAGTCTCTTATCCAATCAAGCTGCAGTTATGGCTTGCAGAGCAGGGAGGTGGGGTTAGCATCTAGCAGTGGATAAGCTAGAATTGTTTTAATATTACTTACCTTTTTTTTTTTTTTTTTTAGAAACAGAGTCTCTCTCTCTCTGTGTCACCTGGGCTGTAGTGCAGGGGCATGATCATAGCTCACTGCAGCCTCAAATTCATGGGCTCAAATGATCCTCCTGCCTCAGCCTTTTGAGTAACTGGGACTATAGGTATGTGCCACCATGTCCTGCTATTTTTTTTTTTTTTTTTGGTAGAGACAGAGGTCTAGCTGTGTTGCCCAGGTTGGTCTCAAACTCCCAGCCTCAAGCAATCCTCCCTCCTTGGCCTCCCAAAGTGCTAGGATTACAGGTGTGAGCCACCATGCTCAGCCCATTATTGCTTATCTTGAGGCCAGTGCTTGTTTAACTGTTAGAGAAAAAGAAAAACCTCATGGGAGTTAGAACATATTATAGTTTATTCTTTAAACGTAGAGGTGCATAACAACTATGACCTGGTATGGCCTTAGGTCCTGTTTATAATTTGGTATCTTATTGCCACAGAGTCTGTTCTGTCAGTCTTATGATCTCTATTTCAACATTAATGCTTGTTAGCTGTTGTGTCTAAAATTCAAAAGGGAGGGGGTGTAATGAAGCATGTCTGACCTCCCAAACTCAGTTTTTAAGGTTTCTCTGAGGTCCCCTTGGCCAAGAGGGTGTCCATTCAGTAGTTGGAGGGCTTAGGATTTTATTTTTAGTTTATAGTATCTTCAAAGTGGTCACAATTCTCTTAAGAAATTAATAATCAAAATCTATGCTAGATCACTGAGGTTTTAGATAAGAAATCATTCTAAAAAACTCTGCTACTAAACATGTATAATTATTTTCAAAGATAATACGGATTTAATGATATAGTATTGAGCAATGGAGCTCTTATGACATTCATGCATGACAGCTAGATTAGACCTATAATATGCTAAAAAATCTATAGTTTGAATGGGTAGGCACAACTGTGATTTAATAAAATGGAAAAAGTGACTAAAACATCTTTTTACAATTTAAGAGGTCTTCTTTTCTCTACCTTATTCAGCTTCCATAATGAAACTTGTATTACCACTTTAGTTTTTGTATCTTGTCCAGATTCTTACTTAAAATATTAGCCAAGTCATGTATCAACGTTTCTCACTATTTAATTAGGTTACAAATCTAACCATTTTATTAAGTACAGATGAATCGCCAGTATGTCTGCAGGAAAGACTCCTGGGAGATACTAGGCAAGGAGAGATTTCTATTAGAAGGAAAGAGGAATTGAATTAGTGAGCTGAATCTATATCTCTATTGCTACGTTTAAAGGCTGCCTGGTTCTTTTTGCTTGTTAGAAGTCAATTAAGCAACAGATTTTTATTGAGCATAAAATATTCTGGACAAGGTAATGCATTAGATATATTGCAATATACAGAGAAGCATAACGCATACCTTAATTTTAAGGATTTAAATCAGGAGATTATAAATATGTACATTACAATATTATTAAGAATATAAGGTAAGTGTGAAATGTCAGTGTGAGCAGTAAGTGTTGACGGAATCAGAGAGGGAGAGCTTGCTTCTGGTTAGAGTACTGTGAGGAGGCTTCGTGGAGAGGGCAGGATCCAATGTACACTTAGAAGGATGGTACGGTGGCCAACATTCATTGCCTAACCAGCATCTACTCATCCTTCTTTTCATCTTTTTCAGAAAACCTCCCTCATGCAGCATAGTCGTCTCAGGGAAAGCAGACTCCATCTTAAGGTCCAAGGGAGAATCCTGATTAGCCCAGTGCTCAGCTGATTGTGGTAATCCTATGTCCCCACTTCCCTCCCTTCTCCCGTGATTCTTTCAGGGAGCCAGGTATAAGCCAATCAGTGGATGGCAGTTCCTTAGCAATTGGCATTGATCTAGGAATAGGCCTATGACCTAAAGGATCCAAGCTGTGTAAGAGGAAAGACATTTATTTCATAAATTAGGCAGGAGATTTTTACTTTCTCACACCCCACTGTACATGAAAAGGATGTTAGTTGCTCCAGCTGCTTCTGGCAGCCATTTTAAGACCATGAGGAATGCTGGCACAGGGACGAAGCTGACACCTAGAGAGCAGGGCAGAATTGGAGCCCTGTGCATGCTGTGCTTGGAGCTTGACCTGCTTCTGGTTCTCTAATTATGTGGGATAATATATTTTCTCAGTGTTTAAGCCACTTAGAGTCAGGTTCTCTGTAACTTCCAGACAAAATCATCCTAACCGTCTTCAGTAGCAGAGTGGACATATGTTGGTTGCCTTCCTAGCATTTATTTCCCTTTTTTTTTTTCTGACAACAGCACCCGGGTTTTCTTCTGGAGGTCCTTCCTGCACTGTTTTGTGGTTTGAACAGGAGAGACGTTCTTTTAGCTCCAGGTGGGGCTATTCCCTGGATGCAGTGATGGATTCAGACACAGGTATAGGAGACATAAGGAAAAGTTGCTGAGGCTTCTGAAAAGAAGCTTTTCCTCTTTCCCGTGGGAGCTACAGACACATGGTCCTTTATTCTCCTGGATGGCAGGTGAACATTGGAGGTCTGTGCTACTTTTGCAGGACTGCCGCAACAAATCACCACAAACTGGATGGCTGCAAACAACAGAAGTTTGTTTTCTCGCAAATCTGGAGGCTGAAAGTACAGAATCAAGGTGTTGACGAGGTGATGCGCCCTCTGAAGGGCTTTAGGGAAGAATCCTTCCTTTCATCTTCCTAGCTTCCCGTGGTTGGCAGCAATCCTTGCAGTTCCTTGGCTTGTGGTTACCTCAGTCAAATATCTGCCACCATCTTGACATGGCCTTCTCCCCGTGTGTCTGTGCCCAAACTTCTCTCTTCTTATAAGGACACCACCTTAATCTAACATGACCTCATCTTAACTTGATTATATTACAAAGACCCTATTTCCAAATAAGGTCGCATTCACAGGTACCAGGTGGACAGGAATTTGGGGGGAACACTATTCAACTGGGTACAGGATCTAGAATGGTTGCAGCCATTTTTGCCATCCTGAAGGAAGCCAGCCTGAGAATGCAGTTAACACGTGGAGCCGTGCAAAGTCAAGATAGTCCCAAAGTATTAATAAATGATTTCATGAACCTCTGCATCACTGTGCCCCATGTTCATTTTACTTTGGACTTTTAGTTTACTTGAGCCAAGAAATTTCTCTTTTTATTTTTGCCACTTATGTTGGTTGGATTTTCTTTGGCTAGTTACAAAAAGAATCTTAATGGATAAAAATTGATATGCACTTGTTGAGAGGAGGAAAAAGCTCATGCTGAATAATAGGGAATGGCATGACAAAAAGTCAAGAAGATAAAAGGAGTGTTGGAGAAAAAGTTTGGCTACAGGAGAGTATTCATTATTGGAGAGAGGGACATAGTGTAAGTTTTTGGAGGTCTATAAATGTCAAGCTAAATAATTTGAACTTTTTCTATAAGCAGATATTATACAAGATGATTTTTGTATAAGGAAGTTGAATCAATTAATTCACATTAAGTTCAGGTTATTTTGGAAAGGGACAGATTAGAATAAGAAATATTGATTGCAAGGAGCCAGAGTCAGACCAAAATTTGTTATCGTGATCTTTCCCAAATCAATCAGCAGTCTAGCCATAGCTCCTAACTTCTGGACTGGGATTTAGTCCATGCCTACTCCTATGAACTCATTCCATCCCACTTCCCTAACCTGGCTGCCTTCCTCCTGTTCCTAGAACATACCATGCTCATTTTGCGCTTGGCCTTTGCATTGGCCGTTCCCTCTGCCTGAAATGCTTTTTCTTCCTGATCTTTGCATGTCTGGCCCCTTCTGGTTATTCATTTCTCAGCTAAACTGTTGGCCTCTTCAGGGAGGACTTCCCTGACTAGTCAGTCTAGAATAAGCCACCTGTCCCTCTCTATCACATTGTTCTATTTTGGTTCTCTGTAGCATTAGCACCGTCTGCTATTTTTCTTACTTATTTATTTATCTTTGTGGTCCCTTCCCCAACTGCAAAGCAAGCTGTATCCTCAGTACCTTGTATGAGATCAATAATTACATGTTGTGTAAATGATTAGAAATAAACTTGGCTATGAAGTTTCAAAATTGCTGAAATAGTGAATCAATAATTTGAATCAATTTTAGAAGATTAGAAAAATTAAATACTTTGACCAATTGAGCAATAAAGCAAATATTTAAAAAAATTAAGTTTACTCAAAAAAACATGCAGGAGTAGAAAAACTAAAGTATGCAAGTATTTTTCTCCATGTTTCAAAAGACAAGGGTAATTTTCAAAACAACACTCTTGTGTCTTAAGGTTGTTTCCATAAGACATGCCTTGGGCATAAAGCAAGCCCTTGGGGGACTCTGAAGGAATCTATTTAAGCTTTTCTGTTTCCATTTTCCCCAGTGGAAGTTTCCTTTCAAGACCAGCGTTCTATAACTAGCTCCAGGTTTCTAGAGCAATTTACATCTCTGAAGTGATTTGGAATGAGAAGCATTCTCTATTTCACTGGAACTAGAATGGAACCCCTCCTCCTTCTGATTTGTAAGTAGAAAGCCCTGTGTTATTTGTCTCCACAAAAGTGGTTTTGACCTCAGCATGACGCTATCCCAGTGTTAATAATTGTCTTCTTTTTCCTGAAATACGCCACAGGGCAGTTACCAGTCCATTAAGAAAAATTGTTGTCACGTAGAATGAAGCCTTTAAAGCCCCAGCAAAGTAATGACAGGGCACGCATGCTATGATGCAGAGAAATTTCTAAGCCTGCCTTTCTCCATTAGTCTCTTGGGCTACTATTATTTATAATATACCGTTGAGACTTTTTTTCCCCTGAGATTACAATGAATGAATTTATGTATATTACCAATTTGCCTTTTTTGACTGAATTGGCTGATAAATTATCTGAAGTTGCCTGTTGAGGCCATGAGAAAAAATATCAGCGTTAGCTTAAAGGAATTGGCCAGTCTGGGTGAACTGGCTACTAAATTCAAATTATATTATAAATATAATAACAGCTCAAAAGAGATATACATCTTAATTTACTGTCAGTCAAGTTTGGGAATGAAACTCTAAGGGACTGATAAATATTTTGATTTACTAAAATTTTTGTAGTGAATGCTATTTGAAATTACTAGAATGTTGCCTGGAATTTAGAAATCTTTAAGTCACATAGAAGTTTTTGTTTTTCTCTCTCTGTCCTTTCCTTCCTCCCTTCTTCCTTCTTCTTAATAATTTTATTACTTACAATGGCATTTAATTAGGGATGTCTTTATAACAAGTACGCTTTAAGGAGGATCTTTTTTTTTAAAGTAGGAACCTCAAAGGAATTAATGGAGTTATAGAATAATAAACTAAATGTTTGACCAGTACCATGCATTTCCAAATTAGGTAATCTTTTCTTTTATGTTTTTTGTGGAGAATATATAGGTCTCTCATAGATACTGTAACTTATAAAAGTTGAAATGAACCAATTTTAATTAGCTGAGATGTAAATTGAAAAAGTTAATGTACTAAAAAGTATGTATAAGTTTATTATGAGATGTGCCTGAATTTTAGAAATCTTAGCAAAATTTGTACATTTAATTGAGTGGTCACATTGAAAAGCTATTCCTATATTTCAGTGATGTGCCTTTTCTAAAATATTTTTAGACTGTCTCTTTGGAATTAATTTAAGAACATATAGCACGTTCTTTTGAATATTGTTAATGATGAATTTTCTTCCATTAAAGATTGATTTGAATTTTGGATATAGTAAAAATTCATTTGTTTTAAAACCAGTTTCATAAAATAAATGATCAACTTGCATTACAATCTTTGGAATTCTAGAACAAAAAATACAAGAAGATGGGATTTTAAAGCAATTTAATTAATTTTCTTGTATGGTTCAGAGTATATCTGAAGTAATATGTTATAACGCAATAAATATTTGTTTCCTGTTTGGTTACTGTTTAATTTACTTCTACTCCTTAGAGGGAAATGTTTTAGATTCCTAGTAATCATTTGAGTTAATTACCCTTTTGAAGCTCAAAACCCTTTCACCAGGCCAGGCGTGGTGGCTCATGCCTGTAATCCTAGCACTCTGGGAGACCGAGGCGGGTGGATCGCTCGAGGTCAGGAGTTCGAGACCAGCCTGAGCGAGACCCCGTCTCTACTAAAAATAGAAAGAAATTAGCTGGCCAACTAAAGTATATATAGAAAAAATTAGCCAGGCATGGTGACGCATGCCTGTAGTCCCAGCTACTCGGGAGGCTGAGGCAGGAGGATCGCTTAAGCCCAGGAGTCTGAGGTTGCTGTGAGCTAGGCTGACGCCATGGCACTCACTCTAGCTCGGGCAACAAAGTGAGACTCTGTCTCAAAAAAAAAAAAAAAACCCTTCACCACTGCAGTGCAGAGAAGAGGGCATCTGCAGGTATTCAGGATGCATTTTAAAGGTGCCTCATCCCCCATCCCTGTATAACTCAGATTTATGCAACAGCAAGTAAAACGAAGGATACAAAATAAAATAGAAACAGCTGTTGAATTCCAGGTCCCTGAGATAAAAATCTGCTGTTTAAATATGCCTCTCTGAGTGCTCTACAAGGAACATAGATAAATTTATAGGGGACAGAGACTCATCATTGGTGAAACAAAGAAATAGTGGGAAATTTATGGATAGCAGGCACAAAAACGAGAAGAGACTGCACTTGCATGAGGATTGGGACACCAGTCACCTCATTACTCCTGGTTTCACCAGCACCCTTGACTGATTTATTCGATAGAGATATACTGAGTGTCTCCTGGGTGCCAGGCACTGTTCTAGAGGCTGAGGTTCTATCATGGAACATACCTTTCCCTGTCCTCATGGAGTTGACATTATTATGGCAAGGACAGGCACAATTAATTAATTAAGTTTGTATTTATACTTGTATAAAAATATATATTTAGAGAGAGACAACATAATTTTAAGTAGTTATAAAAGCTGTGGGTTTCAGAGTGGGGGAGATGAAAGCAAACAAAAAAGTACAAGTTAGGAGGAAAAGTCCAGCAGAGCAGGGGATTGAAAGTGATGGGGGCATTATTTTAGAGACGGCTCTTGGAGAAGGCCTCTCTGGACGTGAGCTGGGGAGGTATTTGAGGTGAAGCCTGTATGACATTAGGGCACCAGCCTCGCCAGTATCTGGGGCAGAAGCAACAAACAGAAGAGTCTGGGAGGGAGGAGGGACAGGCTGGGGTAACAGAGGACAAGCACAGAGCCCAGGGAGGATGGAGTGGCCGGGTAGGCAGGGCTGGCAGGAGGCGAGGTCCAATGTCACAGAAGGCTCCAGCTCCCGTGGGGATTGAGGGCCTTTACAAAGACTCAGAATCATTTTAGAGCACAAAGGGAGGCCACCTGTACTGAGCCAGAATGGTGATACAATCTGATTGCATCATTATATAAAGACCCTTCTGTTAACTTTTTGCATTTTTAAGGACTTATCTGTGTAATAATCATGTTTGCTAATATTTATTGTTTGCCACGCTGAATTGGGCTCCCCCAGATCTGTTGAAGTCCTGAAAATCTCCCATAACTCAGAATTTGATCTCATTTGGAAATAGGGTCTTTACAGAGATAATCAATTAAAATGAGGTTAAAATTAGAGCAGGCCCTAATCCCATGTCACTGGTGTCCTTGCAACAAAGGGAAATTTGGAGATCAACACACATAGAGGAGACACCATGGGAAGAGACACAGGCAGAACGCCCTGTGAGGGCAGAGGATTGGAGCAATGATCTACAACCCAAGGAACACCAAACATTACAGGCAAACCACCTGCATCTAGGGGAGAGGCCTATGGCAGATTCTCCTTCACAGACGTTGGAAGGAATCAACCCTGCCTAAACCTTGGCTTCACATTTGTAGCCTCCAGAACTGTGAGAATACATTGCTGTTATTTTAAGCCACGCGGTTTGTAGTACTTTGTTATGGCAGAACCCTAGGAAATTGCTACAGCCTTTCTCTCCCTATCCCATTGCAGTCGGCCCCACTGGGCCTTTCTAGCCCTGCTTTCTGCCTCTGTCGGAGCCAGTGTCCCCGGATGCACACAGGCTGGCTCCTTCCTGTCCCTGGGTCGGTCCCAGGCTGAATGGGGCACCTCCTCAGAGAGGCCCTTCCTGGCTTCCTGATCTAAATTACCTGCCTCCACATCCACCCCAGCCTTTTACTGGAGGAATCATAACACATACCCGGTTTTATTTAGTTAGTTTTGTAATACTTTCCACTATCTGAAATGTTCTTATTTCTTTCTTTCCTTGTTTACTGTCTGTGCCTCATCGGCTCTTGTTCTGCCCCAACCTAGGAAGTAAGGAAACAGAGCAGGGAGTTTGCCTTATTAACCCTGAAACCCCAGTGTGTAGAAAATACCCTGGTACACAGCAGGCACTCAGTAAAGGTTGCCTGAATGAATGAGTATTCCAGATCCTAGTTTCTCTTGGAGATGTCGTTGATGTTGGCTGAGACTCCTATCTCACTTCTTGAAGGAATTCCCAGAGTCCGCCTTAGATCCCTGTGAATTTCTGGGGACTCGAATTCTATGGGGCACTTGTGCCTTCAAATTTCTGCCTGACTCTGGGCATCACCCACACCTCATCTCTGAGGCTGCTGCCTTCTCTCTGCTCTGCACCAACAGGGGTGGGGGGGTGGGAGGATGGGGGTTGGGGGATGGCAGGGGAACGCGGCCCCTTTCCTGCTTTCCCTCTCAAGTCACTCTCCCCGCGCGTTCATGTGTACATCAAATTTTCTGGTTTGTAGCAACAGAGTGGCTTTACATCACAGAGAAATGAAAACCTAACATTGGATAGCAGGCACCAATAGGACCCATGCGTCTGTGGGTCGGGGGCCCCTTCCTCCCTCCACTCTCTTGCTCATCCTCCCTTCTCTGTCTTCCTCAAAGTCCCCTTTACTTCTTGTGCAGATAAGCCTGTCATTTGCATTATTTCCTTGTGTTATTCTATCCCTCACCCCAAGCCCCACCCCATGCGGCTTTTATATATTATTTCCTATACCAGATCGTTCTGTCTCTCAGTGTACCTCTGGTGCCAGCTGCTAAAATTATTTTTAATTTTATCACATTTCAGAGAATTATGTCATTTAATTGCCACAGTAACAACCCAATAGAATGTATCCTATTATTAATATTACCTCCATTACATGAAGAAAATGAAAATGGTTAGAAATTTTAAGGACAAACATCAAATAACAGTGTTAAGACTTGAACAAAATTCCTGGGCTTGTAACATGAATAATGTATGTCCAATACATATATAAATATATATATTATATAATTATATATAATATAAACATAATATGTATGTTTATATAAATATACATATATATTTTAATGAACTGTCAAAATATGTACACAATTCATCTCAAAATATAAGTTCATTTTGTCTCAATCGTTATTTCTTTTGTCCCTGTACAGTCTTAAGTTAGAAAGACTCATTCAGGTATTTTTAAGGGACCTGGGAGAATCTAATGACATACACAATTATTATCCTGGTGCCAAGATTGATGGGACCAGATAGCCTTGAAGAATATGAGCTCTGGAATTAGATATACCTGAACTCAAATACACATCTGGCCCTGGCACTACTCAAGTATGTGAATTTGGGCAAATCTTTTTTGTTTTGTTTTTTGTTTTTATTTTTGCATCAGCTTTCTCAGGTTGAAGAGCAAACCTCTTAACCCTGAGCCTCAGTTTTTGCATCTGTAAAATGGGAGTAAGAGTAGTACCTAGCTCATGGTGGTGTTGAGAGGATTAAATAAGACGGTGCATGCAAGGTGCTCTAAAGTGTGCAGTAATACTTGTGAAATGATACCCTATACATATAACATAGACAACCTTAATCAGCTTTATAAATAAAAAGTGAAAAATCGAGTTTAGTGTTGACAATAATATATCTTTAAAAGAAGCAAATCAAAATCAAATCCAGAAAACTTTATTTTGCAGATTTGTTCAAAAAAAAAAAATTACCTGGCTTCACCCCAAGTCATCAGCTCATATATGAGCTACAGCTTTCCAACATTGCTTAGCAATAGCATCCATCTTATGACGCTCAGTGGCACCTGGGAATAGAAATCTCATTTAAGAGGGAGTATGTTTTCATATTTAGGGATTGAGGTCTCCAGGATACTGAATAAACTATTGACCGTTGTGGTAGCAAATCCTTACTTGTATTTTCATAGACAAGCATCAATAATAGTTCACAGAATTCACAGTTTTATGAAGACACGGGTGAGAAATTCTTATAGAGAGTTAAACCATCTTGCATTAAAAACACTTTATAAATATGTGCATCATGGAATTATTATATACTTTACTTCTTAACATGATATCCTATACTAGAAACAGCTATTTAAACTTTTTTATTTCCTGTGAAATGTAAGAAATACTTGGAAAATAATTTGATAGGAGAGAACTGAGATCTGAGGATTAGAATATTATTTAACAAATTCAGATTTTTCCAAGTATAATTTGAGTTTAAACCCAATTGCCAAAAACTGGTAACTTTTTATGTTAATGGGTAAGAAGGTAGGTTATCCCCTAACAAACCTAAAATTAACCATTACTTAAAACCAGGAGTTAGCAAAAATTACTGATAAATGTCCCATTTTTCCTGTCCCCTATGGAGAAGGTGCCAAGGATCAGTAAAGGGAAGGAAAGTGGAAGAACTTGGGGACCCAACCGTGAGCACTGCAGGGGTGATTACAGTGTTAATTTCGTAAATGGGAAAGCAAGTGTGTAGTAAAATGTGCTTCATAAATCAGAAGAAATTAGTTGTTATTGTTACTATTGTTTGTATTTTATATTACATTGAGTGGATCTCTATTTCTAAGAGCAGATTAAAAAGAAGCAGGCTTAAACTCTAGTGAGTGCAAGTTAGGAGAAAATTGAACAGGAATTTTCTGTTTTAAAAAATACGAAGTTGTTTAGCAATATATGAGTTAATGGTAGCCTCAGAAACATAGTCTCTGAAAGTGTCAAAATTGAGTCTTGCTTAACTGCCCCCTTGCTGAAGGAGGAGGCCAACCTTGCAGGATATAAGACCTTGGTTTGCTTTAAATCACCCAACTCACTTACAATCAGATATTTGCCTAGAATGTTAAAATACTAAAAGAAAATGAAGTGTCATTTTACATGTTTTATAGAAGAATAGTTTATTTTAAAGACTTTTTCAAAACCTGGGTCATCAGGAGACCCTCTGTGGCAGTCAGCCGTACTTTCTGCACCAAGTGAGAACAGGACGAGAAGCGGAAAATTTGCAGGTATTGGGAAGCTCTGACTCCTCATCTACAATGAAATAGGTATACTGTACACTTGTGCCCATATACCTCCATAAAGCACTAAGTGCATTTTCTTCCAAAACTCTTACTGTTTCATAAATTTGACAAATATGTATGTATTCATCAATGGCCATATGTAGAAAACACAATGGAATTGGTTATGAAACCCTTTCTTCAAGAACTTAGAGTCTAGCCCAGGGTTTCTCAATCTCCCACTCTTGACACCCCTTTGTCGTGGGGGTTTGTTCTGTGCATTCTAGGATGTTTAGCGTCATCCCTGGCCTCTACCTACTCCGTGCCAGCAGGACCCCCATCCAGAGATATAACGACCAAAAACATCTCCAAACATTGCTGAGTATTCCCTGGGGGGCAAAACTGCCTCTGTTTGAGAACCACTGGTCCAGGACAAATGATAAAACATGTGCATACCTAACACAAAGATAGCAAATGATGATTGACAAGAAATAAATACAGATTAATGCTATGGACATTCACAGGAAGTAGAAATTAATTTCAGCTAAAGGCTTCCTAGAGAAGTATTTACATTAAACCTTGAAGAATTCCCAGGCTTTAGAAATTCAATGAAGGAAAGGACATTCTAGGTGGAAGAAACAGCTGATACCAAGGAATCGAGGCACCATGGAATAATTAGGAGTCTTGTAGGAAATCATATCCGACAGGCTACTTGGACAGATCCTGGAGGATCAGATCCTCTGAATGAGGAGGGTGAATTCTGTAGTGATGGGGGCACAGCATGGTGCTTTAGTTCTGTGTGGGTCAATCCCCTATGGATAAACCACAAGTGAAATGTGTTGGAGGTGAGAGCAAGATAGTGAGAGCTGGAAGGGAGGGTTGGCAGGACAGTGGGTCATGGAGAGAGTCTAGGAAAGAGTGTAGTGTCAAGTCTAGGAGAATATAGATCTTAGAAAAATTTCAGAGTAAATTGAACAAGTCTAGGAGTAAAAATTAGAGAGGAATGGAATATAACCTAGCTGTTTGGAGCTTGAAATGGAAAGTGATGGAGAAACACAGAGTTAAGATTGAAGAGAGATAAATTCACTGAGGCCATGCTCAATTTGAGATGCCAGTGGGATGTTGTGGGGGATTTATTCAAGAGAGAGGTGGAAAGCCCACCTCTGGGGCTCGGAAGAGGAATCAGAGCAAGGGAAGGATTTGGGAATCACATGCTCTCATGGCTTTTTCCTGATCTCTCCCCCATTACTTCTTTCTTTTTCTAGCTCCTTTCTCTTCCCCCTGAATCTGTTGGTAACACTCATTACTACTTCTCTCTCTATATATTAATATATTATTTTTTGAATGATAATTATGATGATAATAATAACAACAGCATTTTAGGCAAGAAACAATTGCTTCCTGCCTTTTTCCTTCCTTGTACCAACATGACTTTTCAGCTTACCTCCAGCCCATCAGCCTCCTCTATTCCTCAGAAAATGCTTTGTGTTTCTTGTCTCATTTAATCCTTATATAACAAACATGTAAGATTAGAATTATTATTCCCATTTTCATATAAGAAAATAGAGGCCCAAAGATATTAAACTAGTTCCTATGGCCCCTGACTGATCATACATTCTTTCCACTAGAACAGGGGTGAGCAGATTGCTGCCAACCGGCCAAATCTGGCCCCCTCACCCGTTTTTCTATAGCCTATGAGCTAAGAACGGTTTTTACATATTTTATTTGTTGGAAAAAATCAAACAAGAATAATATTTTGTGACTTGGTAATATATGAAATCTAAATGCCAGTGTCCATTAATGAAGTTTTATTGAGATACAGTCATGCTTTCCTTTGTTTATGTATTTTCTGTGGCTGCTTTCGCCCTACAATGGCAGAACTGTCTAGATGCAACAGAGACTCTAGGGCTCACAAAACTGAAATATTTACTCTCCAGTTTTTTTAAAAAAAGTTTGTCATTCCCTGCTGTTTCCATATAGTATGTGGCTTCGGGAGGGCTGGGGAACCTGCGGCCTTGGTGCCACATTGGCCTTCTGGATCCTTGAGTGTGACCTTTTGACTGAATCCAAATTTTATAGAACAAATCCTTTTAATAAAGGGATTGTCATACCAAGGAATCAAGACACAGACGGAGTACTTAGGAGTTTTGTAGGAAATTACATCAGATGGGCTGTCAGGACAGATCCTGGAGGGTCAGAT
This sequence comes from Lemur catta, assembly GCF_020740605.2. NCBI lineage: Eukaryota > Metazoa > Chordata > Mammalia > Primates > Lemuridae > Lemur > Lemur catta. The sequence goes on along the minus strand of NC_059133.1, from coordinate 44,936,399 downwards.
CCTCTGATTAAGGAGGGTTAATTCTGTAGAAATGGGGACACAGCACGGTGCTTGGGCACAACTTCGAGGGATATCACAGCATCCTCCACCTTTCCAAGTTATAATAGTCCCACTAATAAAGTCCCCACAACCCAGACAAGGAACACATTCCACCTGTCAAAAACGGGGCAAGATGTGAAACATGGTAGTCCATGAAATCGGCTACATTAGTTGTGATACACAATTCATCGGTGTATTTTGTTTTTTCCTGAGGTAGAAAAAACATCATAGATTTTTTTTCGAGATGCAAAATAAAAACCTATAAAATCTATGATGACTCCAAAGAGAAAATAGATCTCATTTCAATAAAGCTGGAGGGGTTAACAGATTCTTTAAGTGCCCCCACACTCAAAGCACAGTGCATGGAAGGAACTCAATAAATAGTTGTTGAAGAATGAATGAATGAATGAATGAGTAAATGAATGAATGCAAAAAGGAAGGAGTAGACCAATACACACATCAGCTCAGGGGAGGAGAATATTTAGGAGGTGAAACTCTATGCCTGGGACTTCCCTTTTCTAAGGATAAAGAAGGTGGGTGAGCTGGAGAGAAACTGAAGGAACAGGTTGGTGGGGAGGAGGGAGGAGGACAAGCGGGAGGCAGTAACAAGCTTCAATATTCCAAGATGAGCCCTACTACTTCAGAGTTTCAGAAGCTTGCTTCCCAGGTGCTGAGCCTGCCTCTGAGTGTGGCTTCTAATTCCCCACTTTATTTTTCTTCCTTTATCTTCCTTCACTGAACACAATTTGTTCACGACTTTCTGCAAATGAGATGACAGAATGCAATACATATTCCCAAGGCACACTTGAAAACTGCTCCTCTCCAGTTTTAGGATTCTTTTTAAGCTGTTTGGGGGCCCGAGACATCGTATTTGCTTCAGAAATGCATCATGAATATTAATTGATATTGTTGCCATCTCATTATTGTTTTTAGAGAATTTGCAGCTCACTTTAATTACTGAAATTTTCTAACACATTTAGTTACTGTTTGTTTATTTCTCTAAACAAAATTTTAATCTTTCGGCAGAATCTATTTTTTAAAAAAGACATAATTGATTCATTTGCTAAAGCGTTGCCATGTACTTAAAGATAGGTTGCCCAGGCAGCCTGTGTGAGAACCCGGAACAGACTGGTTTTCCTCCAATACATCTTCTTTCCCCCTTTCTAATTATCTTTCTCCTCCTATGCCCCCTTTCTTTCTGTTTCTCTTTACTCTGTTTTCCGTATCTCCCTAATGTGGGGATAATGTTATTCATCTTCGCATCCCTCACATAGTAGTTGCTCAATAAATGCTTGATATAGTGCTATACATGAAAACTCACCTAGAAACATATTAAAAACTTTGACATAGTACAGCATTGGCAAGAAAGAGTTGATTTTTCCAGACAAACCAACAGTTTAGAGTCACTGTGTTACATTCATAGTGATCATGTTGTTGGGTTGCTAATATCTGTCAATTCTCTCCCCTCCTCTTTTTTTTCTTTACTTTTTACCGTCTTCTGTCTTTTCTAGATGTTTCAATTGAGCTGCTGTGCTCTCCATTGGTGGCTGAGCCAGTCCTGACCTGGAAGGAATGGTTATCCATAGTCTCACACATACCAGCTGGTAGAGTCTGGAGGTCATGCTTTGGCCTTCTACTCAGTGTCCAGTGTGCCGGGGATTAGCCTCTGAATCACAGCCTTTCGCTTCTCCTGCCACGTTGGCCCAGCCATACAACAGGCTTTCCCTGCCCAGCACACAAGTTCCTTGCTGTGACTGGCAATCTACTGTGAAAACCAGATTACTTATTAGACTGTATTTGCAGAGAGCCCTTGCCTAACTTCTGCATGGGACAGGAATATGATCTGCGTACCTTTCATTGTTGGCCAAGATTTTCATTGTGCATATTGGAAAGCATATAGGCATTGGTGTCAGAGGCTCCTAGGTACAAATTCAAGCATTGTCACGTACAAGCTGTGTAACCTAAGGCAAGTTACTTAACCTTGCTGGACTTTACCCTCCTCTTCTATGAAAGGGTACAATAGGGACTCCCTTGCATGAGTGAGATCATCTCTAAAGCTCTGATTATCGCCCCCTACCCTTTCTTCTCTGAGAAGAACTCATGGAGTAGATCTCAATTAGAATGTTTTCAGTTGCAGGGAATGGTTACTCAACTCAAAGTTATTTAAACAGTGAGGGTATTTATTGGATACAAAATGAAGTCCAGAGGCAGGACAGCCTCAAGGTTTGTGGATCCTATTGTTTGGTAATAATATATTGTGAATAACCGAGGTTCCTTCTGTCTGTCCACACAGCCATCTACAAAGACTTTGTCCTAAGGTAGATTCTCTAGTTGGTAGTATGGTGTCTTTAAGTAATAGTCGGTGCCATATGCTTCTCTATTCATCTCTGGAAGGAAAGAGAGAGCATTTCTCCCTGATCTCTGGAAGTTCTTCCTATTAATTTGCTTGGCCCAATTTAAGTCATATACTCTTCTTGCATCAATAATTTTAATAGAGAAATGTTAGATTGTGATTGGTCTAAGTTCCCGAACCACCACTGGTCAATGAATTACCATGATTGACTAAGACCAATAAGGGCCATTCCTAACTCTACTGCAGATATCCAGTGAGAGAAGAGTGGGTGAATGTTGGAGATTCAGACTCCACAGGCTGAAAAAGCCTGAGCTTTGGTTTATATCCTTACTTGGCAAGTGTCAGTGGGGTTACAATTTCTGAACTTCAATTTATTGATCTAGAAATGGGAGATAAAAATAGCACCTCTCTCATTGGCTTGTTTTGAGGATTCAGGGAAATAAAATTTGTGAATCTCTCAGCACAGAGCTTAGCAAATCATCCACAAATTCTAGGTGTTATTGTTTCTTTATATACCTAGAAATGTGGTGCCACTTCCTGCAAGATTTGGTTGTTACCTGATTCCTGGGTTCCTACCACGGACGCCTCCACACCAGGCTTGCTGAATTACATCTGAGTAATTACATCTTTACATTGGCTGTTCAGCTGCTCACGAAGAATTGGCTGGATTAGTTACTTCTCTCTCCCAACACTGTCCCAACTCTAGATGTATACCTCCTCCCCGGTGACATGGGGTTTTGAGGTCCCAGCTTGCTTTGTGCCAGTGTAATGGTTGATTTGGGATGTCAACTTGACTGGATTAAGGAACACCCAGTTAGCTGGTAAAGCATTAACTCTTCTCAGTGCTTCAGTGGGCACTGAGCTTGTTTCTCTTCTGCTGAAATGGAAACACAGGTGATTTGGCATCTGATTAGAATAACGGGGCTGCCCCAGGTGTGTCTGCACAGCTGTTTCCAGAGGAGATTGCAGTGTGAGTCCATGGACTGAATGGAGAAGATGCACTCTCAATGTGGCAGGCACCATCCAATTGGCTGGGGACATAGATGGAACAGAAAGGCTGAGGAAAGGTGGCTTCTCACTCTCTCTTCCAGGGTCTTGGGCCAGGACTCCCAAGACCGCCCTTGGATGTCAGAGCTCCAGGTTCTCTGGCCTTTAGCCTCCAGGACTTACACTAGCAGACGCCTGGGCTCTCAGGCCTTTGGCCTTGGACTGAGAGTTACACCATCGGCTTCCTTGGTTCTAAGGCCTTCAGACTTGAACCAAGCTGTGCTTTGGGCTTCCCTGGTTCTCCAGCTTATGGATGGCCTATTGCAGGACTTCTCAGCCTCCATGATAATTCCCCTAATCAATTCCTTCCCATCTTTCTCTCTGTATATATATATATATATATATATATATATATATATATATATACATTCTAGGTGTTATTGTTTCTTTATATACCTAGAAATGTGGTGCCACTTCCTGCAAGATTTGGTTGTTACCTGATTCCTGGGTTCCTACCACGGACGCCTCCACACCAGGATTGCTGAATTACATCTGAGCAGTGTGTATATATATATATACATATATATATATATATATATATATATATATCCTATCAGTTCTGTCTCTTTGGAAAACCCTAACTAAAACATAGAGTGAGCTCATATTTTGATAATTTTCTTGGTTAACCAAAAAATGATAAATAACAAGCACAGGCAACTAGCCGGGCAATCAGCAACCTGTATCTATGCCAGTGCTAAATTGAAAATGTCTTCTATGGTTCTAATTGCTAAGATGCCTACTGCCCAGAATTGAATACTTGTGTTTGACACCTACTTTTAAGCTAAACCTACTTTATTAACATCCTAGTATCATTACTACATTGCTCAGTCTCATTTCTTCTTGGAGATAGTGTTGGCAAATATTATATATCCTCAGATGTTTTTAAATTCCCATGGCTTTCATTCTCTGCAAGGTATCACAAGATCGGAAGAATAGGCTCCACATGTACTCGCCATCAAGTTGGCACTAACTGATCAACACTATGGTGCTCACACGGTAGTAATATTCTCCAGGGATTAGGGGACTGCGGGGGTAAACTCACAACTAATGGACACGGTGAGCATTGTAGAGGGAAAGGGCATGCCTCTAATCCTCGCTTAGGTGAGGCAAAGACATAAAATGTAACCAAAATGTTTATACCCTCACAATATCCTGAAATAAACAAAAAAATTCCCATGGGTTTTACCACTTCTTTAACAGGGTCCTTCCTCTTCCTCTTTTGCTATGTTATTGTTATGCAGAAACAGTAAACAAATTTGATATTACTTTTTCTATTTGCTTTCTTGGACACCATGCACAATTTTTTTTTCAGTGTACTCAGTTGTGTTCTGAAAGATGTAATGAATTCTGTGGCCTGTTAAGTTCTCATATTTTAATTTCTGATCCTTTCTTTCTCTTTCTTGGTCCTCACCATAGAAGTCTGGAGGTAACACACTGTTGCAGCCCTTTAAAAAAAGTGGATGGTGCTTATGGTGATGAACAGCTTGTGACAGTGGCTCTTAGCTGCTCAAACCCTTCTAAGAGGAAGCTGGTGTCTATGAAAGTCCAGGGAGACCCAAAGCCTACAATGACAGTTCCAAGTTGGCATATGGATAGGAGTAAAGGTTAGAAGGAGATGGTAACCAGAGTTGGAAGCACATATTTTCATTTTCAAAACAGCAGACACAGCACCAGGCTCCGAATGGCAGTGTATCCCATTACAGTGGGACAAACCTGAGCTTGGTGGCAGGCTTTGGTTTCTCCCAAGGAGAGGAGCAGTGGGCTGTCCACAAAGGCAGCATCTGGGAGGGCAGCCCTCCCCTCCTCTCCCTGGGCTGTGATCACAGATGGGCACTGCTGACTGAGACCCCGCCGGCGGGGACACGGGCCTGGGAGGGAAATGGCATCCAAGGGCAGGGCCCTGCCTTTGGCCACAGATTATATGGCCAGAAATGGTGCTAGACAAATGCTGAAAAGAAAATGATGGTCCCATAGTCCCCAGAAATATATCTTAAAGGATGACACAGTCTATTTGTACATATGAAGAAGGAAGAACAAAATCTAGGTGTCAGTATTGCTGAATTTGAGAGGAACAGAGGGAGGGGGGATTTTGCTCACCTTAACCTATGTGTGTTACTTATCTCACTTTATACTGACTTGTGTGCAACTTCCCGCAGGAAGGGAGACAGCCCCCTGCAGTCCAGTCTTGTCTAGGAGAATCACAGCTGGGTACTTTGACAAGCACCAAGAAGAGGGAGTTGAGTACAGTTAGGGTAGTTGTGTGCATGCACTTGTGTATGGGGAACACGTCTCAAAAGGGGACAGTGTGGACAACGCAGTCCTCTTGGGAGGAAAAGCAGCGAGGCCCTTTTTAGTTGGCTTTCTTTGAGGCTGTGCTGCAAGGGTGCTTCTGCTTCCAAACTGATTGGAATCTGTGAACATCCCGGGACCTTGGTCCTTGGCATCTCTGCCCGAGGGGCTTTGCCTAAGGGATTCTGCGGCTTATCTCGCTCACTCCTGATTGCTCACAGCCCCTCTTCTGCTCATGCGTGCACCAGGGCTGAGCTGCTGTGACTCCCCTGCCCTCCAGCCACTGCAGAAGTTATAAGCCCTCGGGAGAGAGTGAAAAGATTAAAGGGATGAGCCTCTGAAGTTGTTCGTATCAGGGGCTTTGGGGAGCCGAGCTTGATTTACATGGGAGCTTTGCTGAAATCGTTTCCCACTGACACATTCAGGATGCTGTCGGAGGCTTCCACTGCCCTCCTCATTCTCAGTGTAGCCATTTCAGAAAGTTAATTAACCTGACTATGATAGTTCCTTCCTTTGGAGCTCGAGATAGACCTGGAATTTGCCTTTCAAAAATGACCCATATCCTGGGCCATGGGGAAGACAAATCCTTATTTTAGTTTAGTAAGGTCATGTTTTCTTCACCTCACTTGCTAATTAGTCATTTAACTCCTCTCCTTTAGATGCATTAAGGTACATATTAATCAATTGCATATTTTGTGCAAATATGTTAGGCACTTTGAAGAACATGAAATAGAAACCCCAGTCTTTAACCTCAAGGAATTTGCAATCTTAGGGGGATTATAAAACTTGAAATGATAATTGACACATTTTAGACTATGTTAAGGCTCAAATGACAGGAATGGGTGGCAAATGCTATGAGAATTTTGACACGTATTTCCCTTTCTGTCATCTTGATCTTTGGAGTTAGCGTGAGTCTGAGCCCTGCATTCACTGCCATGAGCTGCATGAGCTTGGACAAGTCGCTTGTCCCTTTCTGAGCCTCAGTGTGTCACCTGCAGAAGGAGGGAAATAATATAAACTTCTCAGGAGTTGAGTGGATTAAATAAATTAATGTAGAAAAAGCATTCACCACCGTGCCTCCCATAATGAGTGCTCAATAAAAACTGCGACCGTTGTTAAATACCTGGCAGTTTTATCTGCCCCTTAATGGGATAAGTAGGCACAGGTGCGAAAGCTCACAGACATGGGCTGCTCGGCCAAGACAACATTTGTTTTCCAGACTTTTCAATCCTGTCGGGTACAACGGACCTGCGACAATAAACTGAGCATCCTTGGCTTTCCACTCTCTCCATTCTTTAATCACCAAAACAAATGGAGGGTTTGGGATGGGGTGGACAGTTGACACAGCCCCTGGACAGCTGCTGGTAAGGACAGAGCCATGGGGAAGGGTGGCACTCACGATCAAGGAAGGGGACTCGGTGAAACCATCACCAACCCCTGCTTACGTGCAGGAGCAAGGCAAGAGAAGAACAGGAATTCCTAAGTCTTAATCGTAAACTGCTGACATGTTGTACTTCCTTGCCTTAATTTAGTAGGGAAGCTTTTTTACCACAACTGTACTGGGTGCTGAAGCCCCAGCAGTAGGGCCTGTGAGGACACGGGTTGCAAATGCTGATGCAGGTGGAAAGAAAACTTTCCAATGCTGTGGTTTGAAACTTCCCTAAAACTCACACCAATGTCTTGTTCAGAGCTGCGCTCGGTGACTAACAGCTCCATGGGAAAATCTTGCCTTTGACAAGCGTTCCTGCAGTGGGTTCGGGAAAGAGTCGATGCCTCTTTCACGGGCCAGCGGTTCCCTGTTTAGCACAGGAAGCAGGAAGCCCACAGCAGCAGCAGCTGGGAAGCCCGGGAGCTTCTGCAAGCTGATTCTGTGGGAGCTTTACGTATTGCTGCCTTTAAAGCTACTGTGTTGGAGGCTCTAACAACCCTGAAGTTAGCTAAAAAAAAAAAAAAAAAAAAGAATGTTTTAGCCTTTGAAGTTGTTTCCAGGCTGCAAGGTTTTTCCCAGCTCTTCCCAGACTGTGAGCCCAAAGGAAGGACAGGCAAGGACAGAGCTCAGGCAACGCTCCCACCCTGTTTCGGGGAATGCGCCATCTCCTCTTGGATAGGACAGTTTGCTTGGGCCCTGTGCTAACTTTTGGGGCTAGTTTATTAGCATTCACCCTAAGGGATCTCACTGGGAGGCCAGAAGGTGATTTAGTACCAACAACATGAGGTATGTTCCATTTAGATATTTAATATGATCTCCAAATGAACTTCTAGCCAGCCAGAAATATGGGGATCCAAGGACAAGACCAAAAAGATGCTTATGCATCATTAGACTGGCAGCCCAGCAGCAAACCAGTCCATCCATGGGGGTGAGTGTATATGTGTGCACACACAGAATTATAGAAATTTCATGTGAATAGCACAATTGTATTACATTGTATTTGGGGGGGGTTAAAGGTATTAAATTGGTAAATGCTGCTATGTGAATCATATCACAACTTTTGTAACCCTAATTTGGCTTTTTTTTTTTTTGCCCAGTGGGCATGCAGTGGCACCATCATAGCTCACTGCAGCCTCAAACTCTTGGACTCAAGTGATTCCCCCACCTCAGCCTCCCGCATAGCTAGAACTATAGGCACATGCTCATTGTTTTATTTTTTGTAAAGATAGGGTCTCACTATGTTGCCCAGGCTGGCCTCAAACTCCTGACCTAAAATTATCTTTCTACCTCAGCCTCCCAAACTGCTGGGATTACAGATATGAGCCACCGTGCCTGGCTTTTTATACACACACATACATACATAAATATGTATGTATGTTTGTGTGTGTACATATATTAGAGAGAGAGAGAGAGAGAATATGCTTGCATCCTAAAAATGGGAGTGAACTGGGACCTCTTTTTATGTTTAAGGGATCTGATATACACCATAAATTGCAGTGAGTTTTAATTACGCTGACTGTAAACTAAGAATACAGGGTACCCAATATGGCAAGTACAAGGGTATTTATGGCAACAAGAAGGCAAATTAATCTAAATTAGAACTATTTTGGAAGATCTGGAAGGAACGTTGTCATAAACATAGATGTTTGGAAAATTCTCCTGGAAAGTGAAGCTCATTCTGACACCCAGGGAGAGCTCTCAACCTTCTTTGCCTCAGCACTGGAAGGTCATTTTGATCTCCTAAAAATCACATAATTTTACATTCAATCATTTCTCATTTTACAGTTCCTACCATGCCCCAGACACAGTTGATGGAAAGGTACATTGTTTTCTTCAATTACATGTTAATGACTGTTATTCAGAGTTCAGTACTGGACTACACCCAGTGACACAGCTATGGTATGAAGCTTTTTGTGCAAAGCTGAAAATCTCGGAGACTAGACCTAGTAGTAACTAGAGGTCTGTGAAGTGTGGATCTTTTTATGCAAACCTAACCAAAACTCTAACAGGGAGGGCCGTTTAAAAACATCACTGAATTGAGGACTGCTGTGTTTGCCCCTTAAGTGCACAAGGCCGAGCGCTTGGCTCCGAGAGGTGTTTTGGAAATATGTGAATTGGCCTGAGTTCCCACCGAGAGGCAGGACTGTGCACCCTCGACGTGGACTGTTTGTTGTGGTTGCAGTTGCCAACACTGCTGCTCTAACCTCACAAGTCCTGTGAGGAGAGACTGTTCTCCCCTCGTGTGTGCTGGAGAAAAGGGACATCTCAGGAGCGAAGAGGCTGAATGCAAGTGTGTGTGTCTGGGGGGAGGGGAGGACAAAGGGAGGGGTGTGACCCTACTTCTCTGATGGAGAGTCCTTCATCTTTCCAGAGAGGAGACAAAATGCTCCCTAAGAAAACAATAGATCAACCATCAGTTCTGCCAGGATGCCTGTTCCCAAAGGAGGAACTTCTTTTTGCCCAGGCAAAATATATTTTTTAAAACCACGTCCTGACTTCCGTTGTTGGCCAAGTCAGTTCCTACCTGTGATCCACAGTGGAGTAGACCTCTGTGAGTCCGCCGAAGTGGCCGGTGAGCTGAAAGCCCACTTTCAGGAAGATTAGAGATCAAAGCTATAGCACCATTAAGTAAACTGTAAGATCTCATGTTCTGGAAAAGGGTATATCGAGCCTGTGGATAAGAAATAATAATTATAGACCTGAAGAACTGAAAGGAGAATAAAAGGGAAATGGCTGATTTATCCCAATACAGATCCAGTGACTTCTAGTTAATCTAATTTGATTTCATTTCTCATTTGGTCTACCCGGCCCCTCCACGGGCTTATTCACCAAAGAGTGAGTTGTGACATGCACTGGGGTCTCGTGAAAATTAGAGATAAAAAACCTGATCACAAAGTCTTCGTTTTGAAGAAGCCACCTCTGGAAGGCTTCCCAGGAGCTGCAAAGAGCTGTCCTTCGAGACTCTATGCCGGTGCCATTCCTCTTCTCCCTCCCACTCTTGGGTCCCCAAGCTTCTAGAACAATGTTCTCTTCACAGTGATCAAATAGTAACAGTATAACAATAATGGTAATGATAACAGAAGAAGAAGCACACAAATAATGACTCGTGGCTAAAGAAGCCTTAGTGCTAAACAATTTTAAACCTGTAGAACAACTTCAGCTTTGCCTCCTGTGAGATGCTATCTTGTAACAGGACATTTTTTCTTTAAAACATTGCCTGATGTACAATGACTAATTATGTAACTTGAGAATTAGACAGTAGAGCATGTATCCAGTCTCTCTTACCATCCACAGAGAGACAGAACGCTGAGTTCTAGTACTGAATGCATCAGAGTGCTACATTAGCTCTTCAAAGAAAAACGTAATTTCTTGGGCTGAGGAAGAAGCAATGAAAATCACAGGTCACATGGAACCACGTGATCAGTGTCCGGGTTAAAATGGGTCATCTTCCTGGTTTTGTTGTTGCTGCTATTTTCCTTCTTTGCCACGCTGATGGCTTGCTGTGTGCGCGCGTGCGCGTGCGTGTTTGCGTGCGTGCATGTGTGTTGCTATTAATTCAGTCATTTGCACTTTTGTGTCTGTGCATGCTTGTCTAGTCTGTGTCGTCCTCATGGCCCTCAGGGCCACGGCTATCCCCTGTAGCTATTAATATATAGACCGTGCGCTGCACAACCCAGCTGGATAGGGCAGCAGTGATTCCTTGAGTAAAAATCAGTACCACTGCCAAGTCTAATACGGCCCCTAACACGTGAGGCAAAAGGGCCACCCTCCTTTCTCTTGTGAGCACAGAGGAGTAGGTTAAGGTAAACAAGGACAAAGTTCTTAGATCAGGTGGAAGGGTTTGTTGGGTGGGGTGGGGAGTAACCTTTTTATTTTTGGTGACGGGTGTAATCTTAACAAACAACCAAAGGAAGACGGCCTTAGGTAGGTGAGATAGTTTCTGTAGCCCTGGCTGCAGGCCTGGGGGTTCCCACTGATCTCCAGGCAGCTGTGGAGCACTGGAGCCTGAGCAGCGGAGTTGGCCCTCCCAGCCCTGAGTCACCCAGCTCTACTTTTTCTCGTTGGCTGTGAACCCTTTGGTTCCGGCAATGCCACCCTCACCCCTCTGAGAGGGAGAGTGTGGCCCACGGGCACCAATACAACTCATCGTCTGTATTAGCTTTGCATTTTCTGCATTTAAGGTTCTACCCAAACTTTTTTCATACATGTAAACCTTACACATTCCACTAAAACTTTTAGGTGGTAGTAGAGATTCTGATTTGATTCTATTTTAATTGTTCTGGGGGTTGTGCCCAGGCATTGATATTTTTAAAGAGCTCTCAGTTGATCCTACCATTTATCTAGGGGTTGAGAAAGGCTCTGGGTTGGAACCCAGACGCCAGGCTGGGGCTCTGTACTTCCTACTTAGCCAGGCTGTGCCGCCAGCACACCCCCTCCCACAACTTTGCTCATCCTGATTCCTTACAAGACTCCACTGGACATCCTTCAGCAGGGCTACTCTCGAGGCTGGAGACCCCCCTTGGCAGCCAGAAACACATGTGTGGGAGAGGGCGGATTATCTGGCTGAGCTGACTGCCTTTGTATGACCCACTGCCCCTTCCATGGGACAGGCAAGCCAGGCTGCCCTGGCCACAGAACCTCCTTGTTACTGGATGCCATCAGGCAAAACCCTGTCTTTAAGAATATTGTGAGGTCTGTACCTAGATTTTGGATGATTCAGACATTGTCTAAATTGCAATCTGAATGCTTTTATGGAATGCTGAATTCCAACTAGGCATCAAAGCTGGCAGGGGAACTGTTGACAGCTTGTTGCTCAATCTGGACTTATAGGAAAAACGATCAGAGTGCAGTTTTGCTAGTGAGATGAGCAACAGTGAAAATTGCACGACTAAGTGGAACAAGTTAAAGGTTGGGGGTCCGTAGGTATGTGTCTTCTGGTTAGAATGCTGGTAGTTTAATGACTGAGAAGTATACACTAGCTTATTTATGCACTGAGGTTCATGATTTGTGAAAAATCCTGCTATGGTTTGAATGTCCTCTCCAAGATTCATGTTAAAACTTAATCCCCAATGGGGCAGTACTGAGAGGTGGGGCCTTTAAGAGGTGTTTGGGCCATAATGACTCAATCCATTCATGGATTAATGGATTAATGGGTTAATGGATTAGTAGGTTATCATGGGAGTGGAACTGCCGGCTTTATAAGAAGTCGAGAAACCTGAGGGAGCAGGCTCAGCCCCTGGCCATGTGATTCCCTGCCCCAGTCAGGACTCTGCCCCACCCCTGGTCTCTGCAGAGCGTCCCCACCAGCAAGCGGGCTCTGACCAGATGCCGCCCATGACCTTGGTCTTCTAAGCCTCCGTCACTGTAAGAGATAAATTTGTTTCTTTGTAAATTATCCAATTTCAGGTATTCTGTTCTAAGCAATGGAAAGGTGACTAAGACAGATCCCAACAGATTGGGACATCTGTGATTAGCACTGGGGCACTCCCCGGTGCTTTTGCTGTCCCCGGTGCCGAGAGTGGCGGTCTACAGCCTCCTGCCGCTCTGCCCCCTCGTGTGCCCTGTCAGCGATAATGGAATCAGACAGGCCCGCAGAGGCCTCTTTTCCCTCCTCACAAATTTTTAATAAAACTCTTTGAACAACAGAGCTGGGCATCTCTGAAGCCTGAAATTAAAGCGGTAAGATAGAAGATTACTCACTTGTCAGTCTGCACCAAACTCTGCATCACCAATACAAATTCCAGGCGAGAGTTTTTAAAAATCTGCCGACAATTTGAGGCTCTCCATCTGGAGTCTTTTCTTTTTTCTTTTCATAGGAAGAAAACACAGCACCAAGGAAGAAAAAAGAGACACTTCATTCTCTGCCTCTAACAACATGTGAATCAAACTCCGAAACAGGTTTTTGCAAAAAGTAATTTTTGGAGAGAATCGCTTTTGAATAAGCAAGTGTCCCCGATTTAGACTTTCCGAGACAAAATGTAATCACAGCTGTTTGGCCAACACCACTCATCCGTCTGCCTTTCAGGGGACATCGCCGCTGCAGGTTTCCAGCCCTGCCGATTCCGCAGTTCGCGCGACTGCTGGTGCCCACTCTACCTGGCACAGTGACCCAGCACACAGCTCACCTGGCCTCACGGAGCTGGCATTCCACAGAGCAAGGCCAGCAATAAACAAACAATGAGTACTATGACGTAATGGTAGGTCATAGTGGTAAGTGCCTTGAGAAAAGAATTAAGGAGGTCATGGGACAGTAGATAATGGTAGAGGTTGGAGGATGGGGGGTGGTGGACTATTTTAGATAGGGTGTTCAGGCCTCTGAGTACCAGGTTGTAAATTATCTATGTAGGCTGCCCCTTTTTTCAAAGCAAAAATCTTGACATTAATTCTGCAAGTAAAATTATCCGGTTTTCTAAAAACAGAGTTTCTTTAGCCCTGTCTGAAATTGAAGAAAGAATTAGCAGCTCCCCTAACCCCGACCTTAACCCCTTTTTTCCTCTCATCCCCTGCCTTGCCTTCCCTCTGCTCCTCTCCTCTCCTGTCTCTCTTTTGTCTTTCTCTTGTCTTGACCACCTTCTCGTAGCCACGGAGAAAAACAAATATAAAATGTCTTTAGTCCTTTACAAATGGTTCTTTGGGGACTATTTCTAGAGTCATAAGCTCTCTTCACACCCATCAGAGCACTCAGCACAGCTAACTTCTGCTGCTTCGTTCCTTCTTGCTGAGTTCCCAGTAATGTAAACCTTGTAATGGAAACCTGGGGGCTCTGGCCAGACTCCTGTAATGCCTACCTGAAGAACGTAGGCTCCTGCTGACAATGACTAAAGAAAACAATCAGCTCCCCCTCTGAGTTCCGTACTAGTGTCACATCATTTCACTAAGGTACCAATGCTATTCTGTAGCCATCTGCCCTAGAATGCAGTTGTAGTCTGTTGTTTTGTTTCGTTTTTGGTGATGATATGTTCAGGACTGTATTCATCAGTGTCCTGGCAGGAGAAACGGTTCAACTCCAGACGTGTGAGGAGAAGGGAGCCAGGTGAGGAGGGGGCTGTTGTGAAAGGTGTGGGCAGGGTGAAGGGACATGGTGAGGCACCCAGAGATCAGCAACAGCAGAAAGCCATCGTCACCGGCAGAGCTGAAAGGTGGGGGAAGGGGAATCTGTTTCCAGAGCTCACTGAGAACCAGAGTCCTAGAGGCAGAGGCTCGAAAGGGTGGTCGGGAACGGAAGTGGGGAGTGGAGCAGAGAAGGAAGACCCAGACAGGTCTCTACTGCCACTCTCCAGCCTCAGACCCAACCAGAAGCCGCAGCCCAGGAGCCTGAGCAGTTTGTAGGAGTCAGCCTCCGGCTGCGGAACAGGACAGAGACGGGCACAGAAGGGAATCCCAGGTGGGCAACCGCAAACTGAGAGCACAATGACCGTCCCTAGCACCCCCCTGCTCATCAGACGCGCAGTCTACATGTACAGCCGTGGAGCTTCTGCAACAATCGATTCTTCTTTTCCTCCTTCAGTTGTAACAGCCAAATATTGAGCAATGTCACACTTGGTAAATGGTCTCCCTGAGCAAAGTGCTAAGGGGATCTAATTAAATCAATAGCTTTTGATTTAATCTATTTCAGCAATTGGCCTGTGAAGGCTTGATTTGACCGTGTGTCCTGGCTAGGGTCCCTTCCTTCCCTAAAGGCCTTCTTTTGTATTTTAAGATAAAAGATAATTTCCAAAAAGTTTAATTATTCTCTTTCTAAGTAAACTTAAACGAGTTTCTTCTTCTATTCAGTTTTTAGGGCCTGTCCATAATTTCCTCATTCCCTCCTGATATTTTCTTTCACAAAGCAGTTTAGGTCTTGCAAGTCATCATTTTCCTGCGGTAGACGCCGTAAAGATGAAAGCGCAGCATCTCAGGGGCCCCTCCTCACAGCCGGTTCTTACCGTGGTCTTTCCAATGACTGCATTTTCTGGCTCCAGCTACAATTATTCCATGGGTTACATTCCAGGTCATAGCAGTTCCTTTCTTAGCTAAAATAGTTTCCTCGATCTTTGCTGAGAGTGTTTTCTCCCCCATGAAAAAAAGAAAAACTCCCCTTGAAAACTTTGCCAAACACACACATTCACACAAACCCAACCAATAAATCTGTGTTTAAAAAAACGTAAAGGTTCAGGGAACATTTATTGTGAAAAATGGTCATTGTCTACATCTTCACCCACTTTTGAAGACATGGATCTCTCTGCTGTTTCCTAGCAAGAATTCTTTCCTTTGTTGTGTTCTATATGTGAACAGAGAGAAACAACCTTTAAACTGATATTGATCCACTGGCTTTACCAACTCAAAGCCCTACAAAGGGCATGTCAGCCCATCTTGCAGCTGAATAGCATTACTAATTAGACTTGAGATTTATGCTGTGTTCATCAGAGAGCGCTTCATAAGCACCTCTCACTAACCCTCTCTGTAGCCTGCGACTAAGGAGGGCACGCATGAAAGAAACCTCATGAATATTAAGTGATGTTTTATTGAGACCCTTGAGGCCTTACAATGGCTGGGGAAGCATGTCATTCTTCATTTGTAGCTCTTGAAATTTATGTGGTCAACCCTGAAGAGAGGATCTCTACCCGCAAAAATATATCTTCAACCCATGCCAAATTAAATGCAGTCAGTCCCCCGACTTCATCCTCTAAGTCAGCAGAAGTTAAGTTAGACTCTGGCAGGTAAGAATGCAGAGTGGACATTTTCACCTACGTGCCAATAAGCTATGGTATCAGAAGCTATAAAAAAAAAAAAGCCATCAAGATGGTAGCCAAACGCAGAGGGAAGAAAGTTCATCCACAGCACAGCTGCTGAAATCATCGTATTTTTCATGTGTTATTTTATTAACTGTCCATTTCTAGGCCTGATGTCTGACATAGGAAACTCTCTTGTCTTTACCAGTTTAGCTTTCTGGAATCTGGAATGTGGTATCAAGGTCAAGGTAACAGGTCTTCTCTCCAACGTGGTAGGTTCATCTATCTAGGTTGGTGGAAACGGCTTTCTTGGATATAATCAGAGGGGAAGATCCTTGTTCCTGACCCAGAGGGACAAGAAAGGAGCATTCCTGCCTAATATTCTGCCATATGGGTCAACTCCTGAAATGACTCAGGCTCCTGGTGATGGAGAATTTTCAAACTTCAGGGAGTCCCTCTGAACCTATTCTGGTTCTGGGGCTGCCTGTAAAAAGAAAGAAAAAAAAAAAAAGAAAGAAAGAAAGAGAAAAAAGAAGAAACTTCAAGAGGCTGAAATTGCAAGAGCCTCTTGTGTTTCCTAAGATAATGTACAGTCACCCAGCAGGTATCTGGGTATCTGCATTGTCATCACTTTGATGATAAAGCTGTAGTTACTAATTATTAGAGCACAATTTAGAAACTGACATTTAACCTGTAATTCAGATCATGCCTTGTACCTGATAAAATCTCTTCCATGTCTTCCCGTTAAAATTAGAATCAAAATTTCAACTTCTCTGTGGCCTTTTCTGGTCCCTCCCTACTGACCTGGTCTCAGCTTCCCTGTTTTACTAAAGACTCAAGCCACCCCCTCGCGTTATTTCTGTTCCTCAAACATCCTAAACTGGTTCTGGTATCAGCACCTTTGCACTTTCTTAACTCACAGTGTTGCCTTCTCAGAGGGTTCTTTCTTCTCAGACAAAACTTTCTAAAACAGTGTCCCTATTTCCTATTTCAGGTATTCTCTTCCTTATCACATCACCTATTTATTTCCTTCAAAGTAATGATGAAAATCAGGTTTTACTTTTTGGGGGTCTGTTTCCTCCACTAGATGTTCCAAAGAGTAGGAATCCTTTGGTCACTACGGTCTCTCTATCAGGGACAACAGATAATGACATGTAGCAGAACTCAAAATATAATTGTTGAAGGCAGTAAATGGGTCTTATTGGTTAGTACTGATTTCCAATGTAAACCATTTGCAAATATTAGCATGTTAGGTTTGTGGTCCACATTTTTTTTTTTTCCGGCCTGGCACTACTGAGATGTACAGTGCCAAAGCAGTATCGATCTTTGCGACAGGTATCTCCCCAGCTCTGGGGGGGTAGCGCAGGCAGGCTGGAGTTAATTTGTAGCTTTGAACTAGTGAAGTTAACTGTGACCATGGAAAGAACTTGAGAGAAATGTCCCTCCACCTTTTTTTAAATTTTTCATTTGGGTTACAAATATGGGCAGTGATAGAAGCTCTGAGAAAGCATTTTTTATCTACGCTTTATCTAAAATGAAGTAATGCTTTTAAATTTCTCTTGGTGTTCCTTTTCTGCCAATTGCATACCATTTATTCTTCTTGTAATAGCTCCTATTACATACTTCAACTGGCAGAAGATCAGACCTTAAATATTAATTTCTATGATTTTCTTCCTTCCCCACATTTCCCAACAATTTTTGTAGTTGCTAGAGGCTTGCACATTGACCCAATGAAGATTAGGATTGCTGTGCCCAAAAACATAAGGGAAAAAAATGGTTAATTACAGATTTGTGTCTTTGATTTACTAATGGGGCTCATTTAGATTTAAAGCAAAGGCTCTGAGGGGAGCAGAGCATCCCACTTGTGAGTTTAAGCAGCAACCCAGACTGAGAAGAAAACTGTGTGAGTGGGTGGAGGAGCAGGGCAGAACCTCCTGCCTACCCCATCCCTCAGAACACACAAAGATACAGGTGGGATGTGACCTCAAAGGGCCAGTCCTGGGTTTCCAGGAGAAAAGGAAAGAGTGCAAAAAGACGACCACCTGCTGCTCCCCGCCCCGCCCCCCACCCCCACCCCCACCCCCGGGGGCGCCAGCAGGTGGTCGTCTTTTTTCCTTCCTTTCTTTATTTCCCAGCCAGTGAGGGGTCTCACTTGTGCCAGGAGGGAGACTTTCCCCCACAGTTGTTTGGGTTCAGCCCTCAGCAGAGCAACACCTGTCTGCAACCTGAGACTTTGCTGAGCTCCCATCAAACTGTCCCACTTGAAAGCCACCCAGACACATAGGGTGGGGTCCTTGGCCCCCCGAGAGAGAAGTGGAGCAGACACCCCTGGGTGGGGCTGGGTAGTTGGGAAACCCACTGCACGTACACAGCCATTTTTCGAGAGGAAGGGCATGATAAGAAGCAGTGTCAGTGTATGCCTTTTGTCACAAACAGGCCCAACCACTGTCTCACTTCTGATTTGGAACCACCTCTAACGTACTTCCTGGGGACTCTTGCCTTGACAAAAATGTGGAAAGCGGATTTTCTAAGGGTTTAAAAAAAGCAAATAGACACAGCACTGTTGGCCTGCAGTGAGGAGTTCCCACGGTTCAACCCTCCAGGGAATAAATACTGGATGCCGTGTGCACAGAGAGCCCTTTCCCTGCCTCCTACCAAATCGTGGAAGCCCGGGGAACACTGAGAAGCGGCAGCAACGGTCTGCGCCCTGGGCATCTTGAAACTGGACTTCAGCTCATGACATATCACCCTCTCTCTCGAAAAGAGACTCACCAGTGCCACCAGCCCTCTTATTGGGGTGCTGCCACAGAAGCTTTCCTTTTTTCCCCCTGGGGAAAGATGAGGATTTTAGTATTTCACCCTAACACTTTAGCGAGTTATTAGGGGCATTGTTTAAGTGCTGGCTGGCTTTTCCTCATTATTCCTTCAGGAACCTTCGGCCCTTGATAAACGCTCTGAAACAGGCTGGTCCCAGTCCTTGGGATCGGGGAGGGGTGCGTCTCCAAAAGGCTGGGAAGAATATCCAGTGGCCCAGGGGACCCAGTCTCTGCTCCCCCTTGGGTCTGTTGTCAAGCCAGCAAGGACACCTGTTTTCCTCTCTGTCTGGGGCAGCAGCTGCTGCCAAGGGCTGACACACGGTGTGTGGGGAGGGGCCGGCTCGCCCTGGTCAGTCCCCTGGCTGTCCTCCTTCCCACTGCCTCTTCCACCCCCCTGGGAATACTTTCTTCCCCGCATTTATCTTTCTTTCCCTTTCATTTTCTCTCCAGTGTTTCATTTCAATGACACACAGGGTTTGGGCAGTTCGCATCACCCTGCTTCCTTGATCTAAGGCTTACCGGCCGTAAACACCTCCACTCGCAAAGCGGGCTGGATCCCGGCTTCCAGATCATGTCGATTTTAGGTGGTACTGTTTGTAAGCAGAGAATCTGCAGCTCCCGGTGGTCAACCTATCTATCCTCCACTCCGTCTTCCACAAAAGGGTTAACCTTAGGAGAGGGTAAAGCAGCCCCAGCCTTCCTTCTGGCTGCAGGGCTGACCATATTAGGAGTGTGTGAAGTGAAGATCAGCTCCTAGTGTGCACAGCGGGAGCTCTCCTGTCAGTCTGAAAGGCAGGAGCTATATTTAGTAACAGGCACTTGGGAACAGCAGTTTAAACGTGGGAGTGGGTTGCTGGAATGCAGATGTGTAGTGCGTCTCTACTCCAATCCCCGTGGAAGCTTTAAGCCGAAGCCTTCGGAGAGATCTGGGCTCCTCTTCCCCCCACCGCCTGCGAATTGTCTGGATGGCATCCTTTGCAAGTCCAGGAAGGATAATTCAGTCCCTTGCATCTCTGCTGCTTTCTTAATATGGAGGAAGGGAATTGTGATTGTTTAACGAACCATCGAAACACTGTAAATAGCGATTTTCCTCCCCCCAGCCCTCACCTCCTTTCCCATCTCAGGCTCACTGATCAGTAATATGATGAATGGAATAATTTTATTGCCCCCGTGATTTCTCCCCTTAGGAAGTAAAAGGACTCACCTCCCTTTTGTTTTGCAGAAAATTTATTTTTGGTATTAGAAGGATTTTATTTCAGGTTACAGAGGTCCTTGGGTCTAGAAATGTCTTCTTTATAAAATATAATTATATAACCAGAACATTTTTATTATATATGAATTGATTCCTTTTAAGTCCATAGATATACAACATTCCATGAGAATAAAAATTAAGGAAAAATGGTCTTATAAAGTTGTTAACACATTTGCTGATGTGGAAAGGAAGTAAGTGCCTGTTTAATTGATCCGTGGTAGCTCTGTTTTAAGGGTAATTTGTTTATTCAGAAGCAATCTGTTCCGGGGCAGCTTGTGGTGTGTGTGTGTCTCTCTCTCTCTCTCTCTCTCTCTCTCTCTTTCTCTGTCTCTCTCTCTCTCTCTGTCTTGGCTAACTTTGACATTTCAATGGACTGAGACTGTCCTTTAAATGAATTGGAAAAGGTCATTTCTAACTCTGAGGCTTGGAAGACATTTAGACATTTAGAATATGGGATTCACCTTTTTTCCGTATATTTACTTCTGCTATCAATCTACTTGATTTCCTCCTATTATTTGGTAGTGGGTTGGAGAGTTCTAGTCAAAATATTGCCTAGTCCTAACATTCTGGAGGGGAAGTTCATTTGAATAAAAAGCCAAAGCCTGTGCTTGTTCCCCACCATCCACTCTAGCCAGCAGGCTTTCACTTTGGGAGCTCCAGCTGAGAGGAAATGATTGAGCTATTTAGATGGCTTTGGTTAAAAGGAACAAATTGTAGTGTAATATGTGTGATTATATGGGGATCCTTGTAGGAAAAGAATCTCAAGGGCTTTAACTGGGTCAACACACTCTCTCGTGGGCAGAGACTGGTAGTTATCATTCAGCAAAAGTATGTACAGCAAATATAAGATGTACATTATGGCCAGCGATGGGAAAAGGGGTTAACCTTGACACTTCAGTCCAGACCCCAAGGAAGCTGGAAAAGCTAAGTGTGGGCAGATATTGGAGACAAGGAGGGAGGGGGGAAGGAAGTGCCAGGAGGAAGGCTAAGCCTTGGATACAGATGGAGGAGGGAAGCCCAGGAAGAAGCTGGAGTCAGGGAGAGACCCCACCAGAGATGCCTGCAGAGGCAGGAAAGCAGAGATCCAGGCAGGCAGTGAAGACAGGTGAGGTTGGCTAACCAGGTGCCAGACTCCTGCCCCTGGAAAAGCAGACACATTTGGGTGATAGTTTGAGTGGGGGGGAGGGGCTTAGGGGAGGGATGCAAGGCAGAGATGCATTCACTGAGGAAATAAAATACTAAAGATGTTAAGACAAAGGTTCAGACACAGACAAATCAGTAAGAATCTAGCTTCCAGATAATTACAATTCATAATAATGATCATCATAACTAACGTTGATTGCCCATTGTGTGCCAAGCACTGAAAACACTGATGAGAACATTGCATGCTCTGTCTCATCTAAATCATCTGTACAGCAACAGTATGAAGTCGATTCTCTGTGTTCGTCATTAAACACATGAGGACGCTGAGGCACAAAGAAATCCTTGACTAATAAGTGGTGGGGCTGAGAATCAGGTCCAGGTCTCTCTAACTAGAACCTCAAAACTTAATCACTTCACTGTACTAACTCCTCAAATGCTATAGATCTTGAAATGAGTTGGAGATTTGATTTTAGGAACAAGGTAGCAGCCCTCTTTCTAGAGCTGTTATTTTTCTCACAACAAGTCAGATCTGATGCTGTTTATTAAATGCAAGGCATTGTGCTAAGTGCCATGCCTGCAGAGGTAAATTTGATGCAGTCCCTCCAGGAATATTGTGATAGACAAATACATAAATCACAGCATGAGAGAGGAAGTGCTTGCAGAGGCAGTTATTAAGTACTGATGGGAAAACTAAGGATGAAGAGAACCAGAGAACTTAAAGAGGTGACAGCTGAGGAGCCTTGGGGGAACAATAACAACTGCCCATGTGGACAAGGAAATGCAGGATGTTGGGGGGGGAGGGGGAATTGCTTGGGTATGAATCATCGGGGATCTACCAGCAGTCTGGTAAAACTGCAGTGGTGGGAAATGATCCTGAGAAAGTAGGCTGAGGCCATATTATATAAAAGGATTATATGCCAGAGTAAGGAGGTTAGAATCCATTGAGTTCTGAACAAAAGCGCCTAAAACCTTCTTGTGCTAAGGTCAGGGCTGGCCTCAGAGCCAGCACAGATGATCCTGTAGGCCAGTCCAAGAAATGATGGCTTGTGGAAAGAAGAGATCCCAAGACAAGCAACTAGCAGGTCCTAATAAGATCCAGATAAACAGGGTCTAAGCCAAAGAATTTGTCCTGCAGAGACATAACTGTCTTTGGAATAAATAAGTCCTCCTTTGCCCTGTAGCACTCTTAGCCAATTAGTCTGAGCTTCTGATGAAAACTTGTCTCAGTATTCACTAAGATTTCTAATTTCCTTCTTAACTTGTAAGGAGCTGATTAAATTAAGCGCTATTGACATCCAGGCTCTTAAAATAGAAACTCATTTAAAGGGATCAGCAGTCAGAATAGCACATAGTGTCATCCCCTGGTTCCCCTTTCTGCCACCCTCCCTTGGTTCTAAAGATAGAGTATGTTTCATGGATGGAGCTCTGTAGATGTGTACGTATCCCTGGTGAACCCAACTCTCCACCTTCTCAGTAGCTACTTGCTGAAGAAAGTCACAGACCCAGACTGACTACTTTAATTTTAAATTGCCTGCTTTAACTTTAAATTCTGGATGGCAAACTTCAAATGGGCACTTGACAATGGCCTGGAATTCTACGGTGCTTCCATAGTAAGTGCGCTTGAGTGTTCATCCAGATAGTCATTTCAGACTGTCTGACCTCTCCTCTGATTTGCCACGTCTCTACTCTTCTCAACTCATGACATCATCTAATTATTAAAATAACAGGACCCAGAAATCCCACTCTGGGTATACATCCAAAGGAAACGAAATCGGTGTGTTGAAGAGAGATCTGCCCTCCTATGTCCACTGCTACACTATTCACAACAGCCAAGATATGGAACCAGCCTAAGTGTCCATCCACGGATGAACGGACAAAGAAAATGTGGTGTGTACACACAATGGAACACTATTTAGCTTTAAAAAGAAGAAAATCCTGTCATTTGGGACACCATGGCTAAACCTGGAGGACATGATGCTAAGTGAAATAAGCAAGGCACAGAAGGGCAAATACCATGTGATCTTATATGTGGAGAGTAAAAAAATTGAACTCCTAGGAGTAGAGAGAGTAGAATGTTAGTTACCTGGGTGTGGGGCTGGGTGTGGGGTTGGGGAGATGTTGATCAAAGTGCACAAAATTTCAATTAGACAAGAAAAATAAGTTTAAGAGATCTATTTTACAATGTGGTGACTATAATTAATAACAATGGATTGCATTCTTAAAAATTGCTGAAAGAGTAGATGTTAAGTGTTCTCACCACAAAAATGGTGAGGTAATACATACATTAATTAGCTCAATTTAGCCATTTCATGTTGTATGCATATTTCAAAACAATATGTTATATATGATAAATATTTAATACATATAATTTTTTGTCAATTAAACATAAATTAAAAAGAAGAAAGAAAATGGAAGCCATCAGAGCAGGTAACCTGATCTCCTGCCAATCTTCCCTACAAATCTACTCACATCTGTGCACTCAGAGGCCAGTTCCTGTCCTTGTGCTCTGTGTTCTATGTCCTGTCCCCTTCTGAGTGTCTTTATCCCTTCCAGGATCTTCTGTCCTTCGATTAAAGACAACAGCAACACAGCAACAAGAAAAACTTTCCTTGGCTTCACTTCTTCTCTAGTCGCCACTCCAAGTCTGTATCTTCATTGCAGGCCTCTTTCCCCTCACTTTAGGCTACTGCTTTCTTGGTTTTATTGCTTGGGTGTCTTACAAGCATATGTTTAAATTAACATGTCTATCGTAGTTTTTAAAAATGGCCATAAATGCTTTGATATTTTTCTTTTCCTCCCTTTGAGTGTGGACTGGACTTAGCGACTCACTTGTAAAGGATAGAATATGATGAAAGTCATGATGGGTGACTTCCAAGACTAGGGAGAAAAGACATTTTGGCTTCTTTCTTTTAGAGCCTTCAGTCTGAGGGACCAACTGCCCTGTCCTAAGGACAGTCAAGCAGCCCTATAGAGAAGCCCAGGCGTGAGCCTCTTGCTTACAGCCAGGAGGAACTGAGGCCATGAGAATGAAAGCCTACCCCAGTCAAGCCTTCAGATTACAGCAGTTCTAGCTGACATCTGAGTAGCTGGCAACCTACTGAGAGCCCCTGAGCTAGAACTACTCAGCTAAGCTGCTTCTGCCTTACAGAAACTGTGATATAATATGTACTTGCTGTTTTAAGTTGCTAAGTTTTATGGTACTATGTTATGTGTTAAAATCTCCAACTATGATTGTGGCTTTTCTATTTCTCCCTCTAGTTCTGTTGATTTTTTCTTTCATTGTGCCCACTCCAGAAATGCGATTCTTGGTCACTCTTCAGCCACAGGTGGGCACCAGACCCAATCAAGTCTGCCACTGAAGTGTTTTTTGAACTGGTCTTCACTAATAGTGAACTGCAAGCTATAAAACTTGGGTGTTGTTGGTAAGGACATGTTCTATGCAGAGAGAATGAAGTTAACACAGAGAAAAGAAGAGATGAAATTGAAATCTTTACTTTATCTCTTCCCTTCTAATAGTTTCTAAAGCATGCCGTGGTGTATCCTGCCTCAGGGCCTTTGCACTTGCCAGTCCCAGACTGGCTCTTCATATGGTTGGCTTTTTCTGCTTCACCAGGTTCAGTTTATTTGTCATCTTCCCAGTGATGCTTTCTTGACTATCATATCTAAAATAGACACCTGCCTCTCCCAACTACTCTCTATTCCATTACTCTGCCTTTGTTCTTCATGACACTGATTACAATCTGTAACTGCATTGTTAATTTGTTTACTTGCTTTTCTTATTGTCTGGCTCCCTTACTAAAATGTTTTAAGTTCCGTAAGAACAGGGGACCTGATTATTTTACTTGCCTCTCCATCCCTAGGGCACATAAAAGAGACTTAATATATCTTTGTTGAGTGAGAGAATGACACAGAACAAGATGAATGAGATTAAATTCTCTCTTCTTAGACCAAGTCATCCCAGGATTCCTGCAGCTGTTTGACTGTAGGATGGAGCAAAGAGCAGAGTTGAGTCCTGGCAGTGTACAGGGCTCCACACAGATGGCTCAGCACTGCCATCTTTGCTTTCTGACATACTTTATATAGTATTTAAAGGAATTCTGCAGAAATCTTCTAAGTTCAGTGCGGATATATGCATGTTTCAGAAAGTTGATAACATATTTTCACTCACTGCTAGAGCGAGCCCCAGCAGGGTCAATGCATTACTATCACTTCTACTCAAAGGGATGTAGAGAGAGATGAGTTCCCACTTGGAGGAAAATCAGCTGATTTTGTATAACTAGGTCTTATTGAGCAATCTCTAAGCCTTTTGCTTAGGAAACCGGATTTCAAACCTGTGATCTTATTTCCTTGTCCCTCATGCACATACATGAGCTTCCTGGAAAGAAAAGTGCAGGTGTGGAGTGCCAGACACAACACAGATTGCCAGAATATGCTTACTGGATTTTCCGATGGCATCCGTGTGGCAGCTTGATCCAAGATCCCAGGACTTATTCAACAGGAAAAACAGACATTGGCTTTTGGTAATTCGTTGGCTCAGATATAGATCAATGATGCCAGGGGAATGGGGCCTTTTTTCCTCCCTATTGATCAATTATCCTTCACTAAAATATATTGATCTAATGAAAGAGAAATAGAAATTGATCCTGAATCCAACTTTGCTGTGCATGAGTCTCTTAACAACCATGAAAAATCAATTTATGGGTAATTAAAAAGAATGCTAAAAAATTAACATTCATGAAAATTCAAAAATAGAATCCTATCAACCAAGTTTCATTTTGAGATATTTCTTCCTATATAGGTTTGGTTTAACAAACTTTTAAAGCTTCTCTGCTAAGAGGTAAAAGAAAAAGTTTTCAGCTTCCTGTCTGTATTAGACAAAAGGATGTCCTTGGATGTTTTGATCTTCCCCAGGAGAGGACCCCACCTACATCTCCAGGGAAAGGCCCTTTGTGTTAGATTCCAGGCCTTCCCTTCTGCAATTTCCCCCTGACCTCACCTTGAGACAACTCTTTCCTCTCCCTCAGGCCTTCTGCTCTCTCCTGCTTCCTTCCCCTTCCTTCCCTATCCCCTCTCCCTAGTCACACTTGCCCTTGAATAAACATATGCATCCTGAAGCATTATTGATTGATTATACTTATCATGATATTTTTAGGTATTTTGCATTTATCAGAAAATACATCCCCTTTGTGCTTAAAGTCGTCAAAATTCGACTAGTGACATTTTATCCATCTGCCTTCTCATGGATAAGTGTTTCTCTGGATGGGGGGTTCTCCTGGAAATTATGGCATATAGGAAGTAAATCAGCTTTGGAGCAAACAGGCTTGGGTTGATCCTCAGTTCTGCCAATTACCAATTAAGTGACCCTGCGTAGACTACCACACTTCACCAAACCTCAGTTAAAATGGAAATTGTAATGTCTAGTCCACGGGGCTCCTGAGAGGATTGGGTCAGATATTGTCTGGAGATCTTCTAGCACAGATCCCGACACATAGTTGATATTCAGATGAATCTCCCTGCTCCACTTTCCTTGTAACATTAGACATGGGTCCGTGGCATTTCTTAGAACCCATGCCAAGCCTCACCCGGTTACTTAGAGCTCAACAGGAAGAAGCCGGGTTGAGGCTAGACTGACAACTGCAATAGGGTGAAGTTATGGGTGGAGCTGTGGTTGCTGAAGGGCTTATTTTGGGAGGCACAGGTGATCCTGGGGCAACTACCAGCAACTAGGACCTTCCCTGCTGTATAAAGAATAAAGCGGGGGAAGGTCCCATTGGGTGGAGACGACACAGTGATGAGTAACTAGACAGAAAGAAGGCTCAGGGATCTCATCAAGAACATGCATTAAAAATCTTCTGTGTGCTAGTCTAGTCACTGGGCAAAGTCAAGGCTGCTGGACTTTTCTTTCTCAATTTCATCTCTTCTTTTCTCTGTGTTAACTTCATTCTCTCTGCATAGAACATGTCCATACCAACAACACCCAAGTTTTATAGCTTGTAGTTCTCACTATTACTGAGGACCAGTTCAAAAAACACTTCAGTGGCAGACTTGATTGGGTCTGGTGCCCACCTGTGGCTGAAGAGTGACCAAGAATCGCATTTCTGGAGTGGGCGCAGTGGGGAGGACCACTGCCTGGAGAAGGTGTGGGAAGAGCTGGGCTGACAAAGCAGCTGAAGCTCAGTCTACATCGTCACCTTCAAAGAGGACTAATTATGCTCAAAAGGCCTGGGCTGCCCTCTGCTCCGGAGGCTTATCAATAGTGTGAACAGATGTCCTCATTTGTCTGGACGGTCCCTTTTTACACCTGTTGCTCTGGTACAATTATTAATAGCAAGCACCCTTTTCACTTTCAACAATGTCCTGATTTAGAAGATAAATCATTTCCTGGTCTTATTTATTGGTGTGTGGCTCTGAACTGCCCGAAGTACTGGAGAAAATGAGGCTTTAAAGGGTGGTAAAAATGACAGATTGTGACCTCCTTTAGGGTAGGTCATTCCTCGTGGGGCACCTGAGTACCCGGAATATAATAATAGGTCATTAGTAAATGTTGAATTAAGAATCAAATGTTATAAAAAGCTTTTCTCCTCCACAGTGTTTTATAAAGTCATATTTGATATATTTTCCTAATTCTGTATAATATTATAGAGCATATTAGACTCATAGATAGTATCACAGAATACCAGGGCTAAAAGGAAATTTAAAGATTCTTTAGTCCAACCCTCTTCCAATTAGATGGTAAACCTGTGAGCACAGCACCAGTATCTGTCTCCTGTACTGAATGCCGGACGCCCAGCAGCGAGAGCACAGTGGGCATTCCTCACACATTTGATTCTGCATTTTCAATGCTTACTTTTCTTCAACCTCATTTCCCTCAGAAGGACGTCTGACGGCACTTGAGCATCACTGACAGTGGAGCTCCTCCGGCGTGATAAAACAGCTTCTGGTCTCTGTGTTGGAAAGTCTTTCCTACAGTGAGCTGAAATCCAACTCCCCGTAGTGTTCATCTGTCCTTGTTTCTCTGCTTCGGAGGCCAACTCTTCTACAGCACAGTCTTCAGTCTTCCTGACCACAGTGTCCTTTTCACATCTCATGTGGTTTCCAGATCCTTTGCTATCCTCATCACTTCTAGACACATTCAGTTTGCTGTGGTTTGAATGTTCCCTCCAAAACTCATGTTGAAACTTAATCCTGGATGTGGCCGTATTGAGAGGTGAGGCCTTTAAGAGGTGATTGTGTCATAGGGCTCTCCCCTCATGAATGGACTAATCCATTCATGCATTAATGGATTAATGGATTAATGGTATATCATAGGAGGAAAACTGGTGCCTTTATAAAAAAGGACGAGAGACCTGAGCTAGCACATTGCACACTCAGCCCCCTGGCCACGTGATACCCACAACACCTCGGGACAGCAGAGTCCTCACCAGCAAGAAGGCTCTCCCGAGGTGTGCCACCTTGACTTCCCAGGCTCCGTAACTGTAAGAAATAAATTCCTTTTCTTTATAAATGATCCAGTTTCAGGTATTCTGTTATAAGCAACAGAAAACAGATTAAGACAGACCTCTAAGGCAGAGTTCAAGGATATATTTTGACCACAATTTAAAAAAAGGTGGCATATTCACACCTAACGGGTGTGTGGTGCACCATCTGGGGGATGGACACGCTTGAAGCTCTGACGCAGGTGGGGCAAAGGCAATATATGTAACCTAAACTTTTGTACCCCCATAATATGCTGAAATAAAAATAATAATAAATTTAAAAAAGTGGTAATCTCACATCCGTCCTTCAATGAAATGATGTTTCTGTGAATACTAAGCTAAGATTGTTCAGATGTTTTTAGCCATGTCACACTACTGACCCATAGGTAGTTTCTCATTAATTATTCTTAAGTGCAGCCTCAATATTTGAAGTTTGAATGGAAAGAAAAGTAGTTTTTTACATATGTTTCTGCTAAGTCAGGTCTCCCCTATCACTTCTTATCCAGTTGGTGTATTGAATTGTGTTAGAGCCTTGCATTTATCCCTGTTAAATGTCGCAGCACTAGATGCAACATGCCTTATAAGAGTTTCAAAGGTTTTTGCATCATAACTTTGATATCCAAAATCTTCTTTGACTCTCTCATCCTGTCATTGTTCTTGTGTCTAATGGGTGAAGAATATTTGAAAGAAAGTGTCAGTCACTAGATATGAGGCTGAGTCCCTTAAAAAACAGTTTCACAGACCTAGTATCCTGCTAGGTAACCAAGAAGTACAAAACTTCACATCCCATCAAAAAGAAAGAGTTTTGAAAAAAATTAAGACTGTTCCACACTGGATGAGCTGCCTTCTAAGATATTTCCTGATTGCTGGTAGGTGTAGACAGACAGACAGGGTAACAATCTGTCCAGGATGTTTTACTGGGAATTCCTGCATTGGGTGGGACTTTAGACCAGATTATCTCTGAAGATATTTCCAGCTCATAGATTCCACGTACAGTACACATTTCCTATTAATAGCCTGCATTGGATATTTTTTTCTCATCCCTTAGCTGAAAGAACATTACATTTTCCTCCACTAAAGACAGAACAGTGAAAAAAAAATGTAGACTACTTATAATATAATTACTCACGCTATGTATGGTGTTTAGGGGATATATTTGTAGAAAATTTAAACCACTCTATGGTTCAGATATGTTTCATTTAAAGTGGGGATTAAATTTTATCTTAATAAGAAAAAGTGAAGACTGAATGATTATTTGCTGTTGAATACACATTATTAATGATCACAACCATTGGTACATGCACGAGTTTATGAGTGTTCCTTTGCTGGTAAGTGCACAATTTACCTTGCTTTTCATAGGATTTACTTATCTATCTCTCTACTCTTATCCACCAATTCATCTGTCTATCCACTCCGGGAAATGTAAATTACTACACTTATCAAATAGCTAGTAATTGCACAACTAGCTTAGTCAGTTGTAGCTCCAAACCTAGATTGGCATCCTACAGCCTAAGAAACTACTTTGAGGCTAGAAAGAAAAAGGAAATTACACTATTAAAGCCCCACTAAGAAAAGTGCCAAATTCTGTTTAGTTATTTACAAAGTGTCGCAAAAGTCGCCATACACAGGGAAAACGGGAAATCTAAATGTACCTTTGTTTACAAAATATTATTATAAAATTTTTCCTTTGTATGGAGACTTTTGGGACACCTTGTATTATGGGCTGTAATACAAAACTCAGAACTTTCCCAGATGAGCATACATTTGATTGAGTGTAACTTTTGAGTCCCCTACTAGCTTATTAAGATGGTCTAGCTGTCTTTGAGATGCAGTAATAGATTCCTATGTTATCACTTAGAGAAAGACATGCAAGAAATTTCAGACAGGTGATAGATAAAGCAGGAGTAATATTTGAATTGAAGGAAAGAATAAATAGCTCTTTCTAAATCTTATTGCTGGGTGCAATATAATAACAGCATTTAAAGATTTGTTTGTGTGTGTGTGTGTGTGTGTGTGTGTATTTAAATTAAGTATATAGCTTTCCTGTCCAGAGAATGCTAATTAGCTTAACTTGAAAGATGGGCCGGGCACGGTGGCTCACGCCTATAATCCTAGCACTCTGGGAGGCCTAGGCAGGAGGATCCCTTGAGCTCAGGAGTTCAAGACCAGCCTGAGCAAGAGCGAGACCCTGTCTCTACTAAAAATATAAAGAAATTAGCTGGACAACTAAAAATATATACAAAAAATTAGCCGGGCATGGTGGCACATGTCTGTAGTCCCAGCTACTAGGGGGGGTGAAGCAGAAGGATTGCTTGAGCCCAGGAGTTTGAGGTTGCTGTGAGCTAGGCTGATGCCACGGCACTCTAGCCCAGGCAACAGAGCCAGACTCTGTCTCAAAAAACAAAAAAAAAGAAAAATGATGGTCGACTTTGTTTAATTTGGATTAAATAACCTCTCTAGCTGTAGTTTTATTTTCTAATTATGGAGTCCGTTTTTACACAACCAATTTGGAGCATCCCCAATAAAGCTCTGAACTCTAGTTTGTGCTGTTTCTACTTTCACCATGCAGTGTTGCCAGCTCACTCTAGTTTGACATTGAGAAATGGAATCAGTCCATCGGAACTACTCCTATTCTTACAGGAACCTATGACGACATTCAGAGTACTCCCCCCTGGGTAGTATGATGGAGAAGAATCTTAGCCAAACTCTAGAAATTCTCTTTAGAAAAGTTTTACCCACGTCATGATAATGATCAAGGATTTGATCATTAGGACATATTTTCTTTTCATGAAAGGCCATGAAAATTCAAGGGTTCATTCCAGAATAATTTGGAGTTTTCTCTCTTTCTGTTGACATTTTACTTACTGAGGCCACAGATAATTAGTAGCCTAAAGCTCTTAGAAGAGTAATTTCATCTCTTCACTAGCAGCCAATAGAATTTAATTGTATCCTAGCAGGTATAACAATCATCTCCTTAGTGATAGTCTATATTCTAATTGCACTTATGAGGTTTGTAGGTTATAGTTGGAATTAAAATGAAATGCATAGAATGCATTTAATATGTTAGCAGCCACACAAACCAGCAGCCACAAGTGACATTGATTTCTTTCTGTGTCCTAACACCCAATAGTATATTAGTGCAACATAATTACTATAACCATGTTATACTCTACTGTACAATGGCATCTCCAACTATATGATTTCCTTCTGTCTCCAGGCTATTTCTAGCACTTCTTATATTCCACAGTAACAAAATAAAAGTGTTTACCAGTGTTTCCTCTGGGTTTGGGCATGGTATTTTGTAAATTGATTTCATCCACATACCTATTAGGGCTAAATCAAAGAAACATGGAACTTGACATTCCACTGGAGAAGAGCTAAGTTGAGCGTAAGGATTGAGCTTTAATATGTCTATAGTCTTTGCTCTGGAAAGTAAAGGAGACTTTGGTAGAGAGCAGGGATGATTTAACCTTGGCAATGTCTTCTGTTTAGAGTCCGGCTAATTTGGAAGAACAAGGAGCCTCATGTGGTTTCTTAATGGAAGTCTTCTTTCTTGAATAGAAAATATTACAGTTTGTGGATATAAACTTCAAAAGGTATGAACTATTGATGTTTAACTTACTGCAAAGAGTGAGACTTTTATAGACCTTCAGCAAATTTGTAAAATAAAAATAAGACAATCTTGGCCTTTTTATAGACTAGTTCTTCTCTA
Organism: Lemur catta; assembly: GCF_020740605.2. NCBI lineage: Eukaryota > Metazoa > Chordata > Mammalia > Primates > Lemuridae > Lemur > Lemur catta. Next base: position 44,904,133 of record NC_059133.1, on the reverse strand, counting down.
GCTAATATGTCTGTAGAGATTTTGAACAAGCTGTTACTCTTCCACAGATGATGATTTGACCTTGTGCTGTCTGAAAGGCAACCTGATTTAGCCCCCATGTCTCATCTGTAAGATCTGTCTGCTTTTTTGAGATTAAGCTATTGTACTTATGACCTTTCAAATGGAGTCTCAGATCTACCCCTCCCTGGCCTATCTTCCACCCTCTCCGGACCTTCTTCTTCTCCCCCTCCTCCAGTACCATGTGGACATTCCCCCACCGCAGGAGCCTGGGTTTCCAGAGCGTTTGTTTACACTTCCAGTGTAGCATGTACAACCTTACAGTAGGGATCCAGTAGCCTTTGATCTTGCACTATTATCAGCAAATATTTCTGAGCACCCAACCCTAAAATATATATTATTTTTAAATTGTGTAAACATGCTACTACAATAGTGCATTTTTACACTTATAAAACATATGCATATTTAAAATGATAAAGTTAAAAATCAACACAATTGGAAAATCTGTTATTTTCTTCTATACCCCAGCAGATCACCTCACACATTCCCTGGAAAGTTTGCACCTCACTTTGAAGATCACTGCGGTATAGTACTGGTATTTGTAATCGTGTCCTCTAACTAGACTGTGCACTCTGTAAGGGTACAGTGTGTGGTTATTTCAGTTTTGGATCCAAGAAGTTATCATAGAATTTTGGACATGATACTAAGTTGGATGTGCCCATTTTGAATGCACTAATGAATTTCTACCTCTGTATCTTTTCTTTCATTAATGCTTCTCTCAAAAATAATTTTCCCTCATTCCTTTTCACCTGGCCAAAGTCCACCTGTCACCCAAGGCCAAGACCAAAACCTTTATCCACCATGAATCCTTTCCTGTCACTCTAAATCTCATGCTATCTTTCTTCTCACCTATAGCAATTACTGACTTTGCTGCTCACCTGACATATCTCATTGTCTGATGACATATCTCAGATGACACATTTTCATATATCTTCCCAGAGAGATTGCAAGCTCTTCTTTACTTCTTTGGCTCTAATTCGCTATCTTACTCTTGCTATATATACATAAAAGTAATTCTATAAATATTCATTGAACAGATGACAAAGCTATTGATTCACATAGCTGCCCTTTTGACTCAAAATTGTCATAAGTGTGTTTGGCATTTTGTTTTCTCATGGACATTTGAAAACAGCTGTTCTTCTTCCAGAGCTCCCTAACTGGCTATTATTCTCAGTGACCCAATTTCCAAACAATTTTTCTATAAATTGAGGAAAAAATGTAAAAAATAAGTCTCTTAAGAATGCACATAAAATTGAGGTTCTGTAGTTACAGAATTAGTGGGATTTAGGCTGCCTGAGACACAATCATGCATATTTTAGATCATCTTGACAGATCGAATCAATGCTCTGGAGCCTGACCAAAGAATGAATGCACCTGGTTTGTTTTAAAACAATTGCTCATGCCTTTCAACATTCATATGTTCTGTTGAAGGTCTAAATTCTTAAGTTCTGAGAACCTTCAACATTCAGAAGACTCTAGTGTTTTCTTTGGGCAGTCTCTTGGATTTGAGCTCTCAACATACATGATGTATAGATGAGAAATACAAGAGCTTGAGATATTGGCAGCAGAACCAACGGAGGCAGAGTTCATATAAATAAGACTTCAACAAAGTCTTCAACAAAAATGATCACCATCTGATTACATGAGCATAGTAATGAGTTCTAGGTTTAATTCTGCCACACTTTCTGCCACCCTGGTTCATGCTCATATAGAGAAATAAGTAAGGCATTTTCCAGCTTAATAAAAATATTCCTAACTACCTAGAGCCCAGAAATTATTAGTTTTACCTTCATGTTGTAAAATTTTATGATTTCTTTCTATCAAATATCTAGTAGCAATTTTTATTCTATAAGGATGGTGCTTAATAAATGCTTATTGGATGACTCAGAATAGAAAATAGATGTGTTTATTGGTGAGGGAATGAGATTCATGTTCTACTAAATATCCCATTTCCCCCTCAGAATGTTTCTTGGCAGAGCTTATTAATATAGTCCATCTGTTTCTAAAACGATTTGAAGATTTATTCTTCTATTTTACCTTCACAATCACCCCAAAAGATAGGTGGGGCAGGTCTTATCTATCAGTAAATAGATGACAAACGGGACCCAGATAGGCTTGTGGATTCTTTCTCTAAAAGCTATGCATGTGTATGGCAGAGGAGAATGGCATGTGTATAAAAGAGGAGAAAAAAAGTTCTGAAATTTAAAAAAAGAAAAAACATGCCAGCCTGAGCAAGAGTGAGACCCCGTCTCTACCAAAAAATAGAAAGAAATGATTTGAACACCTAAAAATATACATAGAAAAAAATTAGCCGGGCATGGTGGCACATGCCTGTAGCCCCAGCTACTCGGGAGGCTGAGGCAGGAGGATTGCCTGAGCCCAGGAGTTTGAGGTTGCTGTGAGCTAGGCTGATGCCATGGCACTCCAGCCTGGGCAACAGAGCAAGACTCTGTCTCAAAAAAAAAAATAATAATAATGAGTGTGATGTGCAGACATCATTGACATGTACAGATAGAGTGAAAGCAGGCATTCTCAACCTAGGTGCTATTGATATTCTGGGCTAGATAACTGTTGCAGACTCTGCTCTCTGCATTGTAGCATGTTGAGCTTCACCACTGGTCTCTGTCCATTAGATGCCAGTAGCAGTCTACCTTCTCCCTAGTCATGACTTTCCAAAAAATCTCAGATATGGCCAGATGTCCTCTGGGGAACAAAATTGGTCCCTCATTGAGAACTACTGAGTTAAAAGGAAACAGAAATGTTTTAGAATTGTCCAGTCAATGAAGAAGCCAGAGTCAGTCATCATAATTTGGTTCATCAACATTTATTGAGCTCCTATTGTATGCATCAGTGATCATAAGGCGCTAAAGGAGATACAAAGATTAACAGGACATGACCCATCCCAGAAGAAATTTACAGCCTGGTAAAAACGGGAAAGGTCATTTGGACAACTGTGACGGGTGTTTATTGAATGCCTACTGCATGGTTAGACTGGTTATGTTCCCAATTACAGAGAGACCCAAATGGGATTAAGGCACACACAAAAAATAAAGCTATTAATACAAGGATATTTCCTGTGCACAAAGGGCTTTCAGACTAATTGGGGAATACAAGGGAAAAGAAGGAAAGAACTAGAAAAGAAAGACTAACCTTGAGTACAAAATTGAATGCAGCTGCTTTTAAAAAGATATACTAAAATGTTGAATGTGATTGTGAAAATTAGCGCAAAAGAAAGTTTCAAAAGCAGGGCTGGAGAAGTAGGAGAAAGCCTCCAGCATGCAGGAGCAGAAGGGAACTGTGGGGAAGAAACTCTGGATCCCAGGAGCAAAGACATGGGGTTCCCAGATTAAGTACTTTTGGATTTTCTCAAATTTATTATATATTTCCATGATGTTTTACTATATTTTATTTGAGTTTTTGTGGACCTTAAATCTATTGTTCAGCACCATGATTTTCCCTTCTTTACTGATCTTGATAATTATTTTTTTGTTCATCATTAGTTTAATCTTTTTCCTTATTACAAAAGCAACATAGAAAATTTAGAAATGATGATCAAATTAAAATGATAAAATATACAAAATCCCATCACCTAGACACAGACCCTCTAGAGCTGCAGTCCCCAACCCCCAGTCTGTGGACCAGGGCCAGTACCTGTCAGTGGCCTGTTAGGAACAGGGCCACACAGCAGGATGTGAGTTGCCCACTCCCCCTTCCCGCTTCCACTCCTCCACCCCCTTCCTTGATAAAAATTGTCTTCCATGAAACCAGGCCCTTGTGCCAAAAAGGTTAGGGACTGCTGCTCTATAGGGTTTATACTTATCATTAAACTGCTTAGTAACCTGTTATTTTTCACCTAGCAATATATTATGAACATTTTTTTTCATTTCAATAAATTCACATCTGCAGCACCTTTTAGTTATTGTTTAGTATTTGTGTTATACAGGTGTATTCTTATTTATTAACAACTCTTCTGTTACTAGTCTTTCATATTGCTTTAAACTTCTCTTTATCACAGGCAGAGCTGGGATAATTTTCCTTCTCTTCTCTTCTCTTCTCTTCTCTTCTCTTCTCTTCTCTTCTCTTCTCTTCTCGTCTCTTTTCTTTCTTTCTTTCTTTTTTTTTTAGAGACAGGGTGTTGCTCTGTCACCCAGGCTGAAATGTAGTGGTACAATCACAGCTCACTGCACCCTTGAACTCCTGGGCTCAAGTAATCCTCCCGCCTCAGCCTCCCAAAGTGCTGGGATTATAGCCATGAGCCACCATGCCCAGTCGATCATTTTTCTTATAGCTACAGTTTTCTTAATTACATCCTTAGAATTATTTCTCAGTAGTTGCCAATATTTTCACCCTCAAGGACTCCTTTTATTATTCCTCCTTCCTGGGTTCCATGTTTTGAAAGATACAATCTACCAAACTACATTCAGTACAAAAAAAAGTTGTTTCACCATTTTTAATTAATCAAAGACATAGATAATGTTAATCAAAACTTTGGATCAACCTGAGATTCAAAAAAGAATATTTACCACATTAAGATGATATATATATATATAATTCCAGCCTACAGCCAAAAACCCTTGATGTGAAAGTTAGCCTTTGCAGTCTTATCTTAGGGAACCAGATTCTTTCTGTGAGGTTTTCTGAAATATTAGAATTCTCTTGAAGATGCTTTTTTGTCACAGATGCAGCTGTTCGATGTTGAGGCTGAAGGGGACAAGTACTTGAAGTCAGTAAAGTTGCTTTGGACTGCAAAAGAGAAATACAGACTTGAGTGTCTAATTACATCAAACGTTTGCTCTGTTTTCTGTGGTCTGATGTTAGATTTCATATAATTGCTTTTTATTTGTAAACACCTTGTACTAAGAGTAAGTTGCTGGAGAACAAGGTTTTAATCTGATGTGGATAGAAAAAAAAAGTGGCCAAAGTAGATGATATCTGACAGTCTGTGAACAAGAGTAGCCAAACATGGGGAGTCCTGAAGTCATCCCAAAAATGTGTGTTGATGGATACAACCTCTCTGTCCCTTGCCAGAGAATGGCAGCTGCAGGACTAATCTATACAGAAACTGAGAAGCTTGCTCATTTCCTAAACCGAATTCACTTTGGTCATTGCTGCTTGTCGGTTACGTTGCTTTGTTTGGTGTGATGTCCAGAATAGGTTTCTGGAACCAAACACTGAGGAAAGAACTTCAGTGCTTACTTGGACATTCTAAATTTAGTTCATTTTCTAACTGTTTACTGCCAGTGGGTTAAATGGTTTGGCTTCTGGACTGAGGTTTGGGTTACAGAATTCTTAGGCAGGCTCCTCCTTGCAGCATTCTGAATTCAGAGTAGGCTTTGCAGAGGCTGTGCATGTGCATGATGGTGGCGGTGGACTGGTTCCCAGGACTGTTCCAGCAATAATCACAGGCCAGATTTTTCAGTGTGGGTCTTCTATGTGGTGGTGAGCCAGATCGTGCTGTGGCAGAGAGCGTCAGTGTCGAGCAGTCTGAACTCTAGACGTTATTGGAGTCCTGCCACGTTATCTGATGACACAGAGTATCTGCCACGCTGGGGGCATTTTACATCTAAGATATAGATATTAATTTGTTAGCATTTTGGGGAAAACTTAAAATTGCACTGTAATCATGCTGTTTCTCAGAGAGTAAAATTCAGCATCCAGTGGGCTGATTTCTGTTGAAGGGATTTCCATGCCTGAAGCACCCAAAGAATTTCATTTAGACAGTACAGTCACCTAGAAAGCAGGCTTCCTGTGTGGGGGCTCCGTGAACAGCATCGGAGTGAGACTTCATGTTCTGGAATTGGTAAGGGATGATGACAAAAGTAGAGTTAAGTTGAAGAGAGCTTAGACACCAGCATTCATATTTCTGCCGATGCTCTCTGAGGTCCCTTAGTAGCTGACTAGGGCAGTGAGCCCCTGGACTCTGCCTTTATCTGAATTCTATAAGGGATATCTATAACCTTTGGTTTGGGAAAAAGAATTTTGCTGCAAAAAAACTAGAATAAAATACAATAAAAATAAACCACAACAAAGCTTTCTAAACCACTAATATGAAATAACCTGTAAGGTGACAGAGAAAGAAACCCAGTCCCAAGAAGTATCAGAAATCGACATTTAAATTCAAAGACCATAAGTTCAACGACCACAGTTGGGTCTAGACTCTATCCGATTCTTGTCCACAGCTCTTGTTTTTGTTGTTGTCATTGTTTTGTTTTTTAATTTATGGAATGCTACATGAAATTGTGAGTCATCCTTGTGCAGGGGCCATGCTAATCTTCTCAGAACATGTGCTGCCAAAGCAAGCACCACAGCTCTTTTACCCACCCTCCTCCCTCCCTCCTCACCCCTCTTCCTGCCCCCATCCCTCCTTCTCCCCATCACCCTGTTCCTCTTCTTCCTTTTCTTATTTCTCTTTCTCTCCACCATTACCCTTGTCTTCCTCCTCCTCTTCCTCTTCATCCTCCCTCTCCCTCTCACATTCTTCCTCTGCCTTATTCTTCTTTATCATATATATACACATATACAAATATATATATATATACAAGTTTTGGTAAAGGCAGTAACTATTAGCTAAACTGTTGTGTGATGTTTATGTAAACAAAGATTTGACTATTTGTCCTAGCTTGATGCCAGTTCACCTTAGTGTTAGCTGGGGTGTGAACCTAAAGATACTGTGAACTCAGATTTTTCATATCAGCTTGCCTATTGACTCATTCTAGGTAAGATGACTAGTTTGAAGATTTTCCTATATAAAACTTGACTGATTTGCAAGGCCTGTTACTTGGACACACACGCCCTCACACACTCTGCCTTGTTTTGGGAACTGTGGCAGATCACTAGCTCGGAGCCATCACCTCCTCCCTATTATGATTTCATCCCCAAGACGCTACCTAGAGACTTTCACAAATGAAATTTGAAAAATGCCCTTACTAATGATGAGTGGTCAAGAGAAAATGACAAGGTGGGGCTGGTTAAGGACACACTGAATACTGATCTGAAGCCAAGCAGAGCCACTGAGAAATAGTTCCCATGGCACTTCTGGCCTGACCAGAAACAGTTACATAAGTCATGGGAAAATGCCTCTTCTCATCAAATGCCCCAGCTGAGTTCACATGACTGAAGCTGTGATTCTCAGATCTGGGATAGTCAGGGCAGGCTCAGCACAGCCTGTGCAACAGCGTCGACAGGCAGCCCCGCCTGTCTCTGCACTGTGAGTGCTGGTGGTCAAGGGCCTCCCCCCGGCCAGCCCCTTCCTTCCCTTTCTCCTCCCCCTTCCACGCTGGAAAAATCTCATTCTCTGGTTGGTTGTGTTTTTTCCTCTCTCCTTGACAGTTCCTATGTTCCTTTCTAACAATGACATTGTTAAGGACCAAATTGTGTTCCCCCTATTTTCTTATGTTGAAGCCCCAGCCCCCACTGTGATCATTTTTTGGAGATAGGTCCTTTAGGCAGGTAATTTGCATTAAATGAGGTCATAAGGGTGAAGCCCTAATCCAATAAGACTGGAGTTCTTCTTCCTGTTATTATTATTTTTTTTGAGACAGAGTCTCACTCTGTTGCCCAGGCTAGAGTGCCGTGGTGTCAGCCTAGCTCACAGCAACCTTAAACTCCTGGGCTCAAGTGATCCTCCTGCCTCAGCCTCCCGAGTAGCTGGGACTATAGGCATGCACCACCATGCCCGGCTAATTTTTTCTATATATATATTTTTAGTTGTCCAGATAATTTCTTTCTATTTTTTTAGTAGAGACAGGGTCTCGCTTTTGCTCAGGCTGGTCTCGAACTCCTGAGCTCAAACAATCCACCCGCCTGGGCCTCCCAGAGTGCTAGGATTACAGGCGTGAGCCACTGTGCCAGGCCAAGACTGGAGTCTTTATAAGGAGAAGAAGAGACACCAGAGATCTCTCCCTGTCTCCATGCTCACACAGACAAGAGGCCACATGTGAGAACACGAGAAGGTGGCCGTCTGCAAAGCAAGAAGAGAGGCCTCCCCAGACACCCTGCTGGCACCTTGATCTTGGACTTCCAGCCTCTAGAAATCTGAGAAAATAAATTTCTGTTGTTTAAACCACCCAGCCTGTGATACTCTATTACGACACCCCAAGCAGACTAATAGCAAAAATTTTATGTGAACCATCCTTGAATATCACAAAAATACCATTTCTTATACATCCCACTAGCTTTGGATCAATAAGGAGCTGTTCATGTTTCTTTAGGCTGCATGCCTGCTTACAAGTGGGCTGTATGTGTATGTTCATATGTGTCTGTGTGCATGTGGGTGTGTGTCCAGAAACAGTGAGGTACAAGCTCAAATATATTTGTTTTTACACTAGCTAATATTAGTTGAGCACTTACTACCTATGACAAACTCTAAGTACTCTGCATGCATTATCTCATAATCCTCACAATAACCCTTTGAGGAAGATGCTCTTTTTTCCTTTATTTAACTGAAGAGGAAACCAACATTTGAATAGGTCAGGGAACATGCCCCCTCTCGGGTTCCTGCTGGTGAGAGAAAGAGCCAAGACGGGAACTCCGGCAGCCTGCTTGCCATGCTCATGTCCTCGCCACTTCATTGCACAGCATCTCATTTCTATTTATAGCCCCTGTTTCTTTATATCCTGCAATGTTCCAGAAAAGAAAAATCTGAGGCAACTTCTAAAGACATATAAAATATAAAATGGCATATAGATAAAGACGAAGAAAAAATAAGGATGAGAATGGAACTTGGATCTAGACATGAAGGGAAGGTATACACTTGGTTTGGCTCAAGGGTCTCTGGAAGCCAACAAGAAAATAGAAACCTGGTTATCCCCACAATGTGCTGTGTTCTCAAGTGTAAAACATAGCAATTGCTCAGCAGAAGCATAACTCCTCTAGTAATTAAGCCCAGGCAAGAATTTCTCCTAAATGTGCCATCGGCCTCCTTAGTGCAGATGAAATGACAAGTTCCCTGGAACTGTGACACACACATAGGTATATGTGCATGCACACATAACTGCAACCTCATAGAGCTGCCTTCTGTCACCAGCTGTTTTTCCTCCTCCCCTCATCTCGTGGCTGTGGGTCAAAAATTAGCAAAAGTCAATGGCAACACCTAGGTCATTGTGAGAGTCCAAGGATGCATTCATGGTGAAACAGGGAATTACGAAATTGGTGGAAGATGCAGGATTTAGAAAATGTTTTTCAGTCTGAGGGTTGTGATTCAAGAGTGGATTAGGAAATCAAGCTGGTGGGCCACAACCAGCGTTTTAAAAAACTAAGGAGAATAGAATAGAAAATTTCAGAGTAAATTACAAATGGCAAAGGTAAGCATGGTTTTATGATATGATTCAGTACATGTGTGCATGTGTATGTACACGTATGTACATTTGTAAGTAAAACAGTGTTTCTTGTTATGCCAAAAGATAACCCTGTTTGGTTACATTTACAAAACTGAATATTTCTGTTCTACAGATTCAGATTTAGACATTTTAATTATAGGATGGATAATGATGAGATCCTATAGCGTGGTCAGAGCCAATGAATATTCTTAGAGGATATAAGAATAAGAATCTAGGAAAGTGTCTCTGGCAATTGCTGAAGACAGGACTCTAGATCAAGAGAAATTGGTTTTTTTGGGTTGGATATGGGTGAGATGGATAGGAACGTAGGCCATACTGCAAGAACACGGAATAACACAAGTAGTGATAGCAATCCTCTGCAGTTAGTTACCATGACAACCTCACTTACATTTGTGCAATGTAAGGTCCTTGTACTTCAGGGTGAGAAAAAATGCTTTTTGAGAACATGAGCATATCACTTTGTTCACTTAGCATGCATTCTTGGCATTAAAACATTTTGCATCAGACTTGGATAATTAAAAATGATATAATACGTACTTAATAAATGATAGTTCTTTTTATTATTTTACATTTTTAATGTTTGTATTAATATGTTTGAATTTGATCTGGGCAATAAAAAACCAACTGGCAGATTCACTTCACATATTCGTTCATGTGTTTTCATTTTTACTGTCCCTAAAGAGTCTCCATAAAATTTCTATCGGGGGACATTGAAAGCACTCTCATTCCCAGGGACGGTAACTCACAGGGCTAATTAACACCTATACAGACAGCTCTCAAATGCATATCTCCAGTCCTGACCTCTACTCTACTCTAAGTTGTTAGACTTGTGCATTTATTTGCCTCAAAATCAACATGCCCTAAATCAAAATCTCAAATTGTGAAATCTAGTCCTAAAATGCTATCTTCTAAAGCTGCATTTCTTGTCATAGTGCATGATCAAAAGCTAAAAAACAAGGAGTTACTTTTGACACCTCGATCTCTCACCTACCTCCCTCTCTCCAAACTGAATCTATTACCAGGTTCTGCTGATTTTACATTCAAACATCTTTTGCATCCTGTCTTCACCTTTACTGACACCTTAATCAAGCCACCTTGATTTCTCCTCTGGACCACTGCAATAACCTTCTAACTGATCTACCCATATCTACTCTGCTCTTTTTCAATCTATTCCTCAAACCAGAGCCAGAGTTATATTTTTGAAATTCAAACTTAAAACATTTTAATGGCTTCCTGATATACTTGGTATAAAAATAAAACTCTTTGATGTGGTATATCAGTCAGGGGCACATTCAAAAGGGTTTAACTGAAAATAATTTGTTGAAGGAACTATTGCAGAGGCAGAAGAAGATTTAAGGGCATCAACAAGGAATGGTGGGACAGCCAATGACAGCCCACTGCAAGGTTCCCCTCCCACCCCTCAGCCAGAAGAGGGTGGAGGAGAAAGCTGGGCTTGTGGAAGAAGCTGTAGTCATAGCAGCCCGTAATCACTGCCAGAATCATGGGCCAGCAGGAATTGCAGGAAGAAATACCCTGACTACTTTCCTCTCCCACCTTTGATCTCCTGCTGGTGTCTCTCACTGGCTAAACAAAACAGGAAGCCAGGAAGCTATGAAGCCCAGGAGGTACATACATCACAGGGCTGAGCAGCCTGCCAGAACACAGAGCAGGGAGAGAAGAGCAGAATTGGTTGGGTACCAAGATAGGACAGAATTGCTTCCTGGGAACCAGTAGGGAAACAAAATTAGATTTAGTCTAAGTCACTTGGAATGAATTTAAAAGATTTTTAAGAAATCTAATTGGTGGGAGATCACTGGCCCCCATGCACCCCCTGGTTGTTTAGACAACAGAGTTACTGGGTTGCTTAGTCTATTTGCACTGCTATAGCAAAATGCTCAAGACTAGGTAATTTCTAAAGAATAGAAATTTATGTTCTCACAGTTCTGGAACTGGGAAGTCCAAGAGCAAGGTGCTGGCAGGTTCGGTTGTCTGGCAAGGGCTGCTCTCTGCTTCCAAGGTGGCACCTTGTTGCTGCATCCTATGGAGGGAGGAATGCTGCGTCTTCACATGGTGGAAGGCAGAAGAACAAGTGAGCCAAATGCTGCGTGAAGCCTCTTTTATAAGGGCCTTAATCCCATTCATGAGGGGAGGAACCCTCATGATCTAATCACTTCTTATAGGCCCCATCTCTTAATACCATCATATTGGCCATTAAGTTTTAATACCTGAAATCTGGAGGGGACTCATTGGAACCATGGCAAGTACCTAGAAATGACTGGCCTTCTTATGTTTACCTTAGGCAGAACCCTACAGAAAGGGCATTGCTTTAAAAAGCAGGAAGCAGGGATAATAAATTTTCATGAAAGTATGTTTAAAAAATGCATGAAACAATTTCAGGCTGGTAGCACAGTATGCAGCTTATTAATCAGTTGAGTGTGAAGACATTTTTTTTTTTTTTTTTTAGCAATCTCCACCCTCCTCCATGTGGCCTTTTCCCTTACTTGGTCCTGCTGATCCAATAGTAGACTAACAAAGTTAGAAGCAGTGACCTGCCCAATCTTCCCTTTGTTGTCTAGAAACCAGAGCTAGTTCTTATTCTCAGACAACCTTGCAGGATAACTGGTTTATTATATCCTTGCTTTATGTATCTCTTGAAATCTTTCAATCTGACATACTTTACAGAAATTCATTCATCACACATCTTTTGAGCACTTGCTATGTTCCATGTAACTATAATAGATGCCAGATGGTGTGAACATGCAAACTCCTTGACTTCCCATTTTGTATGAACTTTGAGATAGATGCTTGCATGTTTCATTATTAAATTGCAAAGCATCACATGTGTATTTTTGGCTTGCTTCCTTAGGCTGTTTTTTCTGCAATAATAAAGTCACCCTGTCTGTGGGTCGATCTGTGAAAAGCAACAAAGCAACAACACAGGCAGCTGGCGTGACTGTGACAAGTTTCCGGGGCAAACCTGTGTTTCGGGAGGCATCTGCGTTTTATGCGAGCTGGAGATCGGTGTTTATTTCCTATTGCTAGAGGCAGGCAGTGGCAACAACTGAAATTATTGCCTCTAGGAATCTTGACTACACATTAAGTCACTTACACACTGTTGAATGCATTTAGTCAGGGTGGGTATGTCCTGGTCAAGACTGCCTCTGATAGGGCTGTGTCTTAAATTTCCTTTATACCTTCCCACAAAAGGAGGTAAAACACTTTTCACAAAATTGAATCAGAGTAAATATTTCTTGGTATATTCCCCATGATCTTTACTTACCTTCACTTTTTATTTATTTTATTTTATTTTAGAGACAAGGGCTTGCTATGTTGCCAGGCTAGTCTTGAACTCCTGGACTCAACCGATCTTCCCACCTCAGCCTCCTGAGTGGCTGGGACAACAGTGTTTCACTTTTGATGCTCTGAAAACTGGTTTCAATGTTATGTCCCCTGGACAGACTATTTCTTCGTCACTCACTTTCAAGCACATGCAGAGTTCTCTCCACTGTAATGGATGACGGAGGATAGAGAGCTGAATGACCCAGCATCCCTAGTTTTAAGTAATGCACAATCTAGTGGGGGATTCAGAAAATAAACAAAAATAGTAAACAACAGGAGGACTGTGATTGGGGGAGTACTAGATACACTGGGGGGCCAGAGGAGAAACTGATTGATTTTCCCCAAGGGGAGTTTTTCAGAGAGGAAGTGACCTTGCATTAAGCCATATAGTATGGGCTTATAGAAATTATAGAAATTCTTCAGGCATCAAAAGAGGAGAGGGCCTTCTAGACACAGGAACTATAAAAGCAAAGCTTGGAAGAATGAGAGAACCTGGGTGTTCAGGCAACTGTGAGTAGGCCTACAGAGTGGTGTTTCTCAAACTGTGTTCTAGGAGCTCCTGTTCATAGTTGTTCCTTGGAAAAATGAGCCTAGGGAAAAAAAAGTTTGAGAAACTTGGACTAAACAAACTTTAATAGCCTTTTAAAAAACTGTGTGCTTGCTTTGGCCTATTAATTATATGATTTTCTTGATGCCAATGTGCTCTGAGATTCTTTAGAATGGAGATAGATTATGATGAGTTGTCCAGATTTCTCTGTCCACAGGGCCATTTGTTTGTGGCGCATCTATTTGGGAAATGCTGGGGAGAGCACAGAATGCTCATTGGAGAGTGTTCAGAAATGAGGCTGGTGAAGGGTAGAATGTAAAACCAGTATCCACGCTAAGTAGTTATGGTACAGGAGGGGTTTGGAGGATTTGGTTAAAATTATGACCCACAAAACCAAATGTTCATTTTAGGTAGTTGTGTTGGAAGCAGAGTGGCTAGAGAGGGGAGAAACTGAAATGGGAACAGGGGGGTGGCTTGTTTATGACTTACCCCTCTCTCTGCTTCCCTCCCTCATTCTCTCTCTCCCTCCTTTCCTTCTTTCCCGCCTGCCTGTCTGCCTGCCTGCCTTTCTTCCTTCCTCCCTCCCTCCCTCCCTCCTTCCTTCCTTCCTTCCTTCCTTCCCTCCCTCCCTCCCTCCCTCCCTCCCTCCTTCCTTCTTTCCTTCCTTCCTTCCCTCCTTCTTTCCTGTCTTCCAATATGTATTCAGTGCTTACAAGCGCTGTTCCAAGATGCTGAGGATAAAATACCAAACAGAACAGACAAAAGGGTGTGCTGTGATAGAACTTATATTCCAGTGCAGGGGACAGACACAGACAGAGGGTGGGGGTGGAGTGCTACTAATTAAAAGAGGACAGTCAGGCAAGACTCTAGGGAAAGCGCTTCAAGATGGCTGGTGGGAGGTCACTCTGGGCAGAGAAAGTGCTAATGCAGTACCCTGAGGCGGTTGTGCTATATTTGAGGTGACTTTGGGCTTTCTAAGTAGAAATAGACTAAAAGTAGTTTAGTACATAGAAAAGGAATTCAGGGGAGAGGTTTAAACTCAAGACCTAAGTTTGGGAAACATGCCCACATTGTTTCCATTTGAAGGTGTGGGCACGGTCAGAGTGGAAGAGAGGCAGACCAAGAATGGGATCTGGGACAGAAGATAAATCAAAAAGAATTCAGAGCAGTAGGGACAGAAGAGAGGGGCTACCCAAGTTAACGAATGTGTTCATATTATCAATGGCTGCACACACTGACCTTGAGGGTTACCTGTGAAGGAAAAATCAACAAGCGATTTAAAAACCTGAAACCAAGTTCACTAGAATGCAGATGCCTGATAGAACAATAAATTTCTTTTGTAATAGGGAAAAAACATTCACCTTCCTCAGATGGAGAAGGCAGAAGCTGAAAAACAAATAAACAAAACCAGTCAAGAGCAAGACAATAAAAGCACAACCTCATAATTTCAGAATTCTGAGCAGAATAGTTTACATTTCACAAGAGCTGGGATCTTTATTTTTGGGGCAGACCATCCCTGTGGGTTTTCTTGAATTGTACAGATGAAGAGTAAAGATCCTTTCTGGGAGGAGGGGTTTGAGATCCAAGGAGCCAAGAGATTTGAAAAGATAATGCAGAATGTTATTTTAACAGTGAAGAGAAATGCATCTTTGCAGATTACATTGATTTAATCAGGAGATAGAGAGGAAATATAGCACAGTAGTGAAGGGACCACGCTTTTAAAACCAGGATGTCTGGACCTAAATCCCAGCTCCGCTTCTCCTTAACCTCTCTATGCTTCTGTTCCTTCTTTATAAATTTGTGTTACTGAGAATATGTGATTTATAGAGCTTTAGTAAGGACTAAACAAATTAAATCACATAGAGCGTGGCTCATAAGAAACACTATAAACATTAGCTTAACTTACTGTGTGTAGATATATCTCAATCTCGATATGGATTTAGGCTTCTCTTTCAATGTATTTTAAATTATTGCTTGTCCTTGGGAAAACTTTGTTTTCGTTTTTGTTCAGGGAGTTGCCAATAGAATATTGGGAGGAGAGACCACAGAGACCACTGGACAGAAAGAAATGAGCTGTTGAAGGAGCCAGGTGCCCAGAAGGAAAGAAGAAATCACTGGTCCAGAGTGAGATGCAGATGTAAGCCAGGCCGGGCTTGTAGAATGCAGAAGCATTTCCTGGAGATTTCGGAGTTCACTGGAAAGAGAATCAGGTAGAAGATTGGACTTACCATAATCAGGCAAGTGCGGAACACAGTCTTTGCCATTTCGATGTTATCTGTCAATATGATATAATTTGAGGAGTCGTGGTAGAGTCCTAGCCGACACACTAGCTACCTACAGGCCAGAGGGGTCCTCACTTTGCTCTAGTTCCTCTGTGGAGGAAAACGTGTCCTTGGGCCTCTGAAGAAAAGGTCGCTCCGTCTCTGCTGAGGGTCTGCAGGAAGGAAGGTTCTACAGCAGGAATGTCATCTTTCCTCTGCTTCTAGAAAAGATTAATACAGAAGTAGGAAGAGCCAGAAATAAAATTGTGCTCTTTAATTCTGTCATTGGAGATCAAACAGATGATGACTAATCACCTGTCCTCCTCTCTGTTTCCAAACCAAATGAAAAACTTTTGAAATTGCCCAGGAGAGCTTTTGGGCTCCATATTCACGGAGTGATGTATGTATCTGGACTTTGCCTCCCAGACAGAGAGATGATGAGTTTGTCTGGAGTTTGAAAACGTGTATCTGTGAAATACTGAGGGAACTCTGAAGGCCAAGTAGATTCTCAGCTTCTAGGCTAATTCATTTGATTGAAAATCTAGACGACATCCTTTTACTTGACAAAGCGTCTATGTCTCTGAGTGTATATTATGTTTATTGCCTTTTTTCACTTTTTCCTCATTAAATTTAGTCAAAGGGCTTGTATTCAAGTAAAAAGAAAAAGAATTTCTGGAGCATTTAAAAACAATCCTTAAGAGTTCTGCCATCTGTTTCTGAATCATTCAGAAAACCGAGTGATGAAATGCAAATCTTTCTTGTAAAACAGATCAGCAGCTGTGGTCTCAGAGGTCATGTGGCCAGTTTTGTCACGTGGATCTCTCAGTTTCTTGACTTTGGGGTCCCAATCCTACTTTGATTCTGATTCTTACTTAACAACAAACAAGTGATATGCTTTAGTACCATTTTATCACTTCTACTTCTGTGAGTCCAGTCCTCATACGTGTGTATACCTTGGGGCATTTAGAAATATACTAATATAACTAGACAAAGAGCTGTGGGCAGGTGCAAAGTGATTTCAATGGAGATAATCTGTAAGGCATTTTCTTCTGTTTTTGCTTCATTTTGTGTCTCCTTGAAGCATTTTGATTTTTTCCTTTAATATCTAAGATATTTTCTGTTTGATTAGCAATTCAACATTCAATGGTAAAAGTCTCGTCTCTAAGACCCAGATAGAGAGTAATATATTGCTTTAGGTATTCTTACTCTCTGACCTTCCTCACCAGGTGCCTAATGTAGGACAAGGTTTCCCTTGTATAGTTTCTGAGTGGCTTCTTTTTATGTGTGAGATTTAGCAAATGATGCTTGACAAATCCTTTCCCATAACTTCTAACTATTAAAATGTCCTCTCTATGAGTCATGTTTTCTTTTTAACTTTACTTTGGGAGTTTTAGATTTATGTTCCATACTCTGAAAAACATGAAGATCTTTCACAATTTAAAAATAAAGCCTACTTCACACAGAGGGCAAAACTCAGTACCACAGAGATGCCATCAGAGGCCTGATACATAAATGGGTTAGCCAAGGATCTGAATAAAGTTGTGGCACCACAAAACACTTATGAAAACTCTGGGCTATGCTTCACCATAGCAATTCAGATTTGTCTAGTTGTAAGTAACAGAAATTGACTCTGGCTAGCTTACACAAAAGAGAAAAAAAGAGGGGCAAATTCAGGGGAAGGAAATTGGAAAGCAAAGATATACCAGAATACATAAAAACAAGACTTAGAAGAAGAAGGTATGAAGAAAGCTTCTGGGACTTTTACATTCAAAGCCTATGGACTTTTTCTTGAAGATGTAACTGAGCTGTATGCACCTTAGTTCTCATGTCTCTGTTCTCTACATCCCAAATTCCTGGGATGGTTCCATTTTGGTTAACTGTCTATTCCTAAGGCAATTATGGTAGGGTCCTAGAAGACAGACTCAGTTCTTGGAACCCCTCTTGTAGATATCAGCTTGTATTAGTTTGGGTCCACTAAGAAGCAGATGCCAAGACAGCATTAGACATGCAAATAGGTTTTCTGGGGAAAATACCTGTGAAGGACTAAGGGGAGGAGCAGAGGATCCCATGATCCAGGTCTCAGCCCTGTGCAGGAGAGAGAAAAGGAAGCAGGTTTGGACTGGCAGAATCTGAGACTGCAGTACTAAGGAAGTTTTGGCCAAGCCAATGGAAATTCTTGAACCAAAATCACCATCAGAAAATTCTTGCAACCCTTGCATGAATGAGACTGCCTTAGTATCCCTGCCATTCTCAGTCATTGGCTGAGAGCAGCCCATGGAAAATGTGGCCTTGGGTATAAATATTGTGGTGGACTCAGAGTGTAGCAGCTGGGCCTGTCAATCAATTATGCACCTCCTAGCAGGAGATCTGAGTAGTGTTTCCGTGGCTACCACAAAGCTGTTCCTCCATAAGACAGAATCACAGAGAACAAGGAGGTCAGCCCAATAGATGTCCTCTTGCATTAGCCTTTTGAGCTAAACTCTTGAGAATTCAGTGATGCCTCTATTTGAGTTTCTACTGGTACCAAGCCTTGGTAGCATATTCATTAATTCCTAAGTTCCTGCAGTATCCATTCAGCTTTGCATTATCTTATTTTGTCACATTCTATTTTAAGATCCTATCAAATGAAATAAAGTTGAATCAAATGTCCTCTACGGTATCATAGGAAAGTCATCCCTTGGGTAACGATACTTAAGACTACTGGCCTTAGGTTGTTTTGCTAATGGAAGTGTACTCACTTACAGTTTTCTCTGCTTTATTGTTTACTAGGAACCAATGTTTCTAGAGTTACACTTTGTCTGCTACTTTATTAACAAGCAGAGCATGACTTTAGTGGCAGAAACACCATTGCTTGCATGGAGGAAAACAAGAGTTGGAAGTAGGGATGTAGAGGGGAGCAGGCCTGTGGCTCCCAAAGGTGACATATGCTGGTCCCTTCATGGGGAGTCCAAGGGGCACAAAAAAAGCAGTCATCAGTGATATGGCTGCTAGAAATGCATCTTATTTTTAAAGAAGCCCTCTGCTGGAAATGTTCCCTAATGACGTCAAATAGACAAGAAATTCTTAATCAAAAGTCCCCCTTTGCATACCTGCAGTGGGCAAACCAAGGCAGGGGCAGTAGGGAGGATGGTGGAGGATTCCACCTGATTCTTAGACACCTTTCTTCCTCGAAGTGCTGAAACAAGTCAATTCATTTTACCTATTTACCATCATAATTGCTGTGGGAATCTTTCTTGTTTTATTTTATTTTTTTCCCAAAGTACCGAGTTTCCATTAAGAATTAAAGGTAAAGCGTGGGGGAGATTAAGGAATAAAAATGAGTCATAGACCTCACAGTGTTTGACTTTCCCTCTAGGAGAAAAACAAAATTGGAAGCAACCCTCCCCCTAGTGATAGCGTGGCTACCCTGGCACCTGTAGTTATCTTTGACCAAATGGGTTGGATTTGTAGGGCTCCTTTATTTGAAGATAAAGAAAGAGACATATTGATGGGAAAGAGAGGTGCCCAATATTCCAAGGAGAATCCCCCTCCCTTGCCACACATACTTGATCCTGGCTTTCCCACCCACAAAAGCCTCAGGATCACTCAAGTTATAGTCTTACCTTTATTTTCTCCCTAGCTGCTCACTAAAAAATCGAAGCAAGCTTCATTTGTCCTGACTCTGTAGATATCCAAGTCTTGAGAGAAAAATGAAGAGATTTGCTCAAAACCACTCTGTCGGAATACCTCTGATACTGTGCAAATACTACATGCTAGGTCTCCTCTGAGCATGCATGGCTTCCGCTCTATTCTGGAACATCTTCCTCTATAACTTCTTGTTACTTTTTCATGAACACATTACAGTAAGAAGATTTAATAAGTGCTACATAATGGAATTCTCCCTTAAGGCCGTACTTAAAAGCTTATTTTTAGATGTCCATAGAATCCTGTGTAAAAATAATATTCATGCAAGTGAAATTCTTTTTTTTTAAGACTAGACAAGTGCAGTAGTGAGAAGGAGGGAAAGAGTAAAACAAGGAGTTCTATCTGTAACAGTGAGCAATCAGTTGAGATAACTCACCACCTTTGGACCAGCCACTGTGCAAATAAAATTCTTATTTGACTCTGTTAGTCATGACATAACGTCTTGTGAAAAATAACCCCCAAATCTCAGCTACTTAATATCCAGTGTGGATGTTTCTAATCGGATCCCTCTGTAGTAGTTCTCCATGAAGTGACTCAGTGACCCACGCTACTGCCATCTTGTGGCTCCACCATATTGAGATTTCAGTCACCCTGGCATTATCCAATGGCAGAGAAGAGGAAGACAATGAGAAATGGAGGTTTACACATATTATCCTGTATGTTTGTCTCCTTACAATGTCTTTGTCTGACTTCAGTATCTGAGTAATGCTGACCTCAGAGAATGAGTTGGGAAATATTCTCTCCTCCGTTTCTTAGAAAAAGTTATGTAGAATTGATATTATTTATTCCCTAAATGTTTGCTAGAATTCACCAGAGGGCATTTGGGACAAAAGTGTTCTTTGTGTGAAGGTTATTAATTATGAACTCAATTTCTATAATAGATATAGGGTTATTTGATTTTTCTTGAGTGAGCTTTGGTAGCTTTCATCCTACAAGAAATTTTCCATTTCATTTGTTTTCAAGTGTATTGGTGTAAAGTTGTTCATAATATTTCCTTATCATCCTTTTAATGAATGTAGGATCTCTAGTGGTATTGTCCCCTATTTCATTATGATATTAATAATTTATGTCTTTTAGCTATTTTTCTTGAACATTTTAGCTAGAGGATTATCATCACTTTTAAATTTTTCAAAGAACTCACTTTTGTTTCATGAATTGTTCCATTATCTTTATTATTTCCTTCCTTCCATTAACTTTGTATTTCATTTGTTTTTTTCCAATTATGTAAGGTGAAAAACTTAGATCATTAGTTTTAGATATTTCTTTTTTTATAAGTATTAAAAGCTATAATTTCCCCTTAAGGGTAGTTTTAGCTGCACCCCACAAATTTTAATATGTTGTGTTTTCATTATCATTCAGTTCAAAATATTTCCCTTGTAATTTCTTCTCTGACTCATGGATTATTTAGAAGTATGTTATTTAATTTTTAAATATTTGGAATTTTCTTACATATTTGATTAATTATTTTCTACTTTAATTATTGTTTGATCAGGGTATATACTCTATGTGATTTCAATTGTTAGAAATTAATTGAGACTTGTTATATGGCTCATAATCTGATTTATCCTCAAGAACTCACCATGTACTCTTGAAAAGAATATTTATTCTGCAGTTATTTGGTATAGTGTTCTATATATAATAATTAGGTCAAGATGGCTGAAAATGTGTTTCAGATGTTCTTTGATTTTTGTTTGAGTGCTCTATCAATTGCTATGGGATAGATGTAAAAATCTTTAACTATAATTGTAGTATTGTCTATTTTTATTTAATTCTTTCAATTTTTGCAGTTTCTTATTAGGCACATATGTATTTATGATTGTTAGGTCTTCCAGATACATTGTCTCTTGCATCATTATGAAATGTCTTTCTTTGATAATACCTTTTTACAAAGGTATTATAAAATTTAGAAACTATTTTATCTGCTATTAATAAAGCCATTCGATCCTTCTTTTTTAAAAAAAAATTTTAATTGTGGCAAAATACACATAACATAAAATTTATCATCCTAGCTATCTTTAAGTGTATAATTCAGTAGCGTACACAGTAGTGTACATAGTAGTATTCGCATTGTTGTGCAACCAATCTCCAGAACTTTTTAGTCTTTCAAACCTGAAACTCTATACCCATTAAACAACTCCTCACTTCCTCCTCCTCCCAACCCCTAGCAAACACCATTCTACTTCTGTTTCTATGAGTTTGACTACTCTAGATACCTCATATAAGTGAAATTGTACAGTATTTGTCTTTCGTGACTGCATGACTTTACTTAACATAATGTCCTCAAGGTTCATCCATGTTGTAACCTGTGTCAGCACTTCCTTTCTTTTAATGGCTGAATAATATTCCATTTTATGGATACATCATATTTTGCTTGCCCATTCATCTGTCAATGGACATTTGGGTTGTTTCCACCTTTTGGCCATTGTGAATAATGTTATGAACATGAATGTATAAATATCTCTTCAAGACCTTGTTTTCAATTCTTTTCAGTATATACCCAGAAGTATGATTATTGCTGGATCATATGGTAATTCCATTTTTAATTTTTTGAGAAACTGCCATACTATTTTTCATAACAGTAGCACCATTTTACATTTTCACCTATGGTGCACAAGGTTTCCAGTTTCTCCATATCCTTACCTAACACTTGTTATTTTCTGGGATTTTTTTTAATACTAGAAATCCTAATGGGTATAAGGTAATATCTCATTGTGGGTGTTCCATCCTTCTTATCTATATGTTTTCATGCTATATTTTTTCCATCTAGTTACTTCTGAACTCTGTCTTTATATTTAAAGCGCATCTTTTACAAACAGCATGCACTGGAGTCTTGTTTTTCTCCCCATTCTGATAACCTCTACATTTTACTGGGTGTGTTCAGTCTAGCAATGGTTGGGTATGGTTTTACCCACCCAGCCAATAAGAAATTTTATTATTTATTTTCTATTTAACTCATCTCTTTTCTTTGTTCTTCTTTACCTGTATTTTTTAAATTATTTGAATTTTTTTAGAATTTCTTTTTAATGTCCATATTGATTTTTTAACTATACTTGCATTTTGGGCTGTTCTATTGATTAAAATATGTATCTTAAACTATTCCCAGATGAAGTGACAACTAATATACCAAGGATATAGAATTCTTCCAACCCATAGATATGCATCTCCTTCTTGTCCTTTATGCTACATCTGCCTTTATTATCAACATGTCACTATTCATTATCAACAATTCATTATCAACATTGTCACAGGACAATGTTATAATTTTTGCTTTAAACACTATGTGCCAAAGAACTAATCTTGCTTGAAGAGAGGTCTGGCCTGTGCCCTTGACTCCTGGGAGGTAATCTCTCAGCCCTTGGAATGTCCTGCCTGATAAGAGTGTCTGTTTATCTGAGGGCTTTGAGCCACATCAGATAGTAACGATGTGATTTATAGTGGAAAATTTTGGGTGTATGGTATCAGCTCAACCTCTGGGGGGGCTGGAAACTAAGGTCAGCCATGCGGGTGGTCAAACATGTCTATGTGACAGAGCCATGATTCATAAAAGCTCAGCACGGCCCAGGTGAGCTTCCCTAGCTGGCAATACTCCATATGTATTGTCACACATCATTTCCATGACTATGGAGAAAGGACCATTGGAAGCTCCACCTGTGGAACTCTCTTGGACTCTACCGAGTTGTCTCTTTCCTTGGCTGATTTTAATCTGTCTCCTTTCACTGTAGTAAACCATAACCATGAGGATAACAGCTTTCAGTGTGTTCTGTGAGTCCTTCTCTGAGGGTGGTCTTGAAGCCCTCAAAATTCCAGTTGGTGTCAATGTAATTGGCTCCATAAGCAAGAAAACTTTTTTTTAATAGTTTTTTTCTTTTTTTGTTTTTTTCTTTGTAGTTTCATATGTTTCAAGTTCCCAGGCCAGTAAGATTTGCTGACCAGAACTTTGTAACTTTCTGCTGCACGGATGCATCCCCTTTTGAGCTTCTTCCCCCGAAGTGGCCGGAGCCTCCTTGTAGTTATGAGATAACTACAAAGACTTACACCACCTGTTTGTCCAGGGAGGACAAGATAAGCAATACCCCATCACAGATTGTGCCCAAGGACTCACTGAGCCTGTGCACAAGGCTGAAAGAACGACCACTATTAACCTCTAGCTCATTATAATACTAAAATCCCCACCCTGGGAGGGACTTATCTGCCATTTTTTGATCACGGGATTTATGTACTGACATGATTTCTCACTGTGCTTGCATGTCCTGCACTCCACCCCAAACATGTAATGATGCTCACTCCCTTCAAGCGTTATTCATTTAACCTCCAGAAAAACCCCTGACCCTGTTGAATGGCGGATTTTAGGCAGTTTGTTCCTCCCTCCTCCCCCTAGGTGCATCTTCTGAAATAAATCCTTTCTTCCTTGCCAATCCTCATTGTCTCAGAAACTGGCCTTCCCGTGCAGGGAGCAACACTGAACACCCCCTGTGGGCTCGTGAACATCAGAAGTGAGAGTGGTTTTATAGACTGCCCTTTAAACACTTAAACATTCATATGTTTTGTAAAGAAATTAAAAGAAAAACAAAAAAGTATAGTCTTTGTATTTATCCACATATCTTCATTTCTGATACTCTTTTTGAGGATTTTTGTTTCCATTTGGAATCATTTCCCTTCATCATAAATAACTTTTTTAGTGCCTTTTTTTTTTTTAAAGTGCAGGCCTATTGATATATTCTTTTAGATTTCCTTTATGTGATAATATCTTTATTTCACCTTCATTTTTGAGTTTTTTCACTGGATAAGTCTAGGCTGACATTGTTTTGTTTTGGGGGTTTTTTTGGTTTTGTTTTTATTTTTGTTTTTAGCACCTTAAAATTGTTTTTACACTCTTTTCTGGTTTCCATAATTTCTGATGGATTGCTCCTTTGTATGTAATCTATCATTTTTCTATTGCTTTCTCAAGTTTTGCTCTTTAAATTTGGCTTTCAAAAGTTTATGATGTTCCAAAGCAAAGCATTCTTTATGTTTGTTCTGCTTAGTGTTTCTTGGGCATATTTAATTTATAAATTTATATGCTTCATCAAATTTGGAAAATTATAGCTATTGTATTTTAAATTTCTTTCTTGCCCAATTCTATCTCCTTTTCTTATAGGATTCCAATTACATGTATGTTAGACTATTTGATATAATCTACCAAATCCTTGAGGTTCTATTCATTTTTTAGTCTTTTTTTCTTTCTGATATTCACTTTGAATGATTTCTATTGGTCTACCTTTATGTTCACTTGCCCTTCTCTCTGTCATAGCTACTTTGCTCTTCTAGGGGAGGAAAAATAGTTTTTTTTTTTTTGTCAGCCTCATAAGTTCTTGGTTGGAATGGACCTCTGTAACAAAAGACAGGTTAACAAAAGAAAAACAAACAGAAGTTTACTAACAGGTATATTTCATAGATGTATGGGAGATACCCAGAGAATGAGTAATTCTCAAAGAGATGGATTTGAATTCCAGCTTATATAGCATCTTCAACAAAGAAGAGTAAATTTTTAGATAAGTGACAAGACAAAGAAAAAGGACTGTGAATCTCTAGGGGCAGTAAATTGTGGGAAGGCAAATAAATCATAGATAAAGGCTAATTAGTGAAACTTGATTCCTCTGGAGCTGTCTCCAGGCCTACAAGGGTACAAAGTTGTCTTCAGTAGTTAAACTTTGTTCTCCCTGGTAGAGAGGGGAGGTGGAATATCTTTGATAAGTTTGTATCTCACTTCTCGGCAAATAAAGGGAGAGCAGAGAGCTTTCCTGTATCTGCTGCTTCTTAATTTCCATCAGTTCAACAATCCCCACGCCAAAGGGGTGTATTTTGGGCTGGCATATTCTGGTCTCCTACACTCTTAAATATTAATGGTTAGATATTAATAGTTTTTTATTTCAGGCATTATATTATTCAGTTTTAGAATTTACATTTGGTTCTGTTTTATTGATTCAATTTCTCTGCTGAAGTTTCCTGTCCTTTCATTCATTTTGAGCATTTTTTTACTTCATTGCAGAGAGTCATAATAACAGCTTTAAAATCTTTATCTGCTTAATCCAATATTTGGATTATTTTATAATTGGTTTTATTTTATTTTTTGTTAAGAGTATGTTCCCTTCTTTTGGTTCTTCACTGGTCAAGTAATGTTGATTTATCCAGAGTACATGACTGTGAAGTTGTGGAGCCTAAATTCTGATGCTTTTCTCTGATATATGTCCTTTTGTTTTAGCAAGCAATTTTTTTGGTTTCTACTAGAACTGAAGACTCAATTTCTTGTGTAGCATCTCCAAACTCAGTCCATATCTTTTGTCTTTAGCAGAATTGTTTTGAGCCTGCTCTGGACATGTGTGGTTCAAGAGTTACTGAGAACAAAAGCAGATAGAATTTGAAGATCCTGTTTCTGACCTTTTTCCTTACAAGCTATCCCTCTCTCTTCAGTGACTGTGGTTTCCTCAGATTCAGTCTTCTGGGTCCCCAGGACAAAGAGACTGCATTTTTTTTTCCATCAGTGCCCCCCACTGTCATGGAGTCCCCAGTAGCTGCGTCTTGTCCCAAGCTAAAAGGACAAAAATGGAAACTCACGCTATGGACTCCTTTCCTCTGAGCACGAACTACCCATAAGAATTTGCTTATATCACTTCACTCTCCAGTGACTTTAGCAAGCTACTATTTACATTATGTCCAGAGTTTATAGCTATTATCTATAGGAGGGTCTATATATTACTCAGCAATTACCCCGGATTTTCTTTATAATCAGCTCTTAACTAGTAAATTAGGATTTTCCTGTGTGGGAGGCATTCCTTGACTGTCCCCAGGGATCTCAGTTTCACAGATATTGATTATTCTAAGCTAAGTGACAATGAGAATTTCCATTTAAGTTCTTATTAAAATCAGAGTGAATTGATACAAATTATTACCATATACCCACATATAAGATAATGGTATACTAGCTATGACTTACAGTTAGAATAAAAATAAAATTAATTTATAGCTTTTCAAATGAAATAAATTAAGCCTAATGAATAATTCCAGTTGCTGTTGATGACTATTTAATTTTTACGAGAAATATATATTTATATATAAGCAATACCTGAAAAATTACTTCATTTTCTCAAGATTCTAACAGTGTTATATTATCATACGTACATCAGTGCTTTGGGCAGGGATATGAACTGAAAGATGATTATCTGTTGCAGTTATTAGCTAAAGCTGTTTTGCCGAGGAATTCTAGTGATATAGAAAATTAGTTAATGCAGACACTAACTCAAAACTTATGAATAAATCTCATAAATCTGACCTTGGCCAAGTTACTCAAGATAGGATAGTTTTCCTCAATTTCTTCATCTATGACAGATGGATAGACTCATGAGGCTGTGGTAAAAATAGATGGAAAAAGGAATGTAAACATGTTGACATGGTGCTGAGCGTGTAATATCAGTTTAGCAAATGTCCATGGTTATAATAATATGGTGGCTTCATAACGTGTCAACAATGGCCCAGACTGAAATGCATTTCCCAGAATTCCCTTTCCTATGCTCTTCCAACTGGGGCCGGCCACAAATGAGATGTGAGCGGGATATCTGGAGGGTGGAATGAGGCAGCGCTCATTTGTAGTTCACGCTCATTGCCATCCCTTGGCCAGCTCGGCTCATAGGCACAAGGCTACAGACGGGCCTACGACTGCCTTCCTTCCCCTTGTAGCCTTCTACAGTGGGTCTGACTGCTGGGCAGTTTAGTTCCATGACTACGGGCTGCCACTTCTTTAGGATAGGCGTATCATCAAGGTCAGAGCTAACGAGGACTGACATAGGTCTCATGCTTCTGTTTGTGGGTCCCACCTTACATCCATCTTCCCTCCTGCCAGCCTGCTCCATGCCTTCCCACTCTGGCATCAGATAGAAAGACAACAAACAGACTTGAGGAGACTACTGAGCCAGATCCTACAACCACATAAAGCCAAATCTCTAGGACCAATCTCTCTCTCTCTTTCAAAACACACACACACACACACACACACACACACACACACACACACACACACACACACACACAGTGTTTCTGTTTCTCTGATTGAATGCTAACTGATGCAAACAATAATAGTAATTCAACCTGCAATACTCAAATTAAGTTTTAAAAACCTTTCTTTAATGCCTTGTGACTGCAAATGACTATTAATATGGTCTCTTGGTGCTTTAGAAAGTACCATGGTATGTTGCTAAAAACATCTGGAGAGCACCAACACTTGCAATAGTAATAACAATAAGGAGCTCAGCAAATGTTTCTTGAGTATTTGCCATACTGTGTGTCAAGTGATATTTCAAATATTTCATAAGGACCACGTGAAGTAGACTCTATCATCATCCCCATTTTACAGATGAAGAAACTGAAGCTACAGAAAGACAACTTCCTGAAATCACGTAGCTGACACATGACAGAGCCAGGACTCACACATGGCACTGGTTCCAGAGCCTGCACCCTTGATCATGACTCCACACTGCTTTCTGAGGCCAGGGGTTCCTGTAATATTCCACAATAAGTGGAGGTAAATGAACATCACTGAAAATGAACTGGGTGATTGCTTTACTAGGAAAGATGTACACACGGTTGGGTTAGAGTTCCTTGAGGTTAAGATTGACTAGGATGTGTTGATAATTTAAAAGATCATGTTCTTTCCTCAACAATTTTTGTTTTTGTTTTTTGTCTTCCCTCTTCCATTCTTCCTTTTCTTTTTCTACCATCACCCTCCACCCCCACCTTTTTTCTTTTTTTTATCATTTTCTTGCCAGCACTCTGGCTGGAAATATTTTAGGAGCAGCTTGTTACATGATATTTCACTAAAAATAATACAAGTCAAGTTATTGGCAAAAGAGTTAGCCTTGGAGGAACACCAATTGTTCAGAGCCTGGAAAGTGGTGTGGTAGATCTGTTCTGGTGTTTTAAACAGGATAAATCTGTGAGACTTTGTATCTGGTCATGAGGGTGTCCAGATTCATGGAGAAGAACGATCATCTGACTCCTCCATGGACTCAGCTGCCTAGAAAGTGTGAGGCCTTGCTAGACACATGTTTAGGGACAAATGGGTCTCATGGATTTGTGGAAGTCATACGGCCACTTTGCCAGTTTACTCTCCTCTACTGACTTTAAAAGTTTGAGTTCCTGGGGAGTCTACTCTCTCCTCTTGTTACTCTACAGCCAGTCTCTACTTCCTCACTCACATCCATTCAACTCCTACATAGAGTCTGGAAGCCTAGTGGTTACTGGTGTGGACTCTGGATCCAGAGTGCCTGGGTTTGAATCCTAGCTCTATATTCCAAAACTGTGTGGCTTTAATAATTCTGGGCCTCAATTTTCTTATAGAAAAATAGGTTTAACAATTGTACCTGCCTCACAGGGTTGTTAGGAAAATTAAACAACTTAGTATTTATAAACCGCTTAGATAGTGACTGGTAAGTGTTTGCAAGTGTTTATTAAATAAACTTGCGAATATATCTAGTTTAGACTCTTCCTCTGTATTCCAGACCCAAATAACTAACTGTCAACTCCTTATCTCAGCTTGGATATGACACACACAACATTTCCAGAAGTGAACTAGGTCTTTAAAAATCATCCTCTGCTTTGGATGTTCCCACGTCAGGGATCCCCTACCCCCAATCTATCCAGTCTAGGAACATGAGAGTCACATCCACCTCACTCCAACTCACTCACTCTATCCATCATAGTCTTGATTCTGCCTCCTAAATACCTGTCAAATCCTTTCATTGCTCTCCATCAACTTGGCTACCACTGGGGGGCAAAGCCACCTCCATCAGCTTTCTGGACCATAGCAATGAACACACAAATGGTCTCCCTATACTTACGCTTTCTTGCAACTCTCCAGTTGATTTCCGCAACTGTGGAAAACAGGATCTTTAAAAATAAAAAACATGGCAAGGGTATGCATTCTAATTTTCCCATGGATGCCCATTGTTCTGGGTTTACAAAGCTTCAGATCCCTATGCCTCAAGGCTTAGTGTTCTGCCTCTGTTTCCCTCTCCACTCCCATTCTTCAATCCTACCCACCTTCCTCCTAGAGCCTCCAGAGGTAGAGTTCCTTCTGCTTAGAATGTTACTCCTGTCCCTTCTTGTCATTAGTCCTGCCCCCTCACCACCTCCACCTATCCATTTAACCCTTGCTTCAAGATGCAGCCCAGTGTCACGCCTTTCCTCTCAGATGTCTTAGTTGGACACTTCAATTACACCCTTGCTTATTTTTTGTGTCACTTATTACAATCATAATTTAATATTTTTTATTTAATTTCTGTCTTACTACTAGGCATCTCATTGGGCAAAGACTTTATCTGGTCCAGTGTTGTATTTCTGGCACACAGAATGAGCCCAATAAATGGTTGTTCAATGAATTGGCAAATGTGTCTATGGCTTTACTCACACCACACTTTTGATCACTGTCACTGTCCATAGGGAAGGAACAAAGTAAGTAGCTGCCCCCACTCTGACTCCACATCTGTTTAAAAAAAGTATCTTGGGTTCATAGATTCCAAACTTCTAGAAATGCAATGTCTATATTTTTTCAAAAAAGAATTTTATTTCAGATTATCTTGGCATAGTTTGGAACCACACTTGATACCTTGAAAACATTTATTTGCTGTAAATGCACATTATCTATGCTTTTTGCATAATGTACAAAGAAAAGTTCTGTTCCTATACAATTTCTTTCCCAAGGTGTGCTGCTATTGTTATCTGTGACAGAACTCGAAGAACAATTAAATCTCATTATGACCTTTTATTTCAACTTTGTCCCTCAGTGCCCATAATAAGCCACAAATCGTTGAAATAGATCATTCTTTTCATCATTCCTCTGTGGTCCAATTACTAAGAAAGCACAATAATACCTCAGGAAAGAAAGAAAAGAGAATGAAAGCCTGCTCAAAAGACACATTTACTTTCTTAAGGATTTCTGTTTTTTCTGATGAAACAAACTATAATGAATGAATCAGAAACTTTACCATCTATTTGTTTTAGGAGAGCAAGATGAAAAGGAAGCCAAAGTGCCTTTATTTATTTACTGAATAGCCAATTCTCAACTATAAGGCTATTTATAATAATGTATAATATTTTATGTTTTCTAATATATAATAATATAATTTAATAACATTTATATTATCTCTATACACATAAGTTGAGAAAAAAATTTAAATAGAAAACAAAAAATTTGCATATAATTATTTACTATTCATCCACAATCATTTGTTTGATCTGTTTTTGGTTGCCAGCAAAATTTCCTCAAATTTTTAAAATGTCTGTCTCACTCTTTTGATTCACTTATGTAGATTCCAGCTACATCTTCTTCTCTCTGCTGGGTGTTGAAATGATGCAATGGAAAACACTTTCTTTTTCTTTATAGTCTGATTGCATCTCTCTGCTTTGCTTAATCCCTAAAACTCTTTCAGGGATTTAAAACTGCATATACAAACATTTCCATCTAGTTTGTTGAGTCGAACTAGATTAATGAGGTGGGAGGACTATGAAGGGCTCTGGAGAATACAGGAATTACTTGAGACGGTCATTTAACTCAGTTTTCAAAGGGAGTCACGGGAGTCTGGAAGGTTCTGAAGTCAAACATACATTTTGAGTGTTTTATTCCTTCTCTTCATTACTAATTTAGGGCCTTTTCTCCACTGAATCTTTTGAATTAATTATATTTTTTTAGAAATAGAGCCTCTTGGTGGTAGAGAATTCTATTAAAAATTGCCTTTTACATAAAGTAGCAATTACTACTAAAATAACTTTCAAAATTTCTAAAGTGGTATTCTTAGTTTGATATCTAAGAATTTGATGTTCATTCATATAAAATGTTTATAGTTTTGAGTATTTCCTTTAGGTGGTTTCTTATCCTCCATCTAACTTAGCTAAAGATTCCCAGTCTTGTCATTCTGACATCCCACGGCTCATGGCCTTCCCTAGAGTAGTGGATATTTGTTCGTTTTTGGCTAATGACAATCTAGTTCAGCCCCAGTTGTTCAATGGTGATCTACCACTTGCCACCCTCATTATATATGGTCCTGGTGTAGCTGCCTTCAACCCTGGCCTGGGGCTGGTGTCTGAGTCACATATGGCCACACAAAGCTTCATATTCTCCAGTCCACAGTGATTTGTTTGGAGACAGACATGTGACCAAATCAGTGCCATTGAAATGCTGTGAAATATTTCTTAGAACTTTTGGAAAAGAGGCACGCCTTTTGGGGCTATATTTAAACATGAGGAGATGCGAGTTCTGAGGCTGTTATAGATATTCTTCTATCACAAAGGAGACATCTTCCTGAGAATAGAAAAATTATAATTAAACAGTAACCTTTCACAACCCCAGGAGAAAGTGGAGCCTGGGACCCTAAAATGTTATTAATGTCCTCTACTAATCAATTTACGATCTCTAAGTATGATGTGAATTATCCTATAAAATGTTTGAGAGCTCCAAAGATGAATAAATATGCAATGGGAAAATCTCAAGAGCTTCTTGGGGCTATAGAGCCAGGTCCCACTGTTGGTCATACAAATGAAATACAGTTCCGGGGAAGAAAAACAGATGCATTATTCTAGCTGAGGTTTCCTGGGCTGCAGGATTCCATAATTAAACTAATTCTTCCCACATTGAATTAACAAAATCAATACATGGTTATGACATATTATACACCAAAGATGAACCTCAGCCAAGCAGACCATGATAGAATTTTATGGGCTGAAAGACTTGCTGGTGAATTACAGCAAAATATTCCAATTTCTCTTGCTGATATGGACTCAGGCTTGGTCAATGAGCCCCTTATCTTTACTGTTTGTAGAGTTGTCACAGAGTAGTGTAGCACAGAAAGATGCAGCTACTCAGCCCTACGACCACAAGCAATCTTTATCTCTGTGTCTTCCTCTTCAAAATGAAAGAGTAAATAGATATCCTTCAAAATCTTTTCAGGCTTTTGTTTTTGTCTATGTTAACATTTTAAACAACTTTTCAAACCTTTTATACTTAGCCAAAATCCTTAAAAATTTATAATTATTAATGCTATAAATAAATGAGTGATTTTTTAAAATGGTAGGGAGAATACGTTATAACCAAAGGTGGATATTTTTCAAATTCTTATGCCTATTTCCACCACCTCCCTGGGATGTATCAAAATTTTAGAAAAGAGAGGGATATATATTTTCAGAAAGCTCCAAGTCACCCCCAATATATACACACCTACCTCGGTTTACAATTACTATACTACATCAATAATTTCTTTCAGTTCAAGTCTTCAGATTCATTTGAATCTCAAATTGAATCACCAAATACTTTGCGAATAAATAAGAATTATCATTCATGCTACCATGTTACCTGAAATATTCGGAGGCAGAATGTTAGAGAGTGCTTTATTGAGTACTTTTTCTTGCTATCTTACCTTGCATTTTCCTCTAGAGAAAAATACAGACAAAATTAATTAATATTAATAATGGTGATGACAATAATAATAATAGACATTTATTGAGTATATAACAAGCAACATCCATTTTACCAAAATTTTTACATGGATTATCTCATTTGATCTGCTCAAAAATACTTTGAGGTAGGTGCTAAAGTGCTCAGGTTTTGCAAATGGAAAAGCTGAAACAGAGAGATTTAAAAACTTGCCCAAAGTCACACAGCTGTAAAATGGCTGAGCTGGGATTTGAACTCAGGTCTGCCTGGGAGCTAAACCTGTTCTTCTTACTACTGTTGCTCTTATAATCACTCAGTACATTAATTCAGTGCTTTCTGTCTTCTATGTACCAAGCCTGTGTTGAGTGACTTATATTCATCATCTCACACAGCACCACAATCCCAGAAAGGAGTTTTATCATTCTTACCAAGTTGTAAAACAGAAGATTTTGACATATTTGGATTACTGTATGCTTTAAATAGGTTTCCTTCATACATTTATGAAATTTGTGCATAGCTATGTGTGTATGGATGAATGTCAGCTATCAAACAAAATGGCAGATCAGGAGTAAATGACATGGAACGGCCCTGTCTCCTGAAGGCAGAAGCATGCTCGAATGAATGTATTCCACATAGACGAATGAATTTTTAAATAAATCTTCTTACTGATTTTTTTCTTTTATCGGGCAGCCACCAGAACCAGAATAGGTTCAGAGTGACTCCCTTACTGATTATTTTTAATCAGAGCCAGGAAAGAGATGGTGGTTTACGACCCAGAATTAACAGCTCTTAAACTATTTTTTCAATAGTTTTAAAAAAGCAAAATGATATTCTTCCCTTTAAAAGGACAACATGCTTCTTAAGGAAATAGTAGTACCACTTTTAAAGTAATTATAATATTAATATTACTAGATTTTAACTTTTATTTTCTCTGGTTTTCTATTTAAAAATACTTCTGTATAGTCCTATGGTTTTTATAGATGTGGCAACTGCTATTTCAATTTTGCTCAACAGAGATTTCTGGCCAGTACTGGGTGCCAAACTGACCCTGCTCCCAGGGAATTACCATGAATTAAGACTGTTTCATGGCCGGGCGCGGTGGCTCACGCCTGTAATCCTAGCACTCTGGGAGGCCAAGGTGGGTGGATCGCTCAAGGTCAGGAGTTTGAGACCAGCCTGAACAAGAGCAAGACCCCATCTCTACTAAAAAAATAGAAAGAAATTATCTGGCCAACTAAAATATATATAGCAAAAATTAGCCGGGCATGGTGGCGCATGCCTGTAGTCCCAGCTACCTGGGAGGCTGAGGCAGTCGGATCACTGAAGCCCAGGAGTTTGAGGTTGCTGTGAGCTAGGCTGACGCCACAGCACTCACTCTAGCCAGGACAACAAAGCGAGACTCTGTCTGAAAAAAAAAAAAAAAAAAGACTCTGTTTCTGGCCTGGAGGAGTTTACCCCAGAACCCTGTGTCTGGTTTTTTTAAACACATCTGATTAGGGGCAAAGATTCCTCTGTCTCCAGTCACCTTGCAGGTCGATTGGCTGCATAACAACTATTTTATTTTATTTTATTTTTTTTTTTTGGAGACAGTGTCTCACTTTTTTGCCTGGGCTAGAGTGAGTGCCGTGGCATCAGCCTAGCTCACAGCAACCTCAAACTCCTGGGCTTAAGCGATCCTACTGCCTCAGCCTCCCGAGTAGCTGGGACTACAGGCATGCGCCACCATGCCCGGCTAATTTTTGCTATATATATTTTAGTTGGCCAGATAATTTCTTTCTATTTTTTTAGTAGAGACGGGGTCTCGCTCTTGCTCAAGCTGGTCTCGAACTCCTGACCTCGAGCGATCCACCCGCCTCGGCCTCCCAGAGTGCTAGGATTACAGGCGTGAGCCACCACGCCCGGCCAACAACTATTTTAAACTTAGAAGTCTTTGGAAGAAGTTAAAACTTCATTTGGTAGAAGGAGATAATATACACTTTATTTTCCTCTGGCTTTGATATGCCTCTTCCATAGATAGAACTCCTATTAATGTTTCAGGTTCTGCTTCACCAGAGTAAAAACAAGGCCCTGTTTTCAAGCGGGTTAAGACCTAGTGATACACTAAGAGTTTAAAAGAATTCTTTTCTCCAAAACCCTCTGACAAATGAAACAAAGTGAGAATTGGGGTTTGCAACAGGTACACAAGGGACTTGATAATGGTCTTTAAATTTGTGAAAGGTTATTGAGTAAATGGGGATTTGGCAGTAGTGATATTTTTCAACTGATAATCCAACCGATAGTAAGTAAAACATTACAAACATTACAAAAAAGTAAGAAGTCCTTTCATTTCAGCAGAATTATAAAATTTGTAAAATTGCAAGTCTAGGAAATTTGAAAGATGCTGTTATCTAATGGAAATTGAGACATAACTTAAAAAAATATTTAGTTTTTATTTATTAAATTAATTATATTATATTTATATAAATACACAATATTTCTATATAAATATTGATACCTTTATATATTTTATATTTACATTTTATTATATTATTATAAAAATTAATTTTTAATTGGGAGCAACATATTTGTGAGGTCTTTCTATGGTCAGTCTGTACAAGACACAAAACCCTCTAAGATATTTTCGTACGGTATGTATTTTATAAAAGAGGAAACTCAAAGATGTTAACTTGTCCAAGCTCATACAGCAGGAGCAGCAGAACAGGAATCCAAACCCAGCGCTGTTTGACTCCAAAGTCTGCACTCTTTCCATTAGATCATCCTACATCCTTTTACGGGACGGTTTCGTTGCCAACTGGGGATAAAATAAATGGCCTTTGAAATTCTTTCCATTGCCTTGACTCTCTTCTCCCTTACTTGATCTCAATTTCTCCTTAACACTGTTGTTTAGAGATTTGTACATACAGAGAAGATGGGTTAGAAAACAATGCAACTTGATGAGTTTAACATGATTTTGCAAATTTAAGTTTTCCTCATTCTTACTGGGTTATGAAATCTCAATGAAAAGCACCTCAGAGTTCATCTAATACAAACCAAGTCCAGTGTGTAATCTCTCCATCTCTACCTCTCTTTCTGTTTCTCTGCGTCTCCCCTTCAGCAAATATTTATTTAGTGCCATGATGTATTAAGTAGTGCAAACAGAGCAGTGAACAACACAGACAAGTCCCTGCTATCATGAAGCTTTTCCTTATTGCTGCTGCTCTCTTCTGCATTTTATAGCTGCTCATTCTAGCAGAGTAAGATAGTCTCCAGGTTATAAAGGGAAGAGAAAAGGCCAAAGCATTTCAAAGACTCCCTCTTTTACATAACTTATTAAGAACCCCCTGGTGCACAGCTGACATCTAAGGCAGTAATTGGGCACATAAAAGTCGATCTTAGTGCTTTGCCCTTAGTCTGTGGTCTTATTAATGAGTTTAAACGCATTTTCCCCATGTGGTTTAAAGACTGTTAAAGATCTAGAAATACTTTTGGACTCTTCTGAGCAGACAAAAGGACAGATGGACCTAAAGAGTAGTGGTTGGCAAGAACACGTTGTTAGTGGCTTGATTTGAAGGTGGTTCTGAGAAAGAGCTCAGTTATTTCAGTGGGTGTCTGAGACGGGATTTACTTGGAAAGGGAAAAAGAAAGTGCATGTAGATAGAGCCCAAGAAGGACAAAATAATTGAAGGAACAGAGTGGGAAGGCTGGGAGCAATAGCGTGAAATAGCGCCTACCCAAAACATACATCTACTTAAACAGGATTGCTACAGAAGATGGGCAGAGCACCCTTACAGGAATGCCATTTGTTGCCTAAAGCACCCTCTGTATTTCATTACTTTGTGTCAGTGTACCTCTGTTTTATTTTGGCTTGTGTTTGGTTCATGATGCACATTTCTGTCTTCCTCCATGAGAATGGAACTGATTCAGAGCAGGGACCATGGCTTCGTCATCTTGGAACTCTCCAGTTCCCTGCTCAGCGTGTCTCGTACAGAGTAGATGTCCCAATATGATGGATAATCAAGAACTTTTTCATTTGGTAAAGGGCTTCTGCTTGCCAATCATTTTTGAATAATAAGTGAAGTTAGGGAGAAAAAGGGGACAGAAATGTGTCCTGTTCCAAAGCAAGCTTAGAGGGACGAAAACAGAGCAATCCAGAGCTGTTTTTGTTCTCTCAAACGTCACAAACCAAAAGGCCATTGAAAGATATAAGCAGAGCGCCATGTTCCTTGTTTTATTATAAGCCAAATCCTGATTTGGGGTGGGGTGGGGGAGTTTCTTTGCATAACCTGTTTCCCTAGGCCAACCAGCCTGCAGTTTAAAATAGGGGCCATAAAATATAGCAAAACAGAATTCATTTCATTCCGTACCCAAGTGTCTTCTGCAAGAACTCCAGTTGCCTTTGAATATCTCCCTAATTGCTCTGGGAAACCCAGCAGTTATTTTACTTGCATTCTCATCTTAGCTATCATATGCCAGGAGTCACTTTCCCTCTCCCTTGCTCAGGAGCTGAGAGGTTGCCAAGAAGCCAACACAGAGGTCTCTGATAAGGGCATGCAGGCCATGGGCACCCATCCTGTGTGTGCTCCTTGCTCGTTTCCCTTCATGTCACATTGCAGATGTAGGCTGACATGAATGACTTCTCAGCCTATCGCTTCTATTCCATACTCCAATGTGCTCCAGTTCATCTTGGTGGAAGATGGTCGTGAAATGTGGTCAAGAGTGTAGATTTCAAATTCAGAGATTTGCATCAGAATCCCGGATCTGCCACTTTCTAGCTGCGTGTCCACAGGCAAGTTACCCATCCACTTTAAGCCTCGGTTGGAGAAAATAATGACCGTGTCATAGGGTCACTGTGATGATTGGATCAGATAATGTATGCTAAATGTGTGGTAATTAGGAAGAGCTAAATAAATGTTAATTATTATCATTACCATCTGTTACCTAGGTAACAAAAAATACTTCTTTGTGTTCTTAATGTCTAAAGATATTTTTGTTAAAACAGCTCTCAACATTTTTATTCATAATCCCTCATCCAAGGAGACTGAATGGGGAAATATGATCTAAATGACGGTGTTGTTGCCCAAATGACCCTCTCCTGCAGCCCTGTCCCACTGTTCTCAACTCAAGCATATTCCCCTCAACTCTCTTCTTTTCCAATGAGCTATTTCCTAGAGAATCTTGAGTACTTCGTGCCAATAGAGCTCTGAAGAGACCCCCACAGTGACACTCAGACAGGGGCAGGCATGTTTGAATTGTGGTATGAACACGACTAAGATCTCCAACATGGAAGGAAGGATTTCACAATGGCTAGATAGCTGATGAGAACATAAAGGAGAGACTATAAAATAAGAAAAGAGGAAGACAGCATCTGAGACCCCCCAAGAAAGAAAGCTGGAACTTCAACATTCATCTAAGTCAAAGATTATGTTTTAATTTACATTATTCTGCAGAAAATTAGTACATACAAGCAAAATTTAAAAAGCCAAACGTGTTTTTATTGCCATTCTGAATAGTAGTCTTAAAAAACAGGTTATGTGTTTGGAAAACACTGGTGGGAAAGCTGGGACCTGTCCCATGCCTAGGTGTGAAATATGCTCCCGAATCACCAGACAGAATTCAGCGTGAAATTATCCCTTCTTTTATGCCCTTCAATGGAGAAAAAATTAATCTACTCAGTAATGAATGCATAGTCCATTAGAGTTATTGTGTTCTTTTTGAAGAAAAAAAAATAACATGACAGCTTTATTCACTCCATGTGGCAAACCAAATTGCTTCAAGTAAAGAAGACAAACACTAAAATTGAATTTTTCCTTCCTCTTGTACCTAGAGGCATATGCTATGGCTG
The DNA here is from genome assembly GCF_020740605.2 of Lemur catta. Taxonomy (NCBI): domain Eukaryota; kingdom Metazoa; phylum Chordata; class Mammalia; order Primates; family Lemuridae; genus Lemur; species Lemur catta. Next base: position 44,865,630 of record NC_059133.1, on the reverse strand, counting down.
GAATGCATAAGTTAAAATGACAATAATAATAACAGTGGAAAACCAAATGCAAATATTAAACTCAGTTAGACAACTGATTCCAAGGGGCAGCAATTTTCATGTTCCATCTGCTTGAAGAGAATTTCTTGTTAATCAGATCTATAAAAGGGTGTGTGTGTTGGATTCTATTGTCTGTTAAAGCCATAAAAATTTGGTACATCACTTCTCTGTTAAATCTGCTTTATTTGTTATTTTTATTTTTTAATTTCCAAAGACCCCCCCCCCCTAGGAAGTTTGCTAACTAATGCCCCTGGGAAATTGGCCAAATGAATGTATGCTACTAGGTACTATAGCAAATGCCAATGGAGAAATAAATCAACATTAAATATTCAAATTATAAAATTTGACTTTTTAATTTAGATTTCAACTGGGGACTATTCCTTATCACTATGCTGGACAGGCCCAGTGAATATATTTGTGGAGACACCAATAAAACCAGCACACCAAATTTCAGTAATTTGCTTTAAGTATCCTTATCTGAAAGAATCTCTATGTGCTTAGATAATAGAAACTTCTCATGTGACTTTTTTCCCTTGGTCTTGAAAGCAGTTCTATTAAGACTAGCTCTATTTTATTTCCATTGCCTTTATATTACAAGGTTTAATGGAACATGGGACTTAGATTTATATGCAATTTGTTAGAAAGAAAAAGGAGTATGGAAGCTTAGTTTTCTCATTATGTTTTATGGTTGTTACTATTTATTTTTAAATAGTGATGGAGAGCATAGGGCTTGTATTCAGATGGGCACCCCGCTGTTCAAAGTCCAGCTCTGCCAAGTGCTAGCTCTATTACCTTGGGCAAGTTATTGAACCTCAATAGCCTGTTCTGTAACATGGGTGCAAGAGTCCCTTTCTCACAAGACTGTAAAGATGAAATCCACCTTAGCATAGCAGCTGGCTCAGAGTGAGTCATATACAAATGGTAGCTATTAACATTATTGTTAAACATATTAATTTAAGATTATGTGTTCAATTCCTTCAGGGAAAACTTGATTGAATTAACTCTGCTTATAACCCAATAAATAGAGATAAATCTAAATAGAGCAGTCATTGTTTGTTAAGGAAAAAAATCCTTTTTCTAAGAGTGAGTGAATCTTTCAGAACAATGCTTATGGCATGAACATAATCAGGCAACGGGACTGACCCTAGGCGTGGGACCTTAAGCAGAGGGTTTCACACAGAGTGGTCTAAATAAGGTTATGTCATCACAGGTTAGAATGCACCTACATGCTCATCACAAACTCAGACAAAATAAGGAGCTAAATCAGTACCTATTTTGTGCTTTCTCTGTGCCAGGCATTGTTCTAAGCATGTCTGCATATCTAATGATGCTGTGATGCTGTGATCCCCATTTTAGAGATGAAATCATAAAGGCTCAGTGACGATGCAAAACTTGACTGAAGTCTCACAGCCATTGTGGTGGAGTGGGCCCCGTAAACTGGGCTGCACTTGCCATTACACCATATTTTGCTTTTCTAAATAGACATCAAAGCCTCCCCTGACAAAAATGTCTAGAGGGCAGGAAAGGCGGGGGCACAGGGCCATCACATTTACCATCTAGGAGGGATTCTCCTTGTAAACAATTCCACCTAATACAAGAAAGAGGTACAGGACTCAAGGACAATGAGTGTTCACAGCTCTGACTGTCCCCTCACCCAGATCCATAGGAGCTTGCCTGGTGCCACAATAAGAGACTGAGGGAACCCCCAGCAGCTGTTTGGGTCACAATCCAGGAGAGGTAGGTGGAGAGTGAGTGGAGGCCCAGGCCCTACAGCCACTCCATGTGAGCCTGTCTTCCAGCTTTCCCATGAACATGCTCTCTGACCTTGGGCAAGTTACTTTAACCTGTCCTAGTCTCCATTTGTTCATCTGTAAAGTGGAAATAAAATAATACCTGCCTCCCGGGTTGTTATGATAACTAAATGAGTTAATACATACAAAGTGCTTAGAGGACAGCCTGGCATTAAGTTTTCCAAAAATGTTATCTGGTGCTATTCTATGATGTATCAAGATTATGGCAGATAACAATTTGACCTTCCTAAATATTGTTTTGTATCCTAGCATTTCCTTGCCCTTCTAGCCATTGTCATTGTCATTTCTCCCCCCCCCCCCCCCCCCCCCGCCCTCCCCCGGGGATGTCATAGCCTAGGAGCCAACAGCAACAGGCCCTCAAGGGCCTCTGGGCAAAGACAGCACATAATGTGTGAATGAGGCTCCTCCTTTCCCTTCCTTCTCCAAGGCAAGACCTTGTTCCTCCTGGAGCAGGGCAAGGAGGAGAGGAGGAAAGAAGCAGTGCAGGCAGATGCTGGTGTGCACCACTTAAAAGGTGGAGGCATCTTTTTCTTAACTCTAAGCCAGAGTGTCAGGAGGTGAAGAGAGCAGACAAGACAATCCAGACAAGTCTAGGGAATCTGGGAATAGGGGACTTCTGTGCCCATCCAGGGCTTGAGAAATAAGCAAGGGTCTGCATACTCGCCTGGGTGGCCAGGTCGTCGGTAGAACGATTTCCTCCACGCTCACTACTGGGCCAGTGGTGGCGAATGGCCAGCCAGCCTCACTCAGCAGGTCTCCGAGGCTGCAGGGAGCTCCCAGAGGGCCAGGTCTGAGAGGCCCTTAGAGGGGGAGTCAGCGGAGATGCAGTGATGACTGGGGACCCCAGAGGGGCCAAAGTACCTTATAGTTGGGGAACCAAAGACTAGGTGCCGCCTCCTCCCACCACAGACAACACAGAGGAGGTGTGTAATCCCCTGGACATATATATGCCACCTGGGAAGTGGGAGCGGGGCTCTAAATTCACTGAGTTTCTAAAACCACTCAGAATGGGTGCTTGAAGTAGAACTTAAGTGCAGTCATAAATCGAGAGAAGCACATCAACTGCTCACTGGAGTGGAACGTTACCCAAGGCAATAGCAGCTTCAGCACTGGTGGGAGATGGTGCTATAAACAGGCAGCAACACTCTGGATCTGTACTCTGGCAAGTAACAGCAGCATGACATGTGAGATTTTGTTTTGTTGTTGCTTATACAGTGTACTGAAGCTTGATTAAATGCTATGTGCTAGACACTGTGCTAAATTCTTAAATGGGATGATCTCATTTCATCATCACAAAAACACTGGGATAAATACTATTATTATCCCCAATCTACTGATGCTAAAATTGAGGTCTAGAGAGGTCAAGTTACACTTCTAGTATGTGACGGGACTGGGATTCGACTCCAGGCACTCTGTTGCCGCAGCCTGTGTCATTAAGTGCTAGGACATCCTGCCCTGCTCAGACAGTTGTCAAAGGCAGACTCTCTGGTAGCCATTGGATTTGGCAGTGACAGGAGAATTCCGAGAAGGGGCACATGCTGGAGAGGTTGAATGCACAGTTACCTCTTGGAGCCAGAGTGACAAAGTTGCAGGTCACACTGAGGAAATCCTAAAATATTTGGGAGGAATTTGAAGGATAACTGGAGTTCTGCTGAAGAAGGCCAAACAATAAAATTAATTATTTTGTCATTGCCATTATGGTCTTATTTTTGTGTCTGGGCTGGTGTAGCTTAGAGAATAGAGGTCATACAGTCAGCATCCCCACTTGTTACAAAGAAGATGAATAGATGGTACTTGGAAAGCATCACTGAATATCTTTTAGCGTCTAGTTTTGGTGATGAGACATTGGGATTCCAATCTGGTTCTCATTACTTTGTTGTTAACATAATTATTCTCACTGGGTTTTAGTTTTAGGATCTTCTCTTAGTTTAGTGCTTCCTAGTCTGAAATGCCCTACTGATGTGAGCAGTGTGAACTTCCTTCCCCCGTTTGGTATTCAGAGACCATTTCAATCTGAATCATTAAGTCTTTTTTCAGCCATGGGATATGTTTTCTTATCTAATCCTTGGTAACACATGAGCCATCCCTTTTGGCTTCTTTCTTTCATTTCTAGAACCCATTAGTTGTACGTGAAAACTCTGAATTAACCCTGTAAGGACTTTGGTTTTTTTCTCTCTTAACTTCTCATCTTATTGTCATTATGCTTTATATCCTGGGAAATCTCTTTGATTTTAACTGCTAGCATTCTTTTTTATTATTCATATGTAATAATTACACATTTTATTGGAGTACATGTGACATTTTGACACATGCGCACAACGTGTACTGATCAAATCAGTGCTTTTAGGATATCCACCACCTCAAATATTTATCATTTCTTTGTGTTGGGAACATTTTAAATCTTCTCTTAGTTATTTGGAAATATATAATAAATTATTATTAACTATAGTCACCCTGGTGTGCTATTGAACACTAAAACTTATTCCTTCTATCTAACTGTATGTTTGTACCCATTGCCCAACTTCTCTTTATTCCCTGAAACCTACGCTTAGCAGTCTCTGATAACCATCATTCTACTCTCTACCTCCATGAGATCAGCTTTTTAAACACCCATATACGAACGAGAGCATGCAATATTTATCTTCCTATGCCAGGCTTATTTCACTTAACATGATAACTTTCAGTTTCATCCATGTTGCTGCAAATGATAGGATTCTGTATCTCAGGAGTGGGAAAAAAACCCACATGTACTTACTAATAATTGGGAACTAAATAATGGATACATACAAGCACAAAGAGATGTGAAGGACATTGGAAACCAAGAAGGGGGTGTGTGAGAAGGGGATAAAGGATAAAAATTATCTGTGCAATGAACACTATTATGGTGATGGACACACCAAATGCCCTGACTTACGTGTTATACGAGGTATCCATGTAACAAAAACATTTGTACCCCCTTAATATTTTTTAAAAAATAAAAAATGTTTTATCAGGATTGTACTCTTAGGAATTGTTAGTTAAGCTTTAACTTCAGGCCCCTAATTGTCTAAATCATCTAAAGTTATATTAGTATTTCTATAGGATAGTACACACAGTTTTAATTATTTCAGGAAAAAAAGTAAATAATGACTCCAAAACAATACTGCTGGATACTTTGAGGAAATTTTCAACTCAAAGAGAGATCAGATTAAATCAATTATCTAGGTAGAAGAAAATACTTATTATTAAAGGAAATATTGTTGTTTTTTTTTTTTTTTTTTTTTACAAATTGTTGTGTGTAGTGGGGATGGGATAATGTGGTAGCTAGTCTCCAAGGATGGTTTCTAATGAACTACATCTTCTAGTGTTTACTCCCTTTTGCATTAAATCTGGGTTGGTCCTGTATATTGCTTTAATTAGGAGAATATGGAGGTTCTATGACCAAATCTTAAAAAGGCCTAACAACTTCTGATTTTATGCTTTTGGAACCCCTGAACCCCCATGGAAGCTTTGCTGAAGAAGCCACATGGAAAGTAAGAGAGATCCTGAGATTGTGTAGAAAGATAAAGAGAGAAAGGCCCAACTCTCTGAGCAGCCCAGCTCAGATAGATAGAAGATAGATAGAAGGCTTCATCCTTCTAACCTTTCTTGACAAAGGCCTAGACATGTAATTCAGCCAACTTAGACATTACAGACCAGTTGGGTCAACAGATGATGTGGCCTCAACCAAAATCACATGGAGCAGAAGAACTACCCATCTAAGCCTAGTCAACTCACAGAATCATGAGTGATAAAATGGTTCCTGTTTTAAACCACTAACTCTTGCAGTGGTTTGTTACACAGAAATGATGACCAAACAAGCAGTTAGTGTAGAGAAGTGTGCAAAAAATATCCAGATCAGTTGCTCTTCATTTCATTTGGTTTTCTTAAATACAAGTTAAATGTGTTTAAAATTTGTTTTCAGGTTCCCTTTGATAATTCTATGCTGACTGAATTCACAAAACCTTAATAGGGCAAAAAATATCACAAAAATAGCTTGTTGAAATATCTTGGCAAAAACAGCTTGGCAGAAAATATGTTCTCTAGCCAGTCATACTTTGTGTCAGAATTTTTCTTCTTTTGAGAAAATTGCTAACATTATCTAAAAGAAAATTTTTTAGGTCCAACTCCAACTTTGCACTTAAGTTTTAAAAATAACAAACAAAAACATAAGGTAAACAAAAAACAAGCCATATATTTAATAAGAAAAAATTACTGTACCATTATCATAGACTTATTTCCAGTTCAGCTGCTCAATTATCTTTTTTTTTTTCTAGGTTGATGGTTTTCATTTCAAAAGTGATCAAAAAAAGAAATGAAACTATACTTCACAAGTGGATTTTCACAGCAAGAAATTGAAGAAATGAGGGTCACAGGATGAGGTATCACAAGATAGGTGTGTGATACCCAAGGGCTAAATGACATCAAAAGAGTACAAGAGATTTTTTGTTTGTTTGCTTGTTTAGTTTTTGTAATTGCTATGAGTATGGAACTTTGATGAGAATAAATTATACCAAGACAAGACATCTAAGAACATATGTACATCAACACATGTGATTCACCACATAAACAGAAGCAAAAACAAAAACCATGTGATCATCTCAATAGAGGAAGAAAAAGCATTCAACAAAATTCAGTGCCTCTTCATGATAAAAACCCACAACAAACTAGACATAGAAGAAACATATCTCAAAATTATAAAAGCCATATATGACAAACCCACAGCCGACATCATACTGAATGGGAAAAAGTTAACAGTATTCCCACAAAGAATTGGAACAAGACAAGGGTGCCCATTGTCACCACCTCTATTCAACATAGTGCTGGAAGTCCTAGCTATAGCAATTAGACAAGAGAAAGGAATAAAGGGTATGATATCTAAATCAGGAAAGAGGAGGTCAAACTATCTCTTTTTGCTGACAATATCATCTTATGTCTAGAAAACCCCAAAGACTCCAAGAGACTCTTGGAATTGATAAACAAAATTCAGCAAAGTCTCAGGTTACAAAATCAATGTACACAAATCAGTAGAATTTCTATACACTGATAACAGTCAAGCTGAGAGTCAAATGAAAGACTCAATACCATTCACAATAGCTACAAAGAAAATAAAGTATCTAGGAATATACTTAACCAAGGTGGTGAAAGATCTCTATAAAGAGAACTACAAAACACGAAGGAAAGAAATCACAGATGACACAAACAAATGGAAAAACATATCATGTTCATGGGTTAGTAGAATCAACATTGTGAAAATGTCCATACTGCCCAAAGTGATTTACAGACTCAATGCAATCCCCATTAAAATACTAACATCATATTTCACAGATCTGATAAAAGTAATTTCTACACTTAGTTTGGATCTGGAAAAGAGACTGAATAACTAAAACTATCTTAAGCAAAGAGAACAAATCTGGAGGCATCACATTACCAGACTTCAAATAACCAAAACAGCATGGTATTGGCACAAAATAGAGACATAGACCAATGTAATAGAGCAGAGAACCCAGATATAAAAACATCCACGTACAAACAACTGATCTTTGACAAAGCAGACAACAATGTACGCTGGGGAAAAGAAGCCCTATTCAATAAATACTGCTTGGAAAATTGTATAGGCACATGCAAAAGAAAGAAACAAGATCCATATCTCCACTCACAAAAATTAATTCAAGATGGATAACAGACTTTAATGTAAACATGAAACCATAAGAATTCTAGGAGAAAATGTAGGAAAAACTCTTAGAGATATTAGGCTAGGCAAAGAATTTATGAAAAAGTCCCCAATGGCAATCATAGCAACAACAAAAATAAATAGATGGGATTTGATTAAATTAAAAGCTTCTGCACAGCTAAAGAAATAATCAACAGAGCAAATAGACAACGTATAGAATGGGAGAAAATATTTGCCATCTATACATCCTATAAAGGGCTAATAAGCAGAATCTATAAAGAACTCAAGCAAATCAGCAAGAATAAAACAAACAACCCCATTAAAAAGTGGGCAAAAGACATGAGCAGAAGTTTTCAAAAGAAGATAGATAAATGGCCAATAAACATATGAAAAGATGCTCAACATTACTAATCATCAGGGAAATGCAAATCAAGACCACAATGAGATATCACCTTACCCTAGTTAGAATTGGTTTTATTAAAAAGTCCAATAACACTGGATGCTGGCATAGATGCAGAAACAAAAGAATGTTTATACACTATTGGTGTGACTGCAAATTAGTACAATCTCTATGGAAAACAGCATGGAGATTCCTCTAAGAAATAAAAGTAGACCTACCATTCCATCCAGCAATCCCATTACTGGGTATTTACTTAAAGGAAAAGAAGCCATTTTATCCAAAAGACACTGGGGCACTCCAATGTATATTGCAGCACAATTCACAATTGCAAAGATGTGGAATCAACCCAAGTGCCCATCAATTCATGAGCATATTAACAAAATGCAATATATGTATACCATGGAATACTACTCAGCCATAAAAAGGTGAATTCATGCCTTTTGCAACAATTTGGATGGAACTGGAGACCATTACCTCAAGCGAAGTACTGCAAGAATGGAAAAGCAAACACCACATGTACTCACTATTAAATTGGAACTAACCAATGAGCACACATTTGCACAGAAGGAAGTTAACTCTCAGTGAAAATCAAGCAGCGGGGATGGGAGAGGAGAGGATAGGCAAAACTCTACCCAACAGGTATACTGAACACTATCTGGGTGATGGGCACATTTATAGCCCTGACTCAAGCATTACAAAAGCAATCTATGTAACCAAAACTTTTGTACCCTCGTAATATTTTGAAATTTAAAAAGAGAGAGAGAGAGAAGGAAAAGTTTCTGGATAGTGAATCATAATACAAAACTCCACCAATAGTGAAGACATAAATTTTTTCATAAGTTATGCAAGCAAACTTGTGTTTCCTTTGACTGTGACTCTGTAAAGACTGAGTCATATCCCTTGAGATTTACTAGGATAACACGTGAAATGTCATCATCACATCAATTAAATAACGGTATATATGACACTATTTTAAGTATTGTGTACGGAAAGAGAGAAGAAAAAGTTGACATGGTCTTAAGTTGGTGATAATCTAGTAGAAAATCTAAAAAATATATTAATTTATGTTAATAAAATATCAGTAGGATATCATAGCAGAACGTCATAGATAAATCAAGACTGGGATTGAGAGCTCAGCTATTCGTAAAAACTGGAGGGTTTATGGCCTCTCTGGCAATCAGTTTGCATGACTGACTGTTGCACTGATTTGCATTTTCTAGGAAAAGAATAAGGGTTTTTTTTCCTATCTGTCTGGAAGAGCTCCTGATAGAGAAGAAAGGGATGATGCCAGTTGAGGGGGTGGAATGCTTTTCTCCTCTGCCTAGGCTACTGGTCTGGTTTAGAGTCTCTGCTCAGTGAATTATAAGTCAAAATTTAAAAAGCTGGTTTCATAAAGATTTTTTGAAAGTACTCAGACCAAATAGTGCCAGTTATGGGCCCAAGTGACAAAATATAGCACAGTGATGGGGAGGGTGCCACATAGTGGAACATTTGGACCGCTGGCTTTGGGAGCTGCAGGAACTCATGCCTTTGGCCTGGATGTTGCTGGACATGGTGGGCCCCTTAACATCAGCAGCAAGGAGGAGTTCTTAAACAGCTTAATGAGAAGAGGACAAGAGGGAGATGAAAAAGAAAAGAAAGGAAAAACCACATTACATAGGGACCAGAGGGCCCAACTTGCTCACAGCTCATGACAGCTCATCTGAGATACTTGGGAACTCAAAGGATATGTGTTGGCGGATGGAAGGGAGAACAGTGGAGGGGGGAGTTGATTTGCATGAACGAGCAGCTGTGGACGAGAACAGGACATTTATTTCATGAATATTAAAACGACTTAATTTGTATCCACTGTTTAGTGGAGCCTAAGGATGCTTGGGTTATATAAGGTACAATGTAATATGAAAAAAACCTAAAGGCTTTCTGTGCCGTGAAAGCAAAGAACAAGGGTAGACTAATCCAGACAGGAAGAAACTTTACACCTGGTTGTTGTATGGTCACGTTGTATAATATTGTATGGATTGGGATATTAGAAAGTTAGTGCCAAAGAGAATGGGCCAGTTTTTGTGTTACTGAATTCTAGTTTCAATAGGTAACCTTTTTTAATAGTAAGCATCATGTGTTTGGAAAAACAATCACTCTGGGGTGGGACAGAAGGGACTGTCCTCATTGTGCTGAATAGCTGCTTTAGTGATATAAGCTTCTGATTTATTGTCTTGCCTTAAACACTTGTCAGTGCATCCACATGAAAATCTAGGCCAATTTAGTTTGAAGCAGAGCCCAGAAAAGTTCTTGCACAATATACATTTAAGAGGTTTTCTTTGGGCAAAAATAGTTACATGGTGAATTCTGTTCTCAAAGACATCCTTTCCTTCCAAGGTTATGTGGCAGTGACTCTACTTGGCAGCTCTTGTATACTCTGGAACAAAACCTGAAGCAACATAAAAGCCCAGACAAAGAAGTCAAATTACCTTCTCAGGGAAATTAGATGCACAAATATCCTTAGGGCACCAATTAGAGAGAAACTACATTCCCAACAAGTGAGAAATATCTAGACCAAAGTTCTCGTGGCAATATAAATTTAATTCTATTTGTTTTGTTATATTAAAATTATATAAAAAAGTGTATTAAAATAGTCATAAAATAAAATCCTGTGATGTACTAATGGTAACTGTCTAGGAGCATGATGCTTCACATGTTTTAATACACATATTTATGAATGAGAACCTTGCTTGGCTGGGTTTTCTTTTTAAAAATCTGTCAGATTCCTTTTCCATTTCACATTCTTCCTCTTCACTTCATTTTCCTTTTTCATATTTTCCCTGGATCCATCTGAGTTACCTGACATATGGTCCTTTGTCTCACAGAGCCACATGAACTGAAAAGCAACTGTAAATGCCTTCCATGTTAGGACACAGGTTGTACTTTCAGCTGTTGGCTACCTTGGCGTGTCCTGTTCCCTTCTCCCGGCTACCTTTGTTCCTGTGCCATCATACGTTTCTGACATAGCTTTCCAAAACGGTTTTATTTTTCCATTTTGTTCGTGCAAAGTCCCAGTCTGACAAAGAAATTTTCCCTGTTATTTTAGAATCTTTAGGATTTGGTGTGGTTTATTCATAGTTGCAACCTAGATGGTAGAAAGTCTTTTTCTTGATTCTTGTGCTCCTCAAGTATTTATATGTCTGTCTCAAAAAAGGATTAGCTAGAGAAAGAACTGGAATATACCTTAATGTATCACATGTGTGCTTTTGCATATCTGTATTTTATCCTAAGTTACATTTTCTTTTTCTAATACATTCTTCTGGCTGAGAGTGATGGAAAGATATCATGGATTTAAATGCCATTTCTGGAAATTCATTTTGGACTGGCATTAAGCAAGCCAAGAATATGGCATCTTAAAAGACTGTTAATGAGTAATATACAGAGTCTTTATGTTGCCAGTAATGTACAGCAACGAATACTTCATTAGTCAAAAATCAGCACATTAATGGATTAAGTTGATAAATTGCAGGGAAGAAGACTTCCTGAATCTTAATGATCATTTTAAATACCATATACAATGAAAGTTTTATTTCAATGATGACCCTAACGTCTCGCTAGTAGGCAAGAAAGGGCCCTGCACCTAAACCTAATGAAGGAGAGGAGGCAGTTGGGAGGAGGCAGTGTAGCAGGGTGGTTAGGCATGGGCTCTGTGGTCAGAAAGATCTGCTATAAAAGCTCAGCTCTGGAACATATTGCCTGTGGGACCATGGGAAAGGTATTTGACCTCTCTAAGCCTCAGTTTCCTCATCTATAAAAAAGATACAAGTTTGTTATAAAAATTATGTGAAATGATGCATCCAGAGTACTAAGCAGAGGGCCTGGTGGAGAGTCTAGTTTCAATAAATGGCAGTGATGTTGGCATTTGCCATTCTTTCTGGCTGTCCACTAACTTCACTACCTTACTGTATTTGGGAAATCCCTTATGTTGTGAGTTTAACTGGGATGCAGAGACAGTGTGTCAGTATAGAACCTTCTAGAACATGCCAGATCCTTCTTTACCCAGTCTCCTTTGTGGCTCTCTCTAGTGGCTGTGTGACCCCAGCTCAGCCAAGCAGACACTCACACACAGACTCTGAGCCAGGAGTCAGGAGTCACAAAGGGACAGGATAGGAGAAGGTGTCTTGGTGGTGGAGGGTGGCAGCTGTACCAGCCCATGCAGTCTGTGGGGCAGCAGGGCGGCTGTGCCGTGGAGGCTTCAGAGTTATGTCCCTGGCAGGAGCACTGCAAGCTGGGATATCCAGGATTAGGTTTGTGATGTGAAATGTGGTTCCACCTGCTGCCCAGCCTCGGCTTCCCTTGCTCCTGCCGGTTCTGAGTCTGGTCCTCCAGTCTTTTCAGTGATCCTGTGAGCTACTTAATTTCATTTCAATAGCTTCCTTTTCTCCTTAAGCCAGGAAGAATGGGTTTCTATCGCTTAGCTTTCAGAACTTTGATAAGGGTGGCTAGTACTATGTCAATTTTTAAGCTATGTACTTTCAGCAAATTAGTCTGGAAAGATATTCCAGAAGGACTGTTATTTTATCTTAGTTCACAGACACCATGAGGACAGCCAACATGTTTGCCCTGTCTACCTTGTGTCCTCAGTGCCTAAAAAAATACCTGATTATGTAGTAAATGCTTAATAAATATTGACTGAATAAATGAGTGAATTATGGGTACCAAAAGAGCAATTACAATGACATAATATATTCTCCTTCCCAAAGGGTTACAAACTACATACAAAGCAAACATAATCTGGCATTCCTGCAATGGGAGAAGATACAGGGTGGAAGAATATGCTGTTTGACACTTTTTCATTCACAGTTCATGAGAATTTTCTAGAGAGGAAAGGAAAAATGTCCTAGACAGGAATTTCTATACTTACAATTTTGGTAACGTGGAAATAGGGAAATCAAAATGTTCCCCTCTCATGACAACTGGCTGGATGATACATATGAAAAAACAATTTTTAAGCATCAAAAGGCAAACCAGACAGTGAGGAATTAGCAGGCTGAGACCCAGAAGGTGAGGGAGATTCAGAAATGAGCGTAACACGCAGGGCTACTTTTGCCCTGGTGACATTTGCTGATCCAGTAGCAGCAGCTGAGAAACCCAACAGTACTGGTGGCCACTGAGGGCTAAGAAGAAGAAATGAAGTCTGAGGCCGGTCAAAGCGGGAGCTCTGCCATTCACGGCTTAACTCTGAGCTGGGACCTAAAGAGCGATGCCCTCAAGGTCAAAATAAGTTGGAAGTAAGTCCTTGCAGTGACCACATCCCAGCTTTGTGTCACTGAGCAGCCAAGGAAACCTCAAGCTTTGCAACTGGATTACAGTTGTATAGGACAGCTAGCACTCCCTGATGCCTGGCTGAAGTAAATACAAATCCTCTCAAGAAGAAGATAACTATACTTTGTGCCTCAAATCATTTCTACAAATAATTTTTTTTAGAGAGAGAGTCACACTATGTTGCCCAGGCTGATCTGAAGCTCCTGCGCTCAAGCGATGCTCCCGCCCCGGCCTCCCAAGTGGCTGGGACTTTGGGCACACACCACCATGCTCAGCTATAAGTAATTTTTTAAAAATATACAAGAAGGATCATTGACAACCATGAGCAAGAGCCAGTCAGAAATACCAGACAACAGAATCCTCAGGGACCCCAATATTGGGATTATCAGACACAGACTATAAAACAATACTCCAGAAAGTAAAGAATGGGCATAAAATTTGAGGGAACAGAAACTATAACCTTCACTAAACAATAAAAATTCTAGAATTAAAAATTATAACAATAAAAATTAAAAACTTAGTGGACATGTTTAGAAGCAAATTAAACACAGCTGAAGAGAAGAAGATAGTTTCAAAGAAATTATTTGGAAAGAACCATGAAGACACAAAAAGATGGAAAATGTAAGAGAAAGTAAGACATAGGATATGTGAGAAGGTTTAACACATTTTTAACTGAAAGAGAGAAGATAGAAGCATGGCAGAGGCAATATAGAGATAATGATTTAGAATTGCCCAGAACTGATGAAAGACATCAATTTACAGTGAGAAGTCAAATGAATCCCAAGTAGGATTAGAAAAGAAGAAACCCAAATCCACATAGTGAAATGGCAGAAAAACAAAGCCAAAAAGCAGCCAGAGAAAGAGAGACAGACTTTCTCAGAGGAGCAACAAATAGTCTAATAGCTGGCTTTCGATAGCAACCATGGAAGTTGGAAGATGGTAAAATAGTTTCCTGGAAGAAATTAACTACTAACTTAGAACTTGTTCCTTTGAAAATATTCCATAAGAAAGAAGGTGAAATGAAATAAAGGTATTTTCAGACAAACAGAAACTGAGAGATTTTGCCACAAACCAATCTTCACTAAAGGACGTGTAAAAAGTATATTTTGCGCAGAAGGAAAATTATGCCAAATGAAAGGTTAGAGAGGCAGGAAGGAATGAAGAGCAAGGAAAGTGGTAAATATGTGGGTAAATCTAAATGAAAAGTGACCATATAAAACAAAAATAATAATGTCTTATGGAAATTGTAAAATAATATGTAGAGAAAGAATACTATGTATTGCATATAAGTGGGAGGGAGTGAATTAATTTAAGGAGTTCTAAGGTCTTGGCATTGTCTGAAAGGAAGGTAAGTTAACATGGAACTTTGACATTAGACTTTGGTGGTCACAGAGGCATGCTATAGCTTTTATAATAGTTATTAAAAGAGTTTTAAAAGTATATAACTGTCAAGCTCATAGAGGGAAAAATAAAATCATAAGAAGTAATCAATCCATAGATGGCAAAAAAGCGGAGGAAAAAGAACATAGAATAGTTGGTGAAATTAGAAACTATATAACTTGAAACCAAATAATTAGTAATTGTATTAAATGTAAATAGATTAAATGCTCCAGTCAAAAGAAAAAGATTCTCAGAATAGATTAAAAATAACGTAATGTTCAAATATAGGTAACTTGCAAGGGATATATCTAAAGTATGAAGATACTGAAAAGCTAAAAGAAACAGAAGGAAAAGATCTACCATGCAAGCATTAGTTAAAAGAAAGCTGATGTAATCATATTATAAAAGACAGATTACTAGAGAAAAGCACATCACTTCTTAATGGTTAAAAGTTCAATTCACCAGAAAAATATGAAAATTTTTATTTGCATACAGTTAATAATATGTCAAAATGGACACAATTATTACAAAAATAGACAAATTTCCAATCATAGTGAGAGACTTTTTAATGTCTTTTCCCATAATTTATATAACAAGCAGATGAAAATTAGTGAAATATAGAAAATTTAAAAATACTATTGACAAACTTAATCTATTGGACATATTTAGAGCATTGTTCTCAACAACTGTGGAACACATTCTTTTTAAGAACACATAGATGATTGGTAAAATCATACTTGACATTAGAAGATTGAAATCATGTAAAGTGAGTGCTCTGACTACAATGTAGTTATGTGGAAAAATTAATAATAAGAGGATAAACATAAAATTTTTATATATTTGGAAATTTTAAAATGCCTTTAAAGATAGCTCACATGGTAGTAATACTCACTGGGTGCCAGTCAGGGGAGGTGGGGAGGGGTAGACCCACAACTAATGGAAGTGGAACGCGCTCTATGGGCTTGGGCGGGGTGAACAGCATTACATGTAACCAAAATGTTTGTACCCCCATAGTGTCCTGAACAAATAAAAAAAAAAAGCCTAGGAGCCAAAGAATAAATTATAATGAAAATCAGAATATATTTTGTACCAAATAGCAAAATTACATACAGTTAAAGCAGTAAATTCATGAAAACTATGTAGCCTAAAATACATTTATTAGAAAACAAAAAATCCCCATAAGAAATGACCTAACCATCCATTCTTAAGTAATTATTAATACAGTAAACCAAAGAACAGCAAAATCAATCCAAAGAAAGCAGGATAAGGGCAAACTAAATAAATAGAAAATAAATGTATACTAGAAATGACAATATGGCAATAAATTCATTCTTTGGTAAGAGAAAAGAGCAAAAATACAAGTAATTGATACCAAGCAAGAAAAAAATCAAATACTGCTTTAGAACCTGCAGTTATTTAAAAGGTAATAAAGAGATTATAAACAATATGCCACAAAATTGAAAACTTAGATGATGTGGACATATTTATACAAAAGCACAACTTACCAAAACTGATGCAAGAATACACAGAAAACCTGAGTGCTCCTGTCACCATTAGTCTTAGTTCATTTGTGCTGCTGTAACAAAATACCACAGACTGGGTAATTTATAAATAATAGAAATTTATTTCTCACAGTTCTGAAGGCTGGGAGGTCAAAGATCAAGGTGCCGGAAGGTCATATGTCTGGAGAGGTGGCACCTTGTTGCTGCATCCTCCAGAGGGGAGGATGCTGTGTCCTCATGCTGTGGAAAGGCAAAAGAGTAAACCCCCTTCTTCCAGCCCTTTTCTATGAACTCCAATCCCATTCATCAGGGCTCTGCCCTTCTAACTTCATGACCTCTTAAAAACCTCACCTCTTAATATCATCACATCGGTGATGAAGTCTCAACATGAATTTGGGGGACACATTCAAACCATAGCACTATTAAAACAAATTAAATCAGTAATTCTACAATTTGCTACAAAGATAACTACAGGTCTAGTTAGATTAAAACTAACTAAAAACAAATAATAAACCAATGAACATAAGTACTTTCTTCAAGGTCATCTACAAAAAACTTCAAGGAATGCAATTAGTGTTCTCCTGAAAGATTACAAAACTGTCACAGGGACAAGATACAGTAAAGATAACAGGCTGTGGCCACTGGGCATCTACTCTGAATTTCATTCCTTTAAAACTGTGTCCCCAACACCCCAGTGGCTGCCAAGTACCTGTCCGTGTCCTGTTAGGAACCTGGCTGCGCATCACTGCCGGAACTCTGCACCCCCCCACTTTCTGTGGAAAAGTTGTCTTCCATGAAACTTAGGAACCTGGCCCCACAGCAGGAAGTGAGCAGCAGGCCAGGGAGGGAAGCCTCACCTGTATTTCCAGCCACTCCCCATCGCTCTCATGATCGTCTGAGTTGCGCCCCCTACCCTGCCCCAGTCTGTGGAAAAATTGTCTTCCATGAAACTGGTCCTTGGTGCCAAAAAGGTTGGGGACCACTGCTTTAAAAGATGACATCAGAGACATTTCTTTACCTGCCTGATGACAATTGAGTTTCTCACAGCATGTATGGGAGGGGGAGAGAGATGCAAAGAGGGAAACTGCTGCTTTAGAGCTAATTCTATCAGAGAAATACTCCTTCTTGCACTGGAGATGAAGGATCCCCTGGGCTTGAGAACAGCCTGGATCCTGATGGACGAGGCGTGCAGGGGAGCCATTTGCTGGGTGGGGCCTCACAGGCATGAACGATCTCAGGTTTGGATTTTGGTGTTCTCTCCACATGAGGTTATACACAGTCATTGCAATGTGTGTTTGTATACATGTGTGCATACATGGAAAGTTCTAGTTTGTCCAATGGTAACATCTAAAAAGTACCAACATTTTCATGGCCCTATTTTGGTGTTAATTCATTTTTTAAATCTACTTCAAACAATGAAAGTTGGCTGGGCACAGTGGCTCATGCCTGTAATCCTAGCACTTTGGGAGGCCGAGGCAGAAGGATTGCTTAAAGTCATGAGTTTGAGACCATCCTGAGGAAGAATGAGACCCTCTCTCTACAAAAAGTAGAGGAATCAGGTGGTCATTGTGGTGCACACCTGTAGTCCCAGCTACTCAGAAAGCTAAGGCAGGAAGATCCCTTGAGCCTAAGAGTTTGAGGTTACAGTGAGCTACGATGACACCACTGCACTCTACCTGGGATGACAGAGTGAGACCCTGTCTCGAAAAAAAAAAAAAGAAAAGAAAATTATCAGAACCCTGCAAATCTCTGAGGCTCTGATTCAAGAAATAAACTATATAGGAACAGATGGGGGAGATGGGTTTTCAGGCACGTTA
The DNA here is from genome assembly GCF_020740605.2 of Lemur catta. NCBI lineage: Eukaryota > Metazoa > Chordata > Mammalia > Primates > Lemuridae > Lemur > Lemur catta. The sequence goes on along the minus strand of NC_059133.1, from coordinate 44,847,685 downwards.
CTAAGTGAGCCCCACTCAAAAGGGCTCAGACACCCTTGGTTATCCTACACAATGCAGGAATTTTTCCTGTCTTATTCTCTTGGTGATGACTTTGTCATCCACCAACTGCTCCAGAGAGAAATCTGGGTATCTGGACCCCTCCCTCTGGCCACCTCCCAAGCTTCCGCGGACTCCCTAGGCCCTGTGCCTCAGGGCACACTGCTGCTTAGTCCTGAAAGAGACCTGCAGTATTTCCCATCCCAGAGCCCAGGTGGCCATGCTAATTCCTCCTCAGCTCAGAAATTATCCCTACTTAGAAGCCTTGGCTGGCCCCCCCTGCACTTCCATCACCCCAGCGGGCTGATCCACAGCCTGTACTCTTAGCCTCTACTTTTAGTGACTCGAAAAAACTATGCAGTCATTTCAGGGTTTGAACAGATCTTGTCACAGGGCCCTCCAGAAAAGTAAAACCAACATTCGTTTCCTCCAAGAATCTGTGAGAAAGTCCACTTTCCCTGGACAATGCTGCCTGCTGTTACTAAAACTGACGACAACAGCAATTTAAAGAGAGTAATTACTAAGTTGTGTTCTTGTTGTGCTTTAATCTTCAGATCTTAGACAATCCAGTGATATGAAACATATTTTTTCTCTCAAAGTTTTATTGAAAACAGATTTTCTGAGATGTTCAACTTTTTCTTACTGAATTATATGTAGCTCCTCACAGAGTAAGGTCATTACAATGATGTTTATAATACAGGTTGTAAAGCCTTTGTCCCAGTTTGACACATTATTTAACTCTGTGTGATGGTATCTTGTTCATTTATTAGTTTGCCTGTTTATTGTCTGTCTTCCCCTACTAGAATGGAAGTTTCATGATATCGAGAACTTCCATCTGTCTTGGTCACAGCTAGAGCCCTAGCACCTCATACGAGGCATGGAATATAGCTCGAGGCATGGCATGTGGTAGGTGATCGATAAACGGTGAATGAATGAAATATATGAACACTCACTATGGGCCTGGCCCTGTGGTGGTGCTGAGGGTGTAGGGGTGGAAGAAACAGGCCCTGACTTCATGACCCTCACAGTCCAAAGGCTGACTCAAAGTGTATTTTTGGAGCCATGAAATTATAGGCTCCCCGAGCTGGTGGGATCCATACACCAGGTGGATTGAGAAAAAAGGAAACAGCTTCTAAGATGGTCCTCATGCTCCTGTGAAATTCCTTCCCCTTGAGTATAAGGCAGGCCTAATGACTGCCTTCTAACAAACAGAATGTGACAAAAATACGGGATGCTACTTCTGACATTATGTTACAGAAGGATTGTGACTTTGTTCACTCTGCCTCACTCTCCATCACTCACAGAGCCGTTGTTCTGTGGGGAAGCAAGATGCCAGGGGGAGTGGCCCTGTGGAGAGGGCCACAGGACAGGGCACTGAGGGAGGGGAGCCAGCAAGGAGCTGAGACCCTCAGACAAACAGGCCACAAGGAGCTGAATCCTGCCGTCAACAGCATGAGTGAGTTTGGAAGCAGCTCTTCCCCTAGTCAAGCCTTCAGACAACAGCCCTGGCCAATAACCTGACTGTAACCTCCGGAAAGACCTTGAGCCAGGGACTCCCAGCTACATTTCACCATGATTCTTGACACACAGAAATTGTGAGATAATGTTTGTTGTTTTAATCCACTATGTTTCAGGGTAGCTTTGTTACACAGCAAAAGATAACTAGTACAGAGACCTAGAGAGTTTATGCATAATTTTCCCAAGGTCATACCCACAGTAAGATGGTGGTGAGTTTTATCTAGAATTCACATTCTTGCTTCTAAGATTCCCCAAGCACTTGTCTCACTTTATTGTAAAGGGACTGGAAAAAGAAGCAAAGCAGTAAAAGTAGGAAAGACACTTAGCAATGAAAGATCTCTTACCTTCTCCCCCCTTTTTAAGCACATCAAAGAGAAACCATGAGTCCCACTAAACATTGTTGCATCTTGCTAGGGACTTCAAGACAAAGAAAAAGATGCAGTATCTCCAGAGGCATGCAGTGATGATTGAAGGAGGAAGCACCCGGGCTTTCTTTTGGTTGGTTTCCCTCACCCCCCACCCCACCCCCACCCGCTATCTCCTTATCATTCCCCATCATGCACCTCTGGCATTTTCCTGAAGGTTCTCACCCCTGGAGAAACAGCTGCAGAACCAGAAATGAGGGCCTAGGAAGCATCCATGAGCAGTGAGGTGAGAACAGAAGGCTGGGGTGTAGAAGTGCTGTTTTTTTGTTCCTTTTCTTTTTTTAACCTCAGTGTAGTTCCTAGTACAGCACCAAGTAGTGAGGCACCTTATAAATGATTACAAACTAATTATTTGGGCTCAAGGAAGCACATAGAAAAACTTCCTGAGAATCTACTTTTAGAATTACCAGGGAAACACAATGAAAACTGCATCTCTGTAAGTATAGGAACACACATGGTTAGAGGAGTCTGATCAATGACACAACAAAAAATATAGAAACAAGTGAAAAGATTTCATTAGGATCAGGTGAGAAGATGCCAGGGGAGGCACTTTGCAAACTCTCCAGTGTCTCATGGGTATAATGAGCATGTCTGCAGATGCAGCAGCCGTTGTGTGACCATAGGAAAAATCTACTTGTCAAGGGTAGTGGAGACAGACAAGAGAAGAAATCAGATTCCTTGGTGGAGTCCTAAAGCCACTAGACTGGCACTGAGCTGCTACCTCCATACTCTTTGTTATGTGGGCAAAAACAATCATTTACTGAATTAATCCATGATTGTAAAGGTTTCTAGCTACTTAGTGCTAAATGTAATCGTAGCTGATTTATCTACCTTTGTAAAATGTATAATCAACTATCTATAAAAATTATTAATAATAAAAGGTCCACGTTGAGTTGCAGGTGCCTGGTGGCTGATGAGGTCCACCTTCTAGTTAAATGGTCTACTCACACCACAGCCTCATAGCCTTTGAGGTTCAAATTTGTGTTATAGCAAAATGGTCAGTTTCTACGTGCAGATCTTTGTGGTCACTTTTGAATGTTAAATCTTCTATTGCTAAGGGTTTGGTAGTTATGGATTTTATTTGAGTAGAGGTAATATATCCTACAACTCAGAAAACACAGGAGGAATTTTAACTCTATGGTCAGAATTTCTCTAAATGGTTCATAAATAATTCTCCAATGCTATAACACTAAGCTCTAGAATACATGTATTTTAACAAATAACTGTCATCTAATTCAGGATACATTGTGCTCTTTTACAGATTTAGTTAACTATCCCATTTATTATATTCATAAGGAAAAATTAGGCAAAATATTATTTGAAAGGGATATGGACCAAGGGCTGCCTGGACATTCTTTTTGGATGCTGGGAGCCCCTCACACAGCTCTTAGCCTGCATTTTGGCTTTGGCACCCCTGACAACTGAGATCTTGATATGTGATAGTCTTCTGGGGGAGAGATTTCAGTGTTTCTCAGAGAAGTTTCTGTAATATATCAAACCTGAGAAATGCCTTTAAATAAAAGTATGCAATTGAGAAATATCTTCTTGACTATCCTTCTTTAAATATTCACAGTAAATGTTAGCTTATTAAAGGCACTGAGAAGTCTCATAGTAAACACATCTGTTAATATTTTTTTAGCTACATAGTTCAAAGAGCCCCTTTCTTATATAATGTTTACTTCTTTAAACCACTTTTGAAATGCTGGCTTAGAATAACATCCAGATCTACTTGAAAAAAATCTAGTTGGAAAAAAAGGAAAAAAAAATAGACATGATTTTCTCAATTTAAATTTTCTTCCTTGATTATTTTTTAGGATTTTTTTTTAGCCTTGAGTTGTTTTACTCATTATTAGAAGAACTTATAGACAACATTAGACAGAGCAGCACTAACATGCTATGCTAATTCAGTCACATCAAATAATTTCATTTCCTCTTCCTTAACGGAAATTGTTTGCTGAGCATCTCCAAGACTCTTCTGTTGCCAAAAATCCTATGACTCTATTCTATTTTGAGTAGAGAGATTTTGTTTTTTTAAAGATATTTCTTTGAGTGCTTTCTTCCAATTAGTTGGATAAACACCACCGTTGTCTGTCTCTATCCCGAAGTGGGAATGCACTGGGGCAATAAATCACTTTTTCATCTCTGGAGAGGTATTTGACTCTCTTTATTTCCGGAGCTGATGAAAGCTACAATTAACATGTGTGAGCTATCCATCGGTATGGTCTGTGGGACTTTGGAAAATGTCTGGGGATGTGGAGCAGGCTCAAGGATGGAGATCACTTATTCTCAACATCCACTGCAAAATAGACCAAGAAGAAAAGGACACAGACACCTCCACAAATAATGCAAGGGCCAGCCTACAGAGACAGGTATTCATCGGGCAGATCAGAGTTAGGGACATCTTTCTCTTAATGTTTTCAGGATTGCATGAATAGCTGTTTCATAGAGTAAGAAAGGAAAATATCAGAAGATGGACCAGAGGCTGTAGTAAAGTCTTTCTAACTGTGACTACTTTTTAACTACTTTTAAAATTTGTTGGTTTAGTCTTTCACTTACACAACATTTTTAGGCAGATTGCTTTTATTTTATTCATTTGACAAACATTTCCTGAGCAACTGCCTTTTGCAAAGCATCATGTTAAAAATTCTGATGGTATGGCAGATTATATTTTTCAAATTGACCGGAAAATTAACTCGGATCCCACACGCCCTTCTTAAAATGCCTCTTTAACACTGCTAGCGGGAGACGTGGTCTGTATTCCCTCATCCTTGAAAGTAAGTGAGCTTTTGTGACTTTTGTGTCCAACAAAGTATGGTGGAAGTAACACAATAAAACATCTGATGCTAGGTCATAACAGGTGCTACAGCTTCAAACTTGCTCATTGGAATTCTTTCTCTTGAAACTTTCAGCTGCTGTGTAAACAGTTTTATTGTTCTGAGTCTGCCATGTTGAGATGAAGCCCAAACTGGCCCATGTGAAGATACTACAAGAGAAGCCCTAAGAATTCGTGAAGATTGACAGAGACCCAGCTGGCCTTCAGCTGCTCCGGTCCCCAGCCCCACTGTTTCAGCTCCAGCCACCATCTGACTATAGCCACATGCTAGCTAGACCCTAAGCCAGAGCTACCCTACCAAGCCCTTCCCAAATTCCCGACTTACAGACACCATGAGGCTTAATGAAATGGTTGTTGTCTTTGGCAGCTAAGTTTGGGGATAAAATTGTTATACAGCAACAGATAATTAGAACAGAGGGGTGCAAATATGATACACAGGGATACAAAAGTACATGGTCTTTGGGCAACGGAGTTTGAAATCCAGGTGGGAAGACCAGATAGGCACATAAAGAGAACAAATGAATGAATGAAGGGAAGGGACAGACCAAAAAGGCTAGCAATGGGATAAATATGGGATTAGACTGACTCTGGTCTTCCAGCTGGGATGGAGAAACCAAGTTCACATCTCAGACCCATTGCATGTTGTTATTGAGAGTCTCAACAGGGTGGAAAGCCAAAGAGTTGCCAAGGAATGGAGCTTCTGGTTTATGGCTGGTCACAGAAATTCCTACAATCTTAAGTTTGAAGTAAATTTGAATTCACATTAGCATTTTTATGGGATTAAAAATAATAATAAGCATTTATGTGCATCATCTTATTTGATCATCATAAAAACCTAATAGGTAGTCAATTCTACTGGATTATTTATTTAAAAAAATTAAAAAGTGCCTGGGTCAAATTAATCAATTCAACATATTTATTGCCTGATTACTCTGGAAGAGAGGCAATGTAGTAAACATAAAGGCAAGGAGATAACATAGGGCACAATCCACATCACTAAAAAAAAAAATTATTGCATTTGTGAGATAGAATCATACATGAATAATGCAAACAAATGGTTAACAGCAGTAAGGAAGAAATATTAAGTGCACAATGTCAGGTACAAATTTAATCCAGAGTTTAACATATTTGTCAGTCCTAAAGTAGTCTTTTACTTCAGACTAGCCTTGCCCTACACACTTTTTGTGGTTTTGACTCAATCCTGATAATAGAAATCTAAGCTCAGGTAAGTTGAATCTCTTATTCTGTATGTTCTAGTCTTTGTACTGAACACAATAGTGGCACAGAAAAAATTATTGGACCACATATTTTGCCTAGAAGGTCTTCAAATCCCTAGAGTAGCATTTCTCAAAATGTGCTTCATAGAACATTGTTCCCATGAGATGTCTTGCCAAAAAAAAAAAAAACAATAAAATAAACAATATAAAAAATTAAATAAGTTCTTCATAGTGCATCCTCACCATGTACATTAATATATTAAAGGCTCTGAAAAGTTCTGTAATTAATAAATCTATTTGATAATTTTGATTAATCAAGTGTTTCCTAAATTTTTTTGAACATAGAAACTTCCCTCCTTTCTTCCTTTTTTCTTGTTGTTTCATGTGATATTTAATAGAAAATTTTAGGCACTGCTGCTTTAGGAACTATGATTTTGTGAAATATATTTTTGGTCTTCAATCCTGTTCCTTTGGATATAACTCCTAAAATCCTTAGAATCTCCAGAGTGATGTCTTTTTGTATGCTAATAATTGACTAATGGTTGGCAGCCCCTAGATAACTTCAGGATAGGACTGGTCACCAGAAAGACCAAGGCAAGTTGACTTTGGACTAGAGAATTTCCACCAGAGGGGCATTTACTGCCTTGCTGTGGGAACTTAAGTGAAGCTATCCCTATCACTTAAAGACATAATTGATCTTGAAATATGAAATACTCACTGTCTTGGGTGGGTGATGTCAGAGAAACACCCCAGTGGGGATAGTGGTGCCCAGAAGAGTTCCATAATAAAATGGAAATGGTTCATACAGAACCATGCTACCTGGAGAATGCAAGGAGGAAATACTCATAAGCAGAGAGCCTCTTTTCCTCTAGGACTGACTATGGAACTGTGCGAGCAGCTTCTAGATTCTACTGATACTTGGTTAATTCCCTATAAATAGCTCTCAGCTGACTGATGAAAAACTACTTGATGTATGGATGGCAGTTCCAAGGTGAATGCACAATATCCTGTTTGGAAGGATGCCACTCTGATCACAGAAGGTTAAAAAAAAAACAGCTAAACTGCATGCTGTTTTTCTAATAGTGATGAAAGAATTGAACAGCTGTAAAAGCCCCTGTTTGGGTTTTTACCGGCTTGTGGACAGTGGCCAATGGCCTGGCCACATGGCCAGACAGAAGGGCAATAAAAACCTGGCCTTTTAAAGGGATGCACATATGGGCATGGCCCCATGGAAATTTGAAGAGTGCATGACAGTAGGATGTGTGGATGCCCATAAGAAGAGCCTCCTTCCAGGTTCAGAGGCGACTGGAATCAATAAGCAGATATCCCGTGTGCTCCCTTGAGGTGGTCACCTGGGTCCGTGATATCAGTGGATGTAAGGGCACTGCAGCAGTGCAGAGATGGGCTGACTCTAGACATCTTTCTATTGCACCCTCTCAGGCGCATAATGCCAATAAGAACTCTTCTGTCTTCCAGCAAAAGAGACAGACGTTGCTGATAGCTACAGGGCAGATTCCCTGGTGGGAAGGCCCTGAACATAGCTGTCAAGTAAGACTGATGCTGGTAGCCCTGGGGAGCTACAAATGAGTCTTGACAGGAGTGGACACCAATTCTGGACTGGGATTTACTTACCCAGTGGAAGACGCAAATGCTCAGAATGCCATAAAAAAAAAAAAAAACAGAGCAGAAGATATTGCATGGATTTGGATGGCCAACTGTTGTTTCTTCAGACCAAGAAACACACTATACAGCCAAAAATGTCCAACAATGGGCAGAGAAATATCCTCCCAAGAGGAATAGATTGATAGAGAAGTAGAACAAGCAATTAAGACATCGTTTGTCTACAACACGGAGAGATGAAAGCATGAAGGGCCGTCTTTCACACCTTCATCACACTCAGCACGAGTGGGACTAAAAGAGCGTCCCCACTAGATTTTCCTCTGCTGTTCTTGTTGATCTGGGGAAGGGGGCCAGGGAGGATGCTGGAGGATGCAATTCTTGCCAAGGGAGGAGTAGATTGGCATAATAACTGTAATGTTTTCTTTCTTCCCCACATCACCTCTAATTTTTTTTTCTCCCCTACCTGATGCAGGGTCCTAAGACTAGGGCCACAACTACAAGTGCTGGAAGCGGGGATGATTCCTAAACAAAAACTAGCTATGTTTTTAAACCTTATGCCAGGATTCTTAAGGGCCTGATGGGGGTGGGTTTTGCTTCACCCCATCTGGCAAAATTTAGGTTAACAGTGAATGCAGCTCTATGGCCTTGTGGTTATCACCATGGATATACAGGCATAAAAAGTTGGTAGGGTGCAGAACCGACACAGCGAAAATTTCACAAGGTTGAAATCATGGCAAAGTTCAGCGTGTGGGGGGAGCTGGAAGAACTTTTTTAGCTCGGTGGTTATTAATATCTGCTAAAGAACCTGACCTTTGTTGCTGTAAACAAGACCAGATAATTACATGTTCGTTCTAAGAGCAACTTTGAGATGAAAATTGAGGCATTTGTCAAAGGGAACAGGAAAGTAATTTGTACTAAAATGAAACATGGAGTTTTAGTATTAATATCTAACAGCTTCCGCCCTGTCATGAAAGATTTGTTACTTTAGGTTATGATTATAATTAGCATTCTTGTCCACCAGGGCTCTTATTCTCTCATTTTCTAGAGGAAGAGGCTTAAAAGAATGTGGTAGTCTTTGGGAAGGATGTATTTTTCCCTCCTTTTTTTTTTTTTTTTGGAATGATTTGTTCTTCTCACCTCAATTATTTATCCAAGATGAAAGAAACTTTTGGGTCATAGATTTGCCATTAAAGACGGGCACAGAGAAAAAAGGTGAGCACTGTCCAACACTGGGACCACTTTTTTCCACCACTGACCCACAAACAGGTGAAAAAGCAAACCTTAAAAGAAGCATCAAGCCCGGTGGGTTTATAGTTACGGTCCCACTGTGGTGCCTTGTTGCCCCTTTCTGCTCCTGAAGGTAAGAAATTTTTTCAGGGAGGCAGTTGATCAGAATTACCAAAGTTCCAAGGAGTCCTTTCAATCTAAGATTTGTGTTTTTCTGACCCTTTTTTCTCCATATAGGCTGATGTGAAAATGACATGATGTAAATAAATGAAATGCACGAGAGGAACCACTCATTTCCAAGGCAAATTTCATTTTCTTTCTTCATGGTTACATCCTGTGTCTTTTCTTCTTTCTTTCCATTCTCATCCTTTAGCACCAAATCAATGAAATAACTGTGGCTTTCATCTACGTCAAAAGGGAAGCATGGGATTATCCCCACTAATAGCTTTACATTATTTCAGAAATGTACCTTAGTGCCTTGTGCCATGATACAGTGTTGCTAAGGAAACCAGGCCAAAGACCTTCAGTGCTGCCACATGCCAGACAGCATATTTTGTGTTGTACAGTTGATATGAAAGGTATATAAGAGGGGATTCCTCTCTAATTGGATCAGATTTTAAAAGTTAAATAGCATTATAAGATTTAAATAGCGTATCAAGGCCCTAAAGTAGACATGCCTCTAAATAGCACACATTGATTGGCAAATGAGCCAACAATTGCTGTTGAAGCAACAAGTACATTAGAGGGAGAAAGTGAAGTATCTCAAAAATGGAAAAACAAACACCACCTGCAGTTCTAATAATTTGGAATTAACTGATGGGCACATATTGGCACAGAGAGAAGGAGAAGTAAAAGTCATTGGAAATCAAGAAGGGGGAGGGGGTAAAAACCCAGCTAACAGATACAAGAACACTATTTGGCTGATTGGCATACCCATCTTAAGCATTATAAAAGCTATCCATGTAACAAAAACATTTGTACTCCCTTAATATTTTGAAATAAAACAGAAAAGAGTAATTACGTCAAAAAATAAAATAATAATAATAAACCCATTATACATTAAATATATAACATATTTTTATAAAAAGAAACTATATTTTTCAAATAAAAAAAAGTGAGAAGAGTGACATTGTTTTACATTTTTGCAAATCTCTTTAATGTCTAGCTATAAAAGACAACTAGATTCTTATATTTGCTTCTGCCTTTAATCTGTTACAATAACGCACATTGGGTCATCTCTGGAACATTCCACTCTGTTCTTGTGACAGAATGAGAGTGAAAAAGGCAAATAATGTCTAGTATTGTTATGAATATATTTTCACCTTCCAGACCCCTTGGAGGAGATGCTCTAATGTGACTCTCTTCATTTTACACTTGATTCTAGTCTCATCTCTATAAATATTTGTTCAGTGAGTGAATAAACCTCTCCAATATGTCCTGAACATATCTGCCTTTAAAACAAGGCATATCCATGGAACCATGTAAGTGATCACACATTGCAGAGGCTGCCTGGTAGTCACAGTACCAAATCTGCATGCCTCTGCCTGATTTCCGGGGTGTCCTTTCATCTTGACCCCCCGTTCCTAATTTAGTAATGTTTCCACCCAGGTTCACTGTGACTCTCCTTTTGCATGATTCTTTTCACTTGAAATGCCCTCCCTCCCTTGTCTCATAAATCCACATGGTGTCCATTCTCTGAGGCCCCATGTAGGGTACACTTGTCCTTGAATCTTTCCTCCATAAATGCCCTATGCCTCAGTGACAGTCTCCTCTGGCATTATATGCTGTGAATTACTGTTGGGTTTCTCCCAGTTTGAATTCAAGTGAATCCAGGACGTGGGCAACAAGTTCTCACCTCTCTGTGTCCCTCCCAGTTCTGAACACATTTGGTTTTCAAGCGGGATAAATTAAAAGGCAGCTTATTTAAGAGAGTTTTAAGAAAATTGGAAATGCAGATAAAGGCAACAGAAAGTTGCCAGTAATCAGTGAATTATTTTTATAGTTGTGTGCTTTAATTCTTTTTAAATTTTTTAAATATTTATTATGGAAATTGTAAAATGTATGCAAAAGTAGAGAGCATAGTAGAATGAAGCTGATGTACCTATCACCCAACTTTAACAATTGTAAACAAACACATAGGCAGTTTTATTTTATTCAAATTTCTCACTCCACCCAGATTCTTTGGAAGCAAATTCTATACAGCATATCACTTCATCTGTAAATATTTCATTATGTACCTCTAAATAATATCTTTTTTGAAAAGTATAACCATAATACCATTATTATATCTAAACAAAAGTCAACAATAATTGTTTATCATCAAATATCAAGTCAGGGTTCACATTTCTTTAATTTTCTTTCCATATGCTGAGAAATTTTGTTTGAATTGAGATCCAAATAAGGCCCATGTATCATGAATACTTTATATGTCTAAGTGTTTTTTACTCTACAAATTCCCCCTTCATCTATTTTTTTTTCTTTTCCTTGGAATTTTAATTTTATTTTTCTTTGAATAAATGGTTTTCCACAGTCTGCATTTTGCTGGAAAAAAAAAAGAAAGAAAGAAAGTACTTCAAGCTGGATTTTCCAGATGATATAGAAAGTGAAATTTGAGCTGGGTTCACTAGGAAGGTAAGCAGCAGACATTAAAACAGGTGGAATGAACTTGGCAAAAATCAGGCAGTGGTGAGCGCCTGGTGCATTTCATGAAGAAAGTGAACCTGTTCAGTTGGAGCAGAGAGTTGTAAAAAGATGATCAGAAATAAGGCTGGAAAGCTGGCTAAAGTAAGACCGTGGAGGCCTTTAAATTTCCAACAAAAGCATTTGGATGTCTATGTTCTGGGTAATAGGAAACCATTGGAAGTTTATTAATATGAAACAACAAGGGCAAGATGGTTTGTAATTAAACCTAGTGTAAGAATGGACCAGACATGAAATTATTCAGTTGAATCATGGATGGGAATGGGATTGCTAGCAGGCATGGACACTCAAGGCAAATTTGCTGGGCTTTCCTCCAACCTAGCAGGCACAGGGAAGGGCCAGCCATGACTTAGTGGAAAATATGTGGTTTGGGTGCACACAGAACTGACTTCCAGCTACTTTCTTGCTGTTTAACTTTGGGCATTTCCTTAATGCCTCTGATCCTTGATTTTCTCATCTGTAAAACAGAGATACAATATCTACCTATAGTTTCATTAGGAGTAATTAGAAACGATATACAAGTTCCTGGATCATAGTTTATGTTCAATGAATGGTATTTTTATTTTAAGTATTACCATTATCAGCCATCTCATATACAAGCTTAAAAATTGTAGCTGGACCAATTCTGATTTATTAACTGTGTCTTCCCCCCCTCAACAAATCTTATTAAAAATGCCTGATTGGCAATGAGTAACAAAGTTATCTTTATGTATGAATGTCAACACCTTCTAGGTACACGGATATTGCCTTGTTTGGGAAGGTAAGTGCTTTCCCTCCCCTGAGGAAAGTAGCAGCTGGGAACCCAATGTTTACGCTGACACAGCTGAGGACACAGAAAGTGACAGTCACTGAGACTCCATGGTGAGGAAAGCAGGGGGTGGTGGTGCTACATGGGCTGGCTTTGTTCTTCCTCTCTCTTGTGCGCAGGCTCCACCCATAGAGAGACAGAAAGCAGCTCAAGCATTGGGTCACATAGACCTGGTTTCAAATTCTGACTCTGCAACTTGCAAACTGGGCGCCCTGTACAAATAGCTCAGACTCTTTGAGCCTCACAAGTTCCATCTTTAAAATAAGGATGATGATCCTTTGCAGGTTTGTTGTAGGAAGTACATGCATTCATACTGAGGAATATCCTGATTTCGGATAGGCCCTCAGTGCCTGGTGGCTGTGATTACTCCCCTTCTTTCTTCCTTCAAGCCCTCCTTCATCTCCTTAGTCTCTCCTCCAGGAGGGACCCTGATCCAATGTAGCCCAGGAGATCTGGATGCGGGAGGAGAGATTCTTGCTCCTTCTTACTCCTACTTAGCCTCAGCTGTGATCTGCTAACTGGCTTCTCTCCTTCCATCAGCAGCGGAGCACCCAAACCAGGCACTGTGCTGGTCACCCTGGACAAAACCCTCAGGTGATGACCCAACTGCTAAGGACAGAGCAGAGTAAAATACCCGAAAATGAAGAGAAATTAAAAAAGAACAAATTATAGGGCAACAGTTTAAACAAATATTTATTCATTTATTAATTAGAGAACGGGACTTTTTTTTTTCTTAAGCCAATGGCTCTTGGAAAATCACCATATTATGAGAAATAGACCAGCCATATCTTATTCATCACAAAAGGGGAAATTTGGCAGCTATATGTTCTGGGGTCTTGCAAGAAAAATTCATTTTGTTACTCAGAGTCAGCTGCTAGGAAAAAAAAAATTAGCAGCAAGACCTTTTCCTCCTATTGTTATTCAAATATAACCCAGTCCTCCAGGCTGACTGAAAAACAAGTTATAAGTAGGCAGTGAGCAGAGACTAATGCCTTAATTGGCTACTAATATATGGTCACTGCTATTCTTAGAAATTACTGGTGTTTGGATAACTACCTGGAAAGTAGAGTCCAGATTTCATGGCTGGGTTCTATCAAACATAAAACCAGGGAAAATTGATGGGTAATAGGTTGGATCACAATGTCGTTTATGAAAAGCTCCAGTTGCATTTGTTATTGCTTTAAAAAGTCATGCTCAGAAAGTTGCCTGGTAACCTGATGTATCTTAAATATTAATAATTCATCCATTAGGAAATTGCCTTGGCTGTAATTCGGTGTCAAAATTGAATGCCTCTTCGATTGTGTGGTCCGCCAGGTACTGGTGGTAAGGTTGGAAACAAATTAGTTAAATTTGATTATAGAATGAATCTCATAATGTCTTTATCCAATTTGGGAAGAATTTAGATGTTGTTAAATGATATAAAGTTTATAATTTTAAAGAATTGAAATGAAGATTCCTTTTTAAATTATACATGTTTGTTAATTGATAAACGCTGATGAAGTGTCAAACTGAAAGTTCACTAACTATACAATTAATAGGATATGTATCATTGATGTACTAAGTCTACTTGATAGCTATTCAGCTCCATTTATGGCAGGATAAAATGACCACCAGGCATGAGATCAATAAATGGCGAGTTTTAAGTGTTGAATTTATTACCTGAGAACCAAGTAACTCTTTATCACTGAACAGTCTCCCACTTTACACTATGAGCAACCTGTTTCAGGTTTGTTAAGCCCGAGTGAAAAAAATTCTAAGCTGTGGAACCAATTTATCCCTGTGGAATTTCCCAAGTAGCATCTGGCTGGGCTTTCTCCCCTATGTGGATGCTGGGGGCCCTCACACAGGCTACCAGTACCCAAGACCATGAAAGATTTGGTTGCTAAAAGCAAACACCTTGGTTTGCATCCAGCCACCGTCTCCCAAATTTGGCTGAGTCTGAAATAGCAGCTGAGCTTCCTGCTCAATTTGGCCCCAGCTCTGTCCAGACGGAGGACTCCTCTGTTTCCACTAGAATGAGCCAGGAACAAAAACTCCATCCATCTGAAAAGGCTTGGAATAATTTTAGTGTTGGGGAAGACAAAAAGAAAATAACCCCGTGGTTTCACTATAAGGACTAACATGTGAGGATGGGAAATGGCATCAGTCAGAGATCACACCTTCATGTGCCACTCACGTGGAACCAGATACTTGCTAAGAAACAATCCATACTCCACCCTGAGCCCTCAGATGCCAGGTCTGGTTAAGAACATGGGCCTTAGGAAAAAATTTCTCCATTAAGCTAAAGAAAAATCACTGCGCCCAACGCCCAGATGATGGGGACAGGGCTCTAAATGATAAAACAAGTCCCATTCGCATTCCTTTCTAGAAGGTGAACAGCCAGTTTATTCTTTTCCTTGAATGTTCCTTTTAGTAATGTTTGTCTTTCAGTAATGTGATGGAGGAGATAAAATAACCAGTGGTAACTTATTATCTATTTTATGAAGACATTGTGTTCAAGATGTATACTGTATCAGTTTACTTATTCAGAAGTGATCTCAGTGATGAGGAGCAGAGCCAAGGAAATGAGCAAAGCAGTTAGGGCAAAGGTGAGCAAATGATACGCAAGTCACAAATCGCACAGTGTCTTATCTCTGAACTTGTGGAAGGGGGCCTTAAAGCACCCCTTAGTGTCTATTTACTTTTATTTAAGATACAATTCTAATGGCAAACTGGAAGTAGTTGTTGCAAAGAGAGAAAAAAGCATGTTGTCCAAGTCAGGCAAATGAAAGCAGCAAGAAGTGACAGAGAGCTGACAATGATAAAAGAAATGGATAAATCAAAATGGCAGGGAAAAAAACCCTCATCAACACTTTCTCAGTGTGGGGCCATTCTGTGTAGGGTAAAATGAAAATAGTTACGCAAAACACAGATTTGGTGTTAATATTTCATAATCCTCAGATATCAGAAAATATGAGATCTGTATTAGGAAGACAAGAGATGCATTTTAGAAATAGTTCCAACAAAATAAGTTAAACTATTTTAAATTCAGCCATCTTGAAAATAAATGCAATGCTAAATTTTCAGATTGTGCTGCATGGATAACAAAGAAGCAGTAGTGTATCATGGTTAAAAGAGTGAGAACAGTTGCTGACTGCCTGGGTTCAAATCCCAGCCACACCTCTTACTATCTGTGTAACCTTGGGCAATTCACTTAACCTCTCTGAACCTCATTTCCTTGACTATAGAATGGGGTGGCAGTAAGGATTTAATGAGTCAACGTGTATAAAGCATTAGAAGAGTGCCTGATGCACAGTAAGCATTAGATAATCATTCTCTACAAAGAAATTCACATTTACCAAGTACCTAATGTGTACCAAGTACCTAATGTGTGCCAGGGGGCTGTCGTCTTTATTATTTATTTTATAAGCTGCTACTACATGGAGTGAAACACTAGAATCTAGCCTTCAATATTCCTCAAACCCCAAATAATTGTCAACAAAGAATTATCAAGACAAGGTAATGTAGTTTATTACATCTAAAGTTCTTTTAACCCAATTTCTTCCATAGCAATGAACTTTTGTTTCTTAAAATTTTACATCCATTTAGGTTAGCTACTATTCTATCTCTCTGTGAAATGGCCCCTTATCTCCATTTTTCACATATATTCATCACGTTTTCTGCAATAATTTCAGCTCAGTTACAATTTTAGACCTCAGGGATCCAGTTATCCAGGAATATAATTCATCTGAGAACAGGCATTACAACTATTTAAAAGGTAAAAACAGTGCTAAAAAAAATAGTTCTGGGTCCCTAATGGTGTTGAGAAGAAATACATAATCATTTTCAGGCAGAAGAACAGGAAATTTGCTTTTTGAAATAGGTCTACAAAAATCAAATAGATATTGTATAAAGTTCTATAAACAGAAAAATGAAACTTTGAGTATCAAAAAATTATTTTCAACATCTACAAGATACCTAATTCGTGCTCTTCAAAACTTCCAAAGTAATGACAAGTAAGGAAAGACTGAGAAAATGTCACAGAGCAGAGGAGATTAAGGAGACATGATCCTGAAACACATAAAGATCATTAGTAATTTGTAAAAGGATGGGAGTTTAGTTAATAGTAAAGTACAAATGTTAACTTCATGGTTTTGATAACTGTAATGTGGTTATGTATGATGTTAGCATTGAGAAAACCAGTTGAAGGGTATTCAAGAACTCTGTACTATCTCTGCAACTTTTC
This sequence comes from Lemur catta, assembly GCF_020740605.2. Taxonomy (NCBI): domain Eukaryota; kingdom Metazoa; phylum Chordata; class Mammalia; order Primates; family Lemuridae; genus Lemur; species Lemur catta. Next base: position 44,831,076 of record NC_059133.1, on the reverse strand, counting down.
CAGAAATCTAAAGTTAGTCCAAAATAAAAAGTTTATTTAAAAAATAGTTTTAAATCTCTGAGAGGTTGGACAGTGGGAACATCTTGGATCTTAATGTCAGAGGGCTGGGTTTGAATCTTGCTTCTAACACCATCCAATAAGAGAACTTGAGGCAAGTTGGTTGAATTTTTTGAGCCTTAGTATTCATTCATAAAATGAGGATAAAAATTCCTATCTTACACAGTATTCTTGAAAAGAGCAAATTAAAACTCATGAACCCATACAAAAAGTAATCACAGGTACAAATATTATATTTCCCAAAGCCTATTTGAATTACAGCTTCAGTCCAGCTTTAAAACTATTTATTCAATTGATACATGCATTTTTCTTATTTTACTTTTTTAAAAAAGATCAATAAATGATCTGTGATACCTACAACAGAGAAAAATTGAGTCATATATTAATCTCTGAGAGTTTATATTTTCAACAAGTTTTTACCTTCAAAAGTAGCATTGAGTTTGTTGAATTTGACAAATTACCATTTTTTGGAAAAACTGTTGCCCTGATCTGGGGTGATTATCCCTGGGTGTTTATCAAGACTTGGGCAAGAAGGTGCTCAATAATAATTGGCGGATTTGACATATTATTTTGTGATTGTCTGATTCTAACTGACTATAAGTCAAAATCAAGTAGAGGCAAAACATTGCCGTGGAAGTTCTGAGAAAGTTCTTGGCAGAAAGAGCAGGCAGGGAGCAGAACTGAGATAGAACTGCCTTTCATTCTCTGGAAGCCATGGCTGATGAAGTGGTTAAGACCACAGGCTTTTGGTCTAGACTCTCTGGATTTGAAATCAACCTCTGACTCCCATTTTTTCAGAGATTGGTCAGGTAACTTAATCTCTCTGTGTCTTATTTGGAGATAATTAAAAAGGACACAATCCTATCTGTGTTTTAGAAAACTTCTCTGGAAGCAGTGTGGGGAGCCCATTAGAGCAACACGAGACCAAAGGCAAGGAGGACAGTTAGGAAGCCAATACAAATAGAAGGACAGAGGTGACAAGGGCCCGAGCTGAGCAAAGAGCCAGGAGAGTGGGGAGAAGGAGTCTGACATGAGAAGTGTAAGGTGATGAATATCAGAAGAATGTGGAGGGATCAAGGAAAGAATGATTCTAGGTGGATTCTTAGGTTTCCAGGAGCAGGATTTGGTCCATTAATCAAGGTAGGAAGTCATGGAAGAGTAGGGAAGAGTAAAGCTTATGGTTTGAGACATACCACCTGTTTGTTTCGGGGACATTCATGAGGAAATGCCTATGGGGCACAGCAGGAGCTTGTATTTTATCTCACATGCAACTCTGAGTAAATGGGGCTTAAAGACAGCTAAGTGCAAGACAGAGGTTAAGCGTGCTACTTCAACTTACTTATGTGGTTGAAGGGGTCAATTGCTTAACTTCTGTCTGCTTTTGTTTCTTCATTTATAACATGGAACAACAATAGCCGTCATAGAGAGTTGCTTCAAGAATGAAAGGAGATAATATGTACAAAGAATTAGCTTTGTACCACGAGCCCCTGCCAGCTCATTGTAAATCCTCAATCCCTGTTAGCTATTTGTAACATGAATAACATACAGAGATAATAACTTGCAGCTAAAATAATAGTAAGCAACTTGCCTAAAGAGATGGAGCTACAGAAGTCTGAGCTAGTATTTGGGCTCAGAACTGCCTCTGCATTTAGCACAGGGACTTGGAGAGTGAGCTGTACCACACTGGTGTCAGTGGGCTGCAGTTGATCAAGGAAAGTGATGACCTTCTACTCCCCAAATCCTTTCCATTTGGACATTTCCAGGTCAATGATGACCTTTGCCAGAGGGTCTCAGGAAGGTGGAATCCACAGTGGAGAGTTTGAAAAATGAGTGGGAGTTGAAGTCTAAACAGCAAGTATAAGCCTTTGTTTTTTTTTCAATGAAGAGGTATCACTAGAGTGGACACAGGTGGATGGTGGAAATTGAAGACAGGCAAGAGTGTAACACATTTATGGACCAAAAGGAGGGAGCCAGCAGAAATTTAATGACAGAGAAAGAAGATAAATGAAGGCCCCAGTCCTTCCCCAGCAGGATGGGGACGGGCCAAGAGTAGAGAAGGAAGAGGACAGATGGGTCACCTCTCCCACTGAGGGCTGGGAAGGAGGTGGGGACAAGTGAACAGGCACTTGTGTGCCTGAACAAGGCTTTGAAGGGAGTAAATATCCAAAAATCTCTAGTGTCTCAGTGAAGTTGAAGGTGAGGTTATATGCTACAATGGAGAGGAGTAAGGGCAGAGTAGAAAACTTGAGTGCATTGCTAAATGTCTGAAATAATTATTGGGAAGCAATGGGGAGGAGGTTGAACCAGAACATCTAGAAGGATGTAAAAGTTGAGATTTAAAGACCAAGTTTGTAGAGGCCCCAATCGGCATTGTTATATGATTTCCTCCAGTGTTGCTGAGCACATAGTTGAATAATCAGCAGAGAAAGCCATTGTATTTTGGGCTATTTCTAAAACACATCCACAGCTTAAAAAACTAAGACCCATAAATTAAAATCTGTCAATTTTGCAGGATGATTCACAGTGTAGACAGTTTGGAGCAGTTCCCTGATGAAAGGGCAAAATTGGAAGCTATTCTTTATATAAGTGAAATCTAGAAGATTCTCCATCATTTCTCTTTGGGCTGTAACAATCATCCCTCTTCTTCCAAATTAAAATGCAACTGAATTCGTAATTAGACCTCCGTCCAAAACTTGTATTCCCTTATTAAGAGAATTAATTGAGTTATCTCAGAAGAGAATATTGATTACATTGAGATTTGACTAATAAAAAAATTCTCTCCGGAACTTATCTAAAGCGAGGTCTGGAACTAGGTCACTCATGAGAAAGCCCTCAGAAACCAAGATAAGAAAGAGAATAAAAGGGAGTTCAGCCTGAGGGTCAAGAAGCGAGAGTCAGGGGCATCTTTCGTGGAGGAGATTAGCAATTGCCAGCTGCCTCCAGAGAAAGTGGAAACCGTGCCAGGCTCACAATATTGCATACGTTAAAGGGGGAGAAATCTGTGAAAAAACTGTGAAAGGAAGTCTGTGCAACCGCATGAAGTGCTAAAATAGATGACTGATTTAAAAAATTAGGGGCATCGGGTGCAGCGTGTGCTTGTAGCTTCCTTTCCTCTCTGTGCTTCTGAGCGGTTCCCCGCTCGGACTCTGCCACTACTCACCGACGACGTGCGGAGGCTCTGTCTTTGCTTCTCCTTTCGTGCCAGCTTCTCTCATTTCTACTGCACTGTAGCCAGAACACTGGACATCTCCATACCTACACACTAATCCACAGGGCAAAGGCAGGAAGCCTCTCTGGGGCATCTGTGTTGAAGTGGGCTGTCCACAAGTGGGTCCCCTGCTTCGGAGCCTGCAGAACTGAGGGAAGAGGAGGCCAGATCATATAACCTTTTTTAATTTAACAAACCTGCTTGGCTACCAGCAAGGACTTGGCAGATTGCATACTGTCATCATTTCATCTTAAGACTAAAATTCAGTTTTCCTTTCTCAGGATCAGAATTGGGAGCAGGGGGGAATAAAATGCCCCAAAGACCCAAGGTGACCTGTCGCAGTGGGGTGACCTGGTGCACCAGCCAGCTAATGATGCCCGTCTGTCAGCTGGGCCCCGAGATCCAGAGCCGGAGGGAGAGGAGACCAACCCCGACAGATGGCGGCAGCTTTGCTGATTACAGAGCTCAGTTGGACCAAGGCTCTATTTCGTTCCCTGCACCAAGGTCCCTTCTGAACATGGGCTGTTTACTTAAAACATATTCGTTCTTGTTTCTGCTCATCAGATTCCTAGGATAAAAACGAACACAGGCAGCTGTTGGAGTCTTTGCTACTAACTATTCAATTCTGCTTTGTGTTAAGAAAATTCATAATCCATTCTACCCCATAATTATTCTTTATAAGTGGGAAATCAAATTGGAAATGGCAACAGAGAGTGGACTCTAGGGGGAAAAAATTCAAATAAGCGTTGCGTTTGGTTAATGCTATTTCTCGGTATGAGAAATTCAGACCTTTGTATTATCCCACTACTAAAAAAAGAAACAGCAACCAAATTTAGCAGGCTGGTGTTTTCAAGCACAAAACAATGTCACCCTAGGAGCTCGGTTCTCACTTCACCTTCTCCTTGAGAAATCTCAGCTTGTCTTCTAGGAGTAGTGAAAAAGTGGCTTCAGGATGTTATGCCCCCAAAGTCATTGAACTTCACACCCAGGCACGTATAAACATTTAAGATGAGAGGGAGCAAATGCGCAGTAGAGCATGGACAGAAAGGTCATAAGGAAGAAAAGCAACACTGGAAAATGATCTCTGCCCTCTGCCACCCAAAACCTCGGGGAGGAAGAATGCTACTCCAGGTGGCAGCTGTGAATTACAACATGCCCAAGACCTTACTCAGGCCCCTTCAGCCTGGGTCTCATGCTGTTTGGAAGAGTGACAGGGGTTATATTTTCACACCCAGCTGTTGCTTTATGACTTAGTAGGCAAGAAGTTGTGGAGGCTTCTCTAGCAACCCAACACTGACTTATTTAGAACTCCTGCCTGCAGTGGCCGATGAAGGAAGGGCGATGGGACAGGTGGCCCAGCACACACAGATTCTGGAACAAGTTCAGGGGTGAGGTATGGTATGAGACATAGCCTCCTTATCCAAGGCTGTCTAATCTCATTGGACAGCTGTCTTGGTAGCCTCATATGGCTGCTCCTTTTTGGCACAGCCTAGAAAAAAGCAGCCCCTCCATTTTTAAAGATTGCGATAGGAAAGGCGTAAGTAGAGGAAGGAAGAGGCTGCTCTCCAACTTTCTTTTCTAATTATTAACATAGACTGTCGTAGGTTATACATGTTCAATAGCATGGTTTAGAGAAGAGAGCACTGGACAAGAAATCTAGAAATTCTTATTTTATTCTTGGCCCTACCACTAACTAGGTGACTTTGGAAGAGTTACTTTGTCTCTTTGGACTTCAATTCCTGCAATCATAAAACAAGGCAGTTGTAATAGAGAGTGTCTACTTTGCCTTGAGGTTAGCAAACCTTTTCTGATTCTTTGATTTATCAATATCAGGGGCCCAACTAGCACATCAGGAGTTAATATTTCATCTCCAAGCACTACCGATTCGAGAATTAATGGGTCAGAAATCTGTGATTCTGATGATCTTCCTAGATTGTGAAACACTGAACTAGGTGTCCACTGAGATGAGATGGTCCCATGTCTCCTGGGAATATAGTGTACATCCTTCCCAAAGCAACTGCAGACAGAGAGCCAATATAGTGGAAATTCTCTTATCTCTCAGCATCAATAGTAAAACAGGGATCTAGCTAGCGCTGTCCAATAGAACTTTCTGTGATGGTGGAAGTATCCAATACCTTCACTCTCTAATACTGTAGCTACTTTTTATGTGTGATTACTCATCATTGAAACTGTATAATAGCTAATGTGACTGAGAGATTGAATTTTAACTGTTTAATTTTAATTCACTTACATTTAAATAGCCACAGCCCCTCCCACTTTAGACAGCACAGATCCTACCGTGTTCTACTGTAGCAGGTAACAAGTGGTGTGCTGCGGTGAAGTGAAAAGCAGGCCTTTACGCCCATTTTTACATTTCTGGGCGGTACGGGGAGAAGGTGTAAGGCTTTGTGACTCAGTTTCCAACTCAAGTTGAGACGGCAATATCTACTTCACAGCATCGCTGAGAAGTTCAGTTAAATTAGACGTGCGAACATCTTTGAGAACCATAAAATGCTGTACGAATGCCAGGTATTATAAGGGGGAGGTCACTGTTGAAAGATGATTTGGTTCAATACCAAACACGGACATGTCTAAGAACATCTAAGTGAATGTGGAGAGGGGGGTTGGTAATGCCAGAAACGAGAGTTTGAAAATAAAAAGGGAAAGCTAAAAAGTAAATGCCAAAGAGGGCAGAGGAGGTGGGAGGGAGGAGTGATGGGAAAGTTAAGACGTGTGGTGCGAGGTGTGCAAAGAGAAGGTATGTCTGGAGGGACGATGGTCCAGGGTTGGGAATTCCCCATGACGAGAGGAGCATGGACAGATGTCAACTCTGAGTGGCAGTAAACACGGAAAACATGAGGTTGAATTAGGACGCTTACTTTTCCGCTTGTCTGCCTGCCTTGAGAAAAGTATGTGAGGGATTTAAACAGGAGCCAGGTGGGCCAGAAGAATTTGTGCTGTTCAACAGTAGTGTGGATTATTCAGGGTAGACAGGAGATGACAACACTGGATTATTTGGGGTGAGTCCATAAACGTCCTTATATGTAAAGGGACTCTGGAACGAAAGCATATACTCTAGGAGAGACAAAGGAAGAACTGTTTAGTGAAGAGGTGCTGGGATCCTATCGGAATCACAGAAAGCAGCACATCTCTGTGAAATCAGTCTGCGGGAAAAGGGTGATCTTGGGCCCAACTTGGCATAATGTCCCACTCCCTTAGAGTAGAAGGAATGAAGGATGAAGGAGGGAGACAAGATGAGTCAAAGAACACGCTGGGAGCCTCCTGCACTTACAGAAAATGGCAATTTGTCATCTGCGTCATTGTCCTTTTTGTGTCCTACCAGGCACTGAGAAGGACTAGTGCTAGAATCCGCCTGGGTTCAAACCCAAGTGCTACCATTTAATAGCTGTGACCTTGAGCTAGAAACAAACTCTCTCAGCCACACAGTCTTCATCATGGGACTATAATATCATCTGCCTCAGAGGAGTAAGTAAAATAATTTACGTGCAAATTAGAACAGCCCCCAGTACACAAAACCCACTAAAAATACAAGTAATTTTTATTAAATATAATATCTCAAACTTCCCAATGAACGTGTCATTGAAATTCAATAGACAGCTATTTGTGGATGATATTAGATATTAAAACTAGAAACACTACTTTCTATAAGTCAATAGTTTTTAAATTTTATTTTCGGGAGGATTGTGAAGTCAAGCTAAGTATTGCTTTAATTTATTCATTCACTAAATTTATTCTTGTTTCCCTCAAGTTTTAAAATTAGAAGTCTGATTTTTTAAAAGCTCAATTGAAGTATAATTTATACACCATAAGCTTACCCATTCTAACTATACGTAATTCATTTATTTTAACTACTATTACCAGTGCTGCCAAGTGTGAGGCCCTGTTCATCTGGTAAACAAGACAAATGAGGTCCCTGCTTTCAAGAAGCTTCTGGTCTAGTATAAGGAAGAGAGATAACAGACAAAGTAAATAGCCTAAGGCCTAGGAAGCAATAATAAAGTAGGGTTAAGACAACAGTGATAGGCTGTCCCATTTTAGATCAGGTGTCTACAAACATTCTCTTGGAGGAGGTGATATTTGAATGATGTGAGGAAATGAGCCATATGATATCTAGGGAAGAATATTTCAGGCAGGGAACAGTGAGTGCAAAGGCCCTGGGGCAGAAGCATGCTTGCACTTCCTTTGATTGAGGACAATTTGGGAAGGCAGTGTCACCAAAGCAGAGTGAGTGAGAGGTAAGAGGAAGGAGTCAAGATTGAGAGGAGACAGCATCAGGATCATGCAAAGTACAGGTTTCCAAAATGAGGCTTATGGATTTTGTTCCATGTGTGATGGAAAGCCTTTGGAGGGATTTGAGAAGGCAAATAAATGAAGCAATTAGGTTTACATTTTAAAAGAATCTCTCAAGTGGTTGTTTGGAGAACAGACTCCAAGACGTAAAGAGTGGAAACAGGGAGACCAGCGAGGAGGCCAGGGCAGTGGCCCAGATGACAGACAGCAGAAGCTGGGACCTGCCATGGAGTGGGTGAGAAGGGGTCAGATCCTGGGTGTATTTTCACGACAAGGTTTCCTGAAAACTGGATATTGGAGGGAAAGAGAGGGTTCAAGGACGACTCCTAGGATACCGGCCTGGGTGACCCTTGATTGGTGGGGACCTTTGCTAAGACAGCGGATGCTACAGGAACAGGCTTGTGGGCATGGGAGGGCGTGACTCAAATGCTCTGATTTTGACCTCTTTATTTTAGATGTTTATTAAAAGTTCAAGTGAAAATTACATGAATGGTCCCTGGAATGTACTATGTTGGAAAATAAAGTCTTTGTAGTGGAGGATTTAAGAGAGAAATAAAACTCCCAAGAAGCCTACATTAGCAGAGATATGAGCTGCACCCCAAGTGTGTCCCATAGGATTCTGTGCAACAAAAAATCTGCAAAACCGCAAGCCTATTTGCTGGAAAAGCAAACCAGCCAATGAGTAAGGTGGAAAATATATGCGGTAAAAATTAGCTTGTCCTGTCTCTTTAATATAAGAGCTGGGGAGGGCTGTGTTAGGTTCTGATGACCTGATTAATCGCTGAGGAAATAAACCGAGGCATCAGATGGCTAGGAGGTAAGAATGGAGAAAGATCTGCTTGAAAACAAATACCTCCTCTCTGTATTAGTGCAGAAAACAAATCAGAAGATTCACAGCATGCAGGCTGCAGGATTATATTTCATTAACACCGAGAAGCACTTCTTGAATTTTTAAAGCCATCTTGTTACAAGATACTAAGATGGTGAAACTGGCTGTCTTAGGTACATTTCAGTATTTGTTCATCTCTCAATTTAATAGTTAAGTCTTTAATACATCTGTATTTCAGAGTATGATTTCAATGGTTTTCAAACTCTAGGAGTTATCTGAGTGTCAAAGCTAAAATTTTCTTGGCCCTTACCCTTTCCAAGACCAGCTTCCATGCACTTAAACTAGGAGATCTGACAAATGCCTTCTCCTCTGAGTGAATGAGGTTAAAGCTGCAAGAGGACATGAGAAATTCTTAATCATGTTTATCACTATATGAAGCAAGCCACATTACACAAGTAAGGGAACTCTGTAGGATGCAGAATTACTTTAATGCATCTCATGGAGAGGTGGGGTAGGATCAAGCTCCCTCCCTTTTGTAATCATAGAGCTGGGGAAATAATCCTTGAGTCCTTAACCTAAAGACACTGTTGAGATCAATCAGTAAATATATCCTGACCACACACATTGGGTGAAACATTAAGTTGACACCTCTTTTAAGAACAAAAGAGAATTTGCAGAACCACTCTGTGCACTCTCGTGAGCGCAGAAGTGGATGTTCAAACAAAACCTTAGAATAATATATGTTCTAATAAAATAGAAAAGTAGATTGTGAACGATTATGCCAGAGCAGTCTATGGTTTTTACAGGAATAAAATGATTAATCCTTCCTCTTTCCTTCTCACCCCTTGTATTTATTTGTCCCAAATATTTAACCAGAAAGTGATTAAAAATGTTAGTGGATTTTAGCCTTCCATAACTCATTCATTAGACCTCAATATCTTGATCTTTAATTTCCAGAGATTCCTCTAAGATAGATAAGATCCACTCTTCTCATTATTCTGCCTAGGAAATGTAATGGCAATATCACATATTTATGTACTATTTGAATCACAAAGTAATTTTCTGCCATGTGGCCTGAAAACCTGGATTAGTCTACTCCTCAAATGAAAACACTGTAGTTAACTTTTATATATATGGTATAAATATATATGATTAAAACTCTCAGTAGAGTTTTGTGTAGATATGTATGTGTGTGTGTATATATAAACTTAATCAGTAGAATTTTGTATGCAAATATACATATATATATATTTATACATAATCAGTAGAGTTTTGTGTGGAATGATTTCTTTAAATTGATTTGCATAAATAGTACAACATTGGACATTTTTTATAACTTGCATCTTATTCTCAATAGTATGACTCTGAGATCTTTTAATGTGATTGCATATGAATGCTCTTCATCCTTTTGTCTATTGCATAACATTCCATATTTGGATATGCTATAATTTGTTTCACAATTCTAGCCATAATGAACATTGTTTCTGATATTTCCTTATTAAAATGATTGTGAAATGAATCTCCTTGAACAGGCCTCCCTGTGCACATGTACAAATACTTCTCAGAATAAATGTGTGCAGCTCATGTGCACACATGTACATGCACGTATGTGGATCCTTAATCCATCAAGAATTTATTTTTGTGAGTGGATAATCAGTTAATACCATTACTGAACTGTTAATCCCTTCTTCACTGAGTTGAAACTATTGGTCTTATATACTAAAATCATATATATTGCTGTACATATGTATATCCACCTGGACTCTCTAGTCTGTTCTGTGGTCTTTTATCTAATTTTAAGCTAAAATAACTTTATTTTCATTATTATACTTTATAATACCATCCTTTGATATTATATAAATCACCTTAACTATTTCTGCACATATACTCTTCTGTGAGAAATTTTGACTGGAAATTCATGGTATTTGAAGATAAATTTAGACAAAACTTTCGTCTTTCATTTTTTTGTGGTGAGAACACTTAGAATCTACTCTTAGCAGTTTTCAAGTATACAATAATACTATTATTAACTGTAGATCACCATGGTGAACAATAGATAGGCTATTTCATGAACATTTCTAATTCCAGATTTAAAGACTGAATTATAAAGCAGGAGATGGAATTCTGAAATAATTTACTGGGTGCATCCCAAAAAACTTTAATAGGCATATTAGAACAATAAGATGATTTGTGATTATGACTGACAACACAAGTTGCTCTAATACATGTATCTATTCAGGAGCCAATTATATTTTTCTAGCTGAAGAATCATCTTTAAAGTTGTCTTGAGAAGTCTGAGCATCCCCTAGTTGCCAAGATGCAGTAAATGCTTTGATCTTAGTTTCCCTGTTTTCATCCTTTCCATCCACCTGTTGAGCTCAAGGCTTTATACATGGTGCTAACCTGCACCTGCAGGTGATGAACCCTATTACTACTAGCAAATTACCTAAAAGTAAACAAAAAACCTAGAGTATTGAGTTAAAAAATGTAGCTCCACGAAGTGACATTATCATCTCAACTTTCTGGATTTGGCACTTGATATCATTGACAACTTTTTCTTGAAATTCTCAGAAGTATGTTTTTCAGTTGACCAGACAGACAACAGAACACTTTTAGGTGTTTTCATACTTCCCAATGGCATGGCTATGCCTCATCCAATCGCACTGAATATTTATCATGTGTTGTATTTCACCAAAATGTGAAAAAACATAATAATAAAATTATACGATCTCCCTGGACTTTGTGCAGGCTTTACAACTATGACTGTGCTAAGCTACTTATATAAATCATATTTTAAGAACATAAATTGCACATTCTCTCAATTTGAAAGAGATGAAGCTGTTATTAAGATCTCAAATGGTCCTGAATTGAGGCCTCATTAAATAGAAAATTCACCAGCTAATACAGGTCAACAAACCAGTTCGCTCAGGCAACAAAACATTTATAATATTTCTCTCCTGTATGAATTCTTGCATGTTGAAAAGGGCAATGATTCTGGCTGACGACTTTCCCACATCCATTACTTTATAAGGTTTCTCTCTAGTTCAAATCCGAATTACATCATGGGAAAGTTAGTTTCATGACTCCTTTGGAATAGTTGTGGTCTTGAATATGGAAAGTCAATTAATCTATCTATAGCTTAAAGCACAATGGTCAAGAAATACATGTGAAAGTTCTTTGTGAACTTTTAAAGTCTTATATGAATGTAATATGTTATTATATGGAATGTGGTCTTAGACTGTGAGCTTGTTCAGGGAAAGAGCTATGTCTTCTTTTTCTTTCTGTCAGTTTCAGTGCCTGACACAACATAGAAACCATAAATGTTTTTGAATGAGCAAATAAGTGTTGGAAGGAGTAAGGTGATACCTAAAGCTAAAAGAATGTTTAGGAAGAACAATTAAAACAAAGGAAGCAGTTGTGTCCGAAAATCTTGGCCACTGGAACTGAGCCTTGGCAAGCGTTAGAGTGGACAGATAGGGAGAGCCTGACTCAGAGATCTGGAAGCTCTATTTGATAGGAAGAGAAAAGTCAGAGGGGACCAAAGTATTAGGCCACAGATGGAAGTGCTAACAGTCACTTGGCCTCAAGAGATATGGCAGAAGTTTGTGAGTCCAGGATCTAGGTTTGGAGGGGTGGTAGTTTACTGAAATCTAAAATGAGCAGGAGGGCAAAGCTGACTCCTAGTCCCAAATAACTCACTAACCACCAGCAAACCAACAGAGGGACACAGGCACAGAGGCACAAAATGGGAACACAGTTGTTTCCTATCATAAACCTGCTACATGAGTTATAGGGTGGCTTATTATGAATGTGTCCCTGTCCCAGAAAAGCCAGAAATAATGGCATCCAAGAAGTGTTCCTTCGCAGTGAGAAAGCCGTGAAAACATTAGCTGGAGCCCAGGGCACCTCAAAGGTCCATGCAAGGACAGTGACAACTTGTCTAGTCCTCACTGGTTTCCCTCTCTGTGGATGTTATGTGAATTTTCAAAGTCATTCAGAAAATAGCAAATAGAGAACATGAATCTCCCACAGTGCGGTATTATTAAACAGCATCAGGTAAAGAGCTGGTAGGTTCTTTACTTCCTGTTCACGTATTACTCAGAAATGGCCAATTTTTCTGGAATTCCAAATTTCTCAGTGATCACATTGGAATGCCACCCCTTGTACTAATGCCATAAGTAAAGTGGTGATGGTTTTCTTTTTTTTTTTTACTTTTCATTGAAACCTACACTTGGCCTCCTGAGACAACTGAACTTATTTATAACAGTGCAGGGACTCATTTTTAAAATGACTTCTCCATGTCATCTGATTTATGACACACAAAAAAGAAAAGAGTGCTCTGAGTCAATTGGGATAGGGATTACATACGACGTATGTAGCAACTGCTCCTCTGCTCCCGTGTTGTACGTGCGCCCAATAGAAGAGGAGCAGCTACGTCATTTGTCATCCAGTATTAGGCGAGTGAGGGCTTTGTCTGGGGAGAATGACACAGAATAAACATTTTCCACTTTGGAAATAGATGTCTTGTATCAGCTTTGATGTGTGTGTTGACAAATGATTTTGGATTGCCCAGATTCCCCTGCTGATGGGAGGGCATTACTTTTTGACAGCATTCAATATCACTGATATTATCCCTTGATGCCAGCGCGTTTGTACTCCGTGGCAGTCACGGAACCTGCACGTGCCGCCAAACACGTGTGTGATAGGTCACACTTACAAGGCCAGTGCACAGTTACCCTCTGCAGAGCTTTGCTCTCCTGGAATACTTCCGGTCTTAACTATTCATCAGAATTTAATTACCAGCAGGCACTTCATCCCGAAAGTTGCCGCCACCAGCTAATTTCAAGAATACAAGAAGCCCCAGCATCATCTGAGAAGGTTCTTACACAAAGTACCTAAAATAGCTGCGATGTTCTGTGTATTCATAGTAAGAGGAAGGAGTGCGTGCTGGCCAAGTTAGGAGCGGGATCCTGGAGCCAGGCTCTCCTTGGCAAACAGAGCAAATGCAGCAGTCCTCTTTGGGACAACAGCGTGGCAATGACTGAACGGCTCCTTCTCTCCCTGTAGAAGACGTTTAGGGCCTTCGTTACAGAGCTCTTTTCAGGCATCAAGTTTTAATGTTCTGGTGGGAGAAATGAAAGTCTCATTTTCTGACGCATGAGGAAGGGCCTGAGGTGCAGAGATGGGATAGGCTACCTGTTCGCCTTGTTTCTTATCTCCAGCCTGACTGCCTACCTACTGCCTTCCGAACATACCTCATACTCTCTCATTTCCAAACATTTGCTTCCTTTGACTTCGGGTTAACAAAATGCTTGCCCTGTCTCATCTCATGACCCCCACCTTCCCAAATCTTGCCAATTCTTTGATTCGAGTCTCCACTGTCCCTCACTTCCTCTGAATATGGCAACCCAAAGTCTTCTCTTCCCTTTCATGGATACTTCAAGTTCGTGTCATCTGGCACCTCCCATGGAATGACTTGGGGGCCATTTGATCACATGCACAATGGTTATTGAGAGAGTTAGCTTGGGGAAGTGAATAGAGTGTTGGATTCAGAATCAAGTGACCTGAGTTTTTTTTTCCAGTTCGGCCACATATGTGGCCTTAGAAAATTCATTTAATGTCACCATGCTTCAGTTAGCTCATCTTGAAAATGAGATGATTAGAGAAGATAATCTCTTTTCTCTTCGAACTTAAGAATGCCATGAATTAGGTTTATTATTAGCAAGGAATGCATTTATCCTTTTATTGTTGTGGCTATAACTTATAATATTTAGTATTTGTCATTGACATAGGAATTGCTTAAAAAAGAAAACAGCACCTACTATGTTCCAGGTACTATTCTCATTCAGTTATATCTTCCAGTGTTGTCTAAGTCTCCTCCCCAGGATTACGTAAGTATTGATGTGTTCAAGAGATAAAATAGAGTTGTGCTAGTATAGAAAAGGATTCTGGAGCAGATGAGTTTTGGAATGCACTTTAAGGGAGGTCAGACACAATTTGTCAGAGAGGAGTACGAGATATTGTATCTGCAAAGGACGAAATGAGCCAATCATGTGCAGGGAAGACAACATGCAGTCCGGCTTGACAGGGGCGAGCAGTCTCCTCCCGGAGTGAAGGTTGGGGGCTTTGACACAAAACCTCGACTGTTAGGCTGTGGTAGGTAGATGTGGTGGGCCAGGAAGCAGACAGCTTCTTGAATAAGGAAAGTACTCAAATAAACTTTATTTAAAGAATAAGATGCCCCTGTAGCATGATGGACTATCTATTGGAGAGGCAGAGACTATGGAGGTAGACAAGATTGCAGGCGTCACTCATGACATAATGGACCAAAAGAAGACAATGGCAGAGAAGCTGAAGGGACAGATGTCAGGAGGGCATCTCTCAACAGCACTCTCCCTGTTCTAGGGACATTGATAGGTAGACCACAAAATGCACAAAAACAAGACAACCACAGAGTTATGGGGTCAATTCTTTGGTAAAGTACTTTTGAGAAACAGTAGTCCAAACAACTAAAATACATTTATTTTCTGCAGGATTTCCCAGCGCCTGATGTGGGTTTTGATTCTCCAAGAAGTAGACACATTTGACCCAAGATTCTCTCCTTCCTCTTTTGTCGTAGCATCTCTTAGAACTAGTGATCCTTGGCACGTGGGTTTTAAAAGAGAGTTTCTCAGAAAAAGGGAGAATTTAGCATGTTATAGAAATGAAAGAGAAAACTTTAAAGCCCAGGATGACTGAAAATATGTGTATCCTACCTTGATAGATAAATAGATATAAATAGAAAGTTAGGCAAAAATAAATTAAAAGAATGATAAATATGAATAAGGAGATAGGTTGTGTGTGTGATGTGCATCTTTGTTTTAACCTAACGACAATGGCATTGTTGCTTGTTTATAAGGTTTTAGGGGGTGCTAAGACACCCACTGAAGGTATCAGGACCCTGCTTTTAAAAATACTTGAATGAACTTCATGTATCACAACAAGGCTTATAAGGTTCTTTACGATCTGACCCCTCCTGCATCTGTAGCCCATCTCAGGCTACCTTCCCTCCTTACTCTCTTTGCCCTGGTCACCCTTGACTACATGCATTCCAGTGCCATTGTGCTGTTGCATTCCTGTCTAGAACACACCTTCCACCTTCCTTTCCTGGATAATTCTCAGTCAGCATTCAAGTTTCAACTTTGATGTTTCTTTCTCCAGGAAGCCTCCCTATTCCCTCTGCCAACATATCACCGAGTCCGGCCAGACCCCTCCCAGGTGCTCCCATTGTCTCTGAATTCCCATCACATTCTGTTGCAGTTGTTATTGTGCCTGTCCATGTTCTCCATGAGATGGTGGATTTGGGGAGGGGACTGATCCTCATTCCAAACACACACAGAAGGCACCCAAAGACAGTTAGTGCAACACCCCTGGCAAGTTACTTTGACAGAATAGTATGATGAAATGGGGCCCTGGCACCTCCCCTCTGCAACAAGGAGCTTAGCCCTGACAAGCTTATACTAGCTTCCATCAAAGGACTCTTAGATTTTTCCTCTTTGTCCAGCTTTTTGAGGATCAAGGTCCTTCAACTGTTTACAATTCAAAAGATGTACTTTTAGGGCAAGGAGAACGTTTTGATATAGACAATGTACGTAGAGATCAATGGATTGACCAATTCATTCATCTACTAGCATGTAAGCTCCACGAGGCCAAGATTTTGTTCCTTTAGTTCACTGCTGTATCATCAGCATCTAAAACAGTCCTTGGCACACAGTAGGTCTTGAATTATAGTGGATGATGTGGTGTGCAGCCCAGACTCCCCAGCCCACTTTGGGATGAGGCTGAGAGTGTTGGTTGCCAACTGCTTACAGCTGAGCAGTTGTGTTACTTCTCTCTAAGAGGTAACCTGACTGGAGAGAGCCACAGCACAACCCATTTGCAAGGGCAGTTTGCATGCAATGACATGTTGATGTAGGAGGTAAAAGGACCAGCCTCCTTGCCTCAGGGTGGGACAACCCTTAAGGGCCATTCCAGCTCCAGAGTTTCTGTGGGATTGGACAAAGCTTTGTTGCAATTACATCATAGTTTAACTCCTTCTATTCAATTCTACATCCTTCCCTGCCCACAGATGTTGATCCCAAAGACTCTTGTCAATAAACTATCCATCTGAAAATCTCTCCTGGGGAACCCCACCTAAGACACGCATGAATGAGTAAATCAATGGATTAACAAATATTTACTAAGAACCTTCTCTATGCCTGGCACTGTCCTAGGTGCTGAGGATAGAGATGTGAACAAGACAAACAACATCTCTAATTTCAGGTAGCTTTCATTCTTCATTCTTTCATTCATATGGGGGCAAATAGAGATATGGCATGTTAAGAGAAGCTTGTATAGATTCCAGCCTTAATTCAAGGGAAGCAAAAAATAGCCCAAATATTTTTGCCCCCAACACACTCCATCAGAGAAGTCTATATATACATGGGTGAACCTCAACTGAAGATAGAGTTAAGCTTTCCCTAGGATCATGTACAGGTGGATTGGGGGTTAAGGGTGGGTGGTGGCTACTCCACATACCAGGGTAGATGAACATGAGGCCTGGCCCACTAAGAAACACCACTATAATTATGTACCCAGGGTATTTCAAATAAAAATAAGAGAGTGAGAAGAAGCTAGAGAAAGATAATTTTATCAAAAACCAGAAATTAGATAATTACCACAATTAAGCACTAAATTAATTCTGAGCTTATGATTACCCAAGGCAAAAGAGCAGTGTCATGGGATCTTTATGTCTAGTAGAAGGAAAGATATTAGTTTTTAAGGAAAGAACAACTTTTTTTACAGGTTATAAAATCAAGGACAAATTATTCATATGGATCCTAATCACAGAGACTTTGAGAAATCCAATGGACAATATCTGTTTTGCAAAATTTCACATGTATTTCACATGGCCATTTCTTAGGTCAACTCTTGATTAAAAATAATTGAGATCATGTTATGTGATTATGGTTAAGTTAGGACATTTTGATGAGGCACTGGACTTACATGATCCAGATATATTACAGTTTTTACCCAGAATGTTACCAGATAGATGGTTAGTATTAGCTTTGGCTGTCCACAGATACATCATTCATCTTAATCAAGGTTTTGACAGTAGGTTAAGATTAGAGTTTCTAAAAAGTACCTCAAGTACAGATGGTCATTTTTGTTTGAAAAGACATCTGTAGGATTTTTAGCTACCAAATGATTGATCATACCTGAAAATACAATAATCCACTGCACCAACTCACAACAATCTTTCTAAACAACAGTCCCTTTGTCCTGGACATATATTCAGAGGTTCACGACAGGTCATATACTCTATGTTCTCTGTATCCATGACCTTGCTACCATCCAATCAGCTTCTCTAAATAACATTCTTTGGCTTTTCGTCCCTGGACTTCTAACATATCCCAGGTTCTGCAATCCATATATCTGGCATTGCTTTCATACTGCTGCCTGACCTTATTATCTGTTTGCTCCAAATAATCATTACATTGAGAAGAGTAGAAATGAGGATTTACAATACAAGCTATGGCAGAAGGATGAAGATTTGCAGCACTACAATAAAAATCACGTTAAAACTATGTGTTAAAGCCCTCCCTTTAAAAATTTTAATGCTATAATAGTGCTATCCAACAGAAAAATAGTATAAGCCACATAAGCAATTTAAAGTTTTTAGTTGGCGTAGTTTTCAAAGAAAAAAACCCAGCAAAATTAATTTTAATAATATATTCAACTTAACACAACATATCCAAAGTACTGTTATTTCAACATGTAATCAAAATTTTTAAAAAATCAATAATGAGATAATTCAAAATGCAGTGTGTATTTTACACTTACAGTATGTCATTTGAAGTGCTCTGTAGCCACATGTCACTAGCATAACTCTATAACATAGCACGTGCCTCTCGGGAGGCTCTTCTAGGTAAACCTCCCTCCACGGTCCTAAAAAATATTATGGGTGGCAGAATTATTGCTACAGAGTCAGTAATTAAATTTTCAGTAATACTTGGCATGCAATTACTTGGAGAATTAATAAATGTATTGTTCATTATATAATTCATTTCACAAATATATACTGAGTCCTTAAAATATGCTGTGCTGGTTAAGATGTTTCTAGATTCGCTGAAGAGTACTGTTAACAGGCATTATACTTCCTGATTGTTCTACCGAATGATTGCCTTTGTTTTTTCTGAGTACAATTTATTCTTTTTTGTTCGTCTTCTGTGTAGAAGGGAGGAAAGAAGAGCTCTGAAGGACCCGCAGCCCACACAGTGTCACATTAGAAGCAGGCACGTGAGAAGGCAAAGGAATAATTCCACATGCTGAACTTCTAGGAGAGGCTGCAAGGACACCGTGAGTGAGCAGTGCCTCAGGGTTGAGACCAAACACAAAAAATGACTTTTATAACATGCTGACATTTGTAGTTGTGAAAGGAATTGTGCATGACTTGGAAATAACAGAAAAAAAAAAAAGAAGAAAAAAAGAAATCTCCCATAATTAAACAATTTCTATGTATTGTCATTCCACATTTTGATGCATTTCCTTTCACCCAGTCTTTTTACCCATGCTCAGGCCCCACCACTTATGTCCCAGGTCTTCCCAATCCGAGCCATGAGAGAATGTTATGCTTGCTTTTTATATCTAACTGTTCATGGTGTGAGCCCCTGCCCTCACCCCACCAGCTTGATTCCCAGAAACTAGCTGCCCCTGGGGTCTCCTGGCTGCACTTTCCCAGGCAGGTCTCTTGCTTTTGTGATAAGCCCCACCCCATTTCTCCATGTTGGCTGGCTCCTCACCTAGCACTTCACTGTGCCTTGCTGCCCACTGTCCTCATGATGTCACTGCTCTTCAGGAACACTAGTCTGCAGCTAATATAGCCTCACTCTAGCCCAGCTAAGGGGCTTCTGCAGGTTCCACCCTTAAGTTGCACCTGGGCGTGTTGACTCAGAGTCTATAGACCCCCAACTCATGGCCAGCCTTCCTCCCAGCACAACTCCTACCCATCAGAACTCTAGACATTTCTACACCTTAGAGGAAAGGACCTACTTAAGCCCCAAATGGAGGCTGCCCTATTTTCAGATCCAGAAGTAGCCTCTTCCCAGGATGACTGACAGATGGTGTATTCCTTCATGGAAACATCACTCTCGTGCAGGGCTGAAATCTGCTTCTGCAGGCTCAACGTGGTCAGGGCTGCAACATGGCTATGTACTTCTCACAGCCTGGGCTAGAGTCTTTTCTTACTTTCTGTTTCTCCTCTTTGTCTTTCTGCTTTTTCTTTCTTTTCTTTTCCTTCCTGCCTACTTGCCTGCCTTCCTTCCTTCTTTCTTTTTCTCTTTCTGCCTTCCTTGCTTTTTTCTATTTAAAATTTTGCTTATCTAAAATGGTATCTTAAAAAATATTTTTCTGTTAAACAAGTACAATCTACTCCCCTTGTGGAAAATGAGGAAATCTAAATAAACAACAAAGAAGAAAACAGTAAGACTCATGAAGTTAGTATTTCAGAGTTAACTAACATGTAAATCTAATGCCTTGGTATATTTTAAGAAGAATCTTAAAACTAAGATGTCTTAGTCCATTTGTGTTTCTATAAAGGAATACCCAAGACTGGGTAATTTATAAAAAGAGTTTTATTTAGCTCATGGATCTGCAGGCTGTATAAGAAGCGTGGTGCCAGTAGCTTCATCTGGTGAGGGCCTCAAGCTGCTTCTACTCATGGTGGAAGGCAAAGAGGAACAGGCCTCACGTGGCAAGACAGGAGGAGAGAGGGAGGAAGGTGCCGGGGTGTTCTTTTTAACAATCAGTTCTTGTGGAAACAGAGTGAGAACTTAACTCATTACCATGAGGACAGCACCAAGCCATTCATAAGGAATCTGCCCCCATGACACAAACACCTCCCATTAGGCCCCACCTCCAACACTGAGGGTAAAATTTCAACATGAGATTTGGAGGGAAGAGATATCCAAAGGAAAGAGATTTCCTTTCTTTTGTGAAGAGATATCCAAAGTGTATCATAATGCAACCTCAAGTATTAGAGCCCTGGGATAACCCAGAAATCTCAAAAGTTGGGGGCTAAATTAAGCTTTGATTGATAATAAATTAGTGTTATCCTAGTAAGTCCCTAAGTATAGGTAGGTATTTACTATTAATATATAAAAGTGCATTTGTTACAATAATTTTAGTTTCTGCTTTATGAAAGAAATTTTAAGTAAAATGTTATTTATCACTATATTAGACTACCAAACTATGACCAGAAAATTACCGAAAAGTGGGAAAAAAACTCTGAACTTAAACTCCTAAGTCATACAGACTGTCCCTGACTTATGATGGTTCAACTTACAATTTTTTGACTTTGCTGTGGTGAGAAAGTGATACATATTCAGTAGAAACTATAGTTCAAATTTTGAATTGTGCTCTTTTCCAGGGCTACCAATATGTGGTACAATACTCTTACATGAGATATTCAACACTTTATTACAAAAAAGACTTTGTGTTAAACGATTTTGTCCAATTGTAGGCTAATTTCAGTGTTCTGAGCATGCTTAAGGAAGGATAGGCTAAGCTATGATATTTGGAAGGTTAGGTGTATTAAATGCATTTTCAACTTATATTTTCAACTCACGATTGGGTTATTGGGATATGACTTCATGGTAAGTCAAGGAGCATCTGTGTACTACTACCAGGCACATCACATCTACGCTTAGCATATGTAGACCTCTGCTAAGACTTTCTCAACTGTCACTGCTAGTTTTCCTTTCTTTTGTGAACTACTAAAAGTAATACAAAAGGGGAACCAAAAAAATCTAGATTCTAGCCCTTCCTTTCTTATCTGGTATCTGTTTCCTACCTTGCAAATGGGGATGAGAAAATTTGTCTTAGAAGATTTATGAAGATAAAATGAACTATTTGATATGATATAACTTTAAAACACTAAATCAGTCATATGAAATATGGTATGGTTACTTTTAGGGAAAAATCTCTCTCAAAGACTTTTACATTGTTGTTACCTTCATTAGAAATTTTTTGGTGAAAAATGATACCAACCAGACAAGAATGACTTTGCACTGATTCATATCTTAAAATTTTGGGATCTAGGTACTTGAGATTGAAGATATGCCAGTGCAAGCTCAGTCTTTCCCATAGGCACCTTTAATTCCAGTCTTCTAATTTTAATCTAACATCATTAGCATAGTTTTAGCTATCTTGTTTTAAAGTGTACCAAACTCTGGTTTTGTAAATAACCTAGACAGAATGCCATTCTCACACCTCCATCATTGGCACTAATTAGTCTTAGAGACATTTTTCAGAACTTCAGTTATAAAACTTCATGAAAAACTAGCAAGCAAAAAATTTGCTTTATACCATTTAAAATGAAATAGAATTTAGTGTTTTATAAGCTTTGCAAGGAACTTGACTAAGGAGCCTCATAGAAGGCAGTGGTATATTCAAAATTTAGATGAACATACATGACAAAATCCCATGCAACTCTACTAAATTTTGGAGAACAAGTTAATTCTTTCATACAATGTATGTAGAGGACACACGTGCTACCGACTAGCAAGAGAATAAGTGTTCAGCACATTTACAAGCATTATTTCTTCTACCACTCCAGCTCCAAGGGCCACAGCACCAGCAGGTGTGCAGCAGAGGCATCGGGCGTGGGAGTCGGGGTGGGGTCCTCACACTGCCAATCAACTGCACAAATTCTATCGTTTGTCTTCCTTCCTCATTCTCCAGGACCAGTAATTCAAGGTACAGAATGTAATAAGAAACACCAAAGGCTAAAATGAACATTAAAAAGGGAAGGAAATCACCATGTCAAATATACAGTCTAGCGATGTTGTGGCTGAGGGTTATGCTTCACACATTTTGACTGAATTGTTAATGTTTGCGGGTTGATTGGCGCTATCTGGAGCCCAGATCTTCTTTTTGCATCACTAGACAGCACCTATTCTTTTTTCCACCAATAGCTGTTAAGTTAGCATCTAGCATCTTGTTCATTCTTGCCTGGTATTCCCTCCATCCAGCCCACATCTCCACACTCACACATGCACACACATGTGCAAACACACACACAGACGCAGATGCATAACACAGCACCCAGGGTGCTTACTCCAGGTTGCTGCTCTCCATAGCCAGCTCTGTCCCTGGGAAGCTGGTGTTCACTGAAGGGAATGCAAACTAAATGGAGCCCTCCTGCCTTCCATGAGAAAAATCACAGCGTCACAAATAAAGGTAGATTTCTGGGGCCTAGAACACCAAGAGCTGTGAGCTGCCTTCAAATGCATTTCAGCAGAGCTTCCAGAAAGCAAAATGGTTGATAAGAAACTTAGTTCATCAAAACCAAGACAAAATGCAAGTAATGAACTTGAAGTAACAGCAGGACAAGTCAGACAGAAAAGCACCACTCACCTCCTTGCCTCCCCCACACACTGTCTTGCTTTCAGAGAAGGGACTATTACCATGGGGACTGTGCTAAGAATATATAAGAGAAAGTAAAAGAGAGCTATCTCAGGGGGTAAATTATCTGGCAGATCTGCATGAAGTGTTGCTTATGAAAGTGTGCTTGAAGGTTGTGCCTGGGCAGACAATGCACAGCGAAGATTTTTGAGGTTTTCCCTTCATCCATTAGTCTGGTATTTAGTCACTTTCCAACGTTTATTTGGTGTTTACTGTGCATGTAAGACCCTGCCAGATACTTGGGGGATGTGAATCAGACATATCTCTATACTCAAGGAGTTTGCAATCCAGAAGAGAGCAGAGCAGATACACAAATAAATAGGATATAAAGCAGAAAGTGATATAAACCCCAGGAAAGGAATTCAATGACTAGAGATGTCAGGAAGCTTTCTTGGAAGAGCCAGGCTGAGCTCTGAGGGAGATGGTTCTGCCTTCCACACAGAGGGAAGAGAATGGTCAAAGCACACACCACGGTACACGTATCTATGGAAAAGCAGCTACACCTGCCTAAAGCAAATGGTGTATGGATGGATCTCGAGGAACGAGAGGTTGGGGTATAGTTTGGGCACGGATTTGAATATGTGAAGATGTTTGGACTTTATTCTGGAGGCAATGGAGGCCAATGAGTGTCTGGAAACCCAAGGTCAAGGTGGGCCTTGAGGGTTCAAGTTGACAAAGACATTGACATGGAGAAGAAGAGCTGTTCAGAAGCCATTGCAGGAATCCAGGCAAGTCGGGGAGGGCCTAACCTAGGGAGCAGTGGGGCTAGAAAGACAGCAAGAGATGGAAGAAACAGATAAACATTTATCAATGCGTTTCCTTGGCCTCCCGACCCACGACTCAGAGAAGCCCACATGGAGGGTTTTCCCTCATGGTGCTTGGTCCTCTCCAGCACATTCAAGCTAGTAGCAGGGATGTCGGTAACTGCAGATGATTGGCCGTACCTGGGACTCTCCCCTTCCTTCCAAACAGGCTACTCATAAATGTGCTTGAAGTAGTTGAGGGCAGGCAAAGAAACTGGGTGATTCTAACCTCACAGACAACAGATTAGGATCTATAGAAAATATAGTAAAGCTTCTTTGAAAGAAAAATAAATTGACATTGGGAACTATATCTCCCAAATGTTTAGACAATGAGCATGTTTCAGTATGTTTGTGTCTTTCAGAAGTACTACCTAAACAGGTTTCCCCTGAGGGTACAAGGCTCCCATTCAGGGCTTCTTAAGCACAAGCACACTGGCACAATATTGGTGGTGCAGGGGCCTGAGGCTGGGAAGGTTTCAAAGATGTAGACTAGCCCTGGGACACTGAGCTGATTTACTAGCATGAGCCACGATGTGGCTGCTCATCGTAAGCACCCCGAGTGTGCCGTGAATATGAAAAGACATTGCCAAGGCAGTTTGTGTGGCATTTAAACTGTTCTTACCTGCGTCCAAGAGGGAACAGTCACTATGCCGAAAGAAGGATCTTGGTATTTCTTCGACGGTAGGAATGGTTGAAAGGGAAGGTACTTACTTGCCTCTCCGACATCCCACCAGCTAGATGCACAGGGAAAGGCAGCCTTTTGTTTTGCTCTCCTGGGCAGATCAGTCACTACGTTAAATCCAAACCAAACAACCTGGAGAAAACGATTCATGAGGTGTCAAATCAGATATTCAGTTTCCAAAAAGTACAAGAGGGGAATGTTTTGAAATCCTATTTCACAGCCATAATTCACACGTTTAGTACTTGTATATTTCCATAGGTTTTTGGTCACATGAAGCAAATATGGAACTTAACACGTTCTACACATGGTGGGAGGTGAGAGCAGCCTCCCAAGGTGTCAGCTTTTAAATGATATTGTGCATTTAGGGAGTAAATTGATGCCGGTCTGGAAGCCCTTTGACATCATGTAGCATGTGCATGTTAAAGATGTCACTGTGTGTGACTAAATCCAGTTTTTTATGCCACTGTGTATTGAGTGCTTACTATGTGCTAAAAGTTTATGGACATAACCACATTTAATCCTCACAACCACCCTATAGGAAAAATTAACCCCCCTCTCTTGCAAATAAGAAAACTGAGAAACAGAGAAGGAAGCACAGGTGGCAGAGCTGGGACTTGGTGTCTCCACTTACCGGGCCTTAAGAAGTCATCAGCATTGCTGGCCGGGGACCCTCGACCTGCTTTTCTATGGCACTGCATTCTCTTCATGTTTTCCTGATTGAGCTGTTTGTTGTTGTTGTTCTTTTTCCTTAGTTGTCTTTTAAATGCCAATTGTTATGGGTTGAATTGTGTTCTGCCAAAATTTCCGTGGTGGCATCCTAACCCCAGTACTTAGAATGTGGCCTTATTTGGGGGTGGGCCCTTACAGAGGTCGTCAGTGTGGGCTCTAACCCAATATGACTGATGTCCTCATGAACAGGGGACATTTTGACCCAGATATGCACACAGGGAGAGTGAGATGTGAAGATGAAGGCAGAGATCAGGACACTGTTCCACCAGCCAAGGAACGCCACAGATTGCCAGCCAAGCACAGAAGTGGGGGAGGCACGAACAGCTCCTTCCCTCGCAGCCCTCAGAAGGAACCAACGCTGCCCACGCCTCGATCTTGGACTTCCACCCTCCAGAGCTGGGAGACAATAAAGTCTGTGGTTTAAGCCCCCCAGCTTGCGGCACTTTGCTACAACAGCCCTAGCCGACCAATACACAGCTTCTCTTCATTAAACAGCCCCGCATGGTGGGAGACCTCTGCCCACCTCATCAGGCTTGCCTGACTCCGCCCTCGCATGCTATGATCCTCACCCGTATCCCACCAAATAATTAACTTGTGACTGCTTCCTGGACACCCCAAGTCTTTTTAAGCCTTGTTCCCTTTCTATGATATTTCCCCTCTCTGGAACATCACCATCAGTGTTTCAGCTCAATTATCACCTCCTACAGGAAGTCTTCCCTCATTTCCCCTCATGCCCATCAACTGAGAAGAGCTAACCACACTCTTTTCCATGCTATATCTGCTTCTTGTGCCTGATCCTGTGGTTACCCTTAGACTACACTGTACCCTGGGTATGCATGTGCTAACCTGCCTGTGCCCGGGGCTGTCCCTGAAGGGCAAGTGCCCACTTTGTTCCTCTCCATATTCTAGCACTGAGATGGTGCCAGGTGTTGGCCCTCCTTGGAAGGCCCCCAACCACAATTATAGGGGGCTAGAAAATGGGCACATAGTGGGAGGAGATAGAATGGTACCCTAATTAAACTTATGGACACAGCTAGTGAGAGAATGTGTCCTTCCAGGGGGACGGAAGTAGAAAAGGAGCATCTATGAAAGCATAAAAAGGGGGAAATGGGAGTGGCAGGACCCCTCCAAGAATTGTCTGATAGGGATCCTTAGTCTGTTTAGTCACACTGGAAAGTGATCTCGAGAGACAGATGCTTCAGAATCCCCCAGCTCTGTGCCCTTAAGCCCTTGTTTTGTCTAACTCCCCTTGTTTTGTTTCCGTGCTTCCCAAACAGCCTCTCGTTCCCATCTGGTTCTTCCTGCTGACCAAGAATATGTCAAGTGGATGAACTCCATGTATTTCCAGTCCCTGGACATTGATCGCTCATAGCAAGCAGATAAAGTGGCTTTGGAGTATGTTTGGCTCCTAAGCAGCCTGACAACAGGGAGAGAGACTTGGATCATGTCAATGTGAGAATTTCTGGTCTGAATGACAGATACATTAGTCAAGCTGAATTAATAAACTGTCATTCTGGTGGCTACCCCAGTCTCCCACCGGCTTTGGTTTAGTGTGAGCCAGTCAGTCGGATCAATCTCAGTGTGCATTTATTAGGTAAATAATAACACTAGTTGCTGAAACATAAACCACTAAATATTAGTGGTTTCACAGTAAAGGTGTGTTTCCCACTTGTGTCCTCACATCATAGTCCTTGCAGGTTGGGGTGGGTAAGGACCTTGTGCCTCACAGTAATTAAGTCTAGATCCTCAGCGTGTCTTCTTTATTAAGTTGGAAATTGTGGAAAGACAGCAATTTTGCTTTTCTGTATAAGATAAAAGGGAATGAAAGACACATATGGATCTAGACTGGAAGTGGCCCCCATTCCGAAGACCCTCAGGCTGCTGGACAGAATTTGGTCCCATGGCCACTCCAGTATGAGAGGAGACTGGAAAATGTGGTATTGCCAGATGCTTAGGAAAAAGAAAAGGACTTAGCACTTGGCCAGCCCAAGTGGTCTGTGCCACACAGGGACACAACAAACTGAGACTCTAGATCTTTCCTTGGGCAATACCACAGCCTCTTCCAGATACGCCCTTCTTTACACTGATTGCCACACCTGCACCAGGAAGGGGTTGGCGTGTTCATTGAACAAATGAATAAATATAACATTGTCTCTTTTCTCTCTCTAACTTTCTTTGGAAATCCTGTGGCTGTAGTCATTATCTCTAAGTAGACATATTCTCAAATATCTTCATCTCTCTTTTCTTGTCTGAGTTCCAGTCTTCCATTTCCAACTCTTCGCTGCATATCTTCACATCAGATGCAACATCTGATCACATCACACCTGAGATCAGGAGTACTGTACTGGACTGGACTGGACTCAGCCCAAGGCCTAAGCAGGTGTTGTAAAGATACATATTTAAACTCATACTTGTATATGCAAAAAAAGTAGTTTTTCTATGTTCCTATAGCTTATCTGATCTTCCTCACAAATATGTACTCCTCTGCCTATAATCCCTTGGGCTGTAAACTCAGTTGCTTTCCCTGGGTTGTCCGGTGGAATGACTTCTGAGTATTATGACATGCAAGAAAGAAAACGAAAATCATGCTTTAAAATATTTTAAAATGTAATAAACATTTATTAAGTATCAGGTGATATTCTAAGAGATTTTCAAATAAGAACTCCTTTAATCCTACCACAACCTGAGGTGGGTTCTGTTATCATACCCATTTTACTGACAAGGAAGCTGAGGCTAGAGCAGATAAATGACTTGCCCAAGGGGCACGGAGCTTAGGTTCAAATTCAGACAGGATGGCTCCAGAATCTCTATTCTTAATCATTATGCTAAACTCCCTCTACATTTGTTTTATATTTTTAAAATGGGACTCCTGGTTCAACTTTTAACTAAAAGGATATTTAATTGCCTGTCACATTTTCCCAGATACAGTAAACTAAGATGCCAAGCGAAGACTTCTCTATAACATGGGGCAAAAACCCATGAGGCTAAATCCTAGTGTCCACGGTCTATGATAATTTAAAAACCAAACCCCCATAAAACCTGATGTAGGAGCTTCAACAGAACTGCAGTCTTTGCAATTCTCACTAGCCTTGAAGAGTTTGGGGAAGGGCAGTTTTTTTTTCTCTTCTCTGGACTCTCCTTACAGCCCTCCAATCCAGCACTTGCACACGTGGGTGAACTTGCACGTGCACACCTGCACACACATGCACGCACACACTCACCGACGGCAGAATTCCACGGGCATCCTGCAACTGTTCCAGAACTCTCGGGTCATCCATTAGCACTGGCAGGGCTAGTCTGGAGTGTGATGTGCAACTGAAAGATGTTGTCAAACAGTAAAGCACCAACCTTTTTGAATCACTACGCCATATTTTAGAGATGATTGCGAGTCCTACCCCTGTAATAACATCAGTTTTTCACACTTGTATTTTCTCAAACAAGAGAGAAAATAGTGAGGTGGGAACCAGTGAGGTGGGAATTGCCCATCTCTGCTACATCTCAAAGTGAGCAACTTTCACCACTATATTCCTAATAGTCCCGAGGATTAAATTGCACCTCTGCTAAGACATTGTTAGGCCTAACTTCCTCACCAAGAACATGGATTTTGCTCAGATTGCCAGGTTAGTGGGCATTGCTCGAAAACTTTGGTTTTTGTAGATACAGCCCATGCTCATTAGATAGAAATGCTGACAGATTAACTGATTCCTTTATCCTTTTCAAAAACAGATGTTTCATGGAATTGTCTGGGCTTAGAACAAAGGTTTCTGTGATAAAATAAACTGAGGGAATTCTATATATTTTCTTTTTCCCTTAAAGTTTCACAGGATGTATCATCTCATCAAAGGCTCCAGAAACCCTACAAAAATGAAACCTGATTAATACTATATAACCTGGTGTTCCCCAAACCAAGAGTTGATTGAGAAACCCTTAAGTTTTTCACTGTGCATATTATCATGCCACAGAACAAGTGACCCGTTGAGTGTTAGACTATCTTTCTATTAACTTCTGAAAGAGGCTCTCTTTTATTCTGAGAATGTCTCTGTGACTCTTAAAAAGAAGTCACCTTATCATTGTGTAGACCTGGAAACATAATTTGTACTTTTCTTTTGGGTTGTTAAATGGGCCGTGACTCAGGCCATCCCAGAAAGAGAGGAAACTGTGTATGCGAACTGTGATGGCTTACATGACCAACACGCACAGAAGAAATGGAAGCTTCCTCCTGTCGTTCCAGCATTCCAAAATCCTCCTGCTGAATTCAGCTACAATTCCATGAAATAATAGAGGATATTCTACATGAAGGCCCCAGCTCATGATGTGTGCCATTTATGTTATACCCCTTTCCTCCAGCATAATTGCTGACTGCTGCTACTAATGAAGACATTACAAAGGAGAAGAGGGCTCGCCTGCCACTTCTCACCACAAAGCTGTGTGGCATCAAATGGAATGAAACGCTTCTGACACTGACAGCTGGAGAAAACATTGTCACCACGGTGACAGTGTCAAGTGTGCTGTGACACCTCTGTGTCTGTTTCCTTTGCACCTAAGAATGCCTTTGCCAATACAGACCCAAATAATGAAAGAAAACCGGCTTTTGCCAGCACAAAGGATTAACTGTACTGTTGAGAAAACTGTAGGAATATTTGACAAGGGATTGTGATTTTTAATTTTTTTTCCCCAGGATTCTGCATGAAGTATTTTTCTATGAAGGATTTAAATAGAGTTACTTTTCCTCATATTGCCGATGGAGTGAATTAAGATGTTAGCTGTTGATCCAATTTATACTGCCATTTGATCCCGTAAGTGCTATGCAGGACTTGGTTACTCATGGAAAATAGCTCCTGCCAGATCAAACACTCTCAGCGCCAAAGTCACAAGATTCTGAGTTTACACGTTCTGTTCCGCCTCCTTTCATTTTTGCCTCTTACATTGTCATGAACTTCCTGAGCGAGGAGGCATCCACTATGCAACCTAACCTCTTGCTATGAGAATTAGTATTCATACCACTTAGGTTCCTGCAAGGACTTTCTCTGTCAAGATCTTCCCAGGTGGAATCGAGGTAGTAACTTGTATCCTTTTCTTATCCCTGTCTTAGTCATTCACACCTTGGAACAAAAACAGAGAGATGGACTCTGTAGAGAGGAAAATTGATACCAAATGGTGTTTGGTGTATCTGCAACTTTTGGTTCTCATTTACGAAAAGGGGTGCGTATGTGGAATGCACACGTGTTTATCTAGTCCTCCTATCTGACAAACATCTTTCTTTGTGAAATGCTTTGTGGATTCTTTATAATTGGATGTTAGCTCAGATTAAAAATTTCTAAAGGGTCGGATAGACGTCTTTAAACCTAATAGGTACTGGATCATGTTTCCCAAACTGTGTCCTCTAGAACATTAGTGGCCATGAATATTAGAAGTTTTATGAAAAAAGGTCCCATTTTCAAAAAAGTTTGAGGAGCATTTTATTTTCAGCCCTCTCTTTGAAGAGGCATAAAATCCTTTCACGTTGGAAATATCTGTAATACTTGTAATAACGAATCATGTTTAACTTTAACTCAGTGTGTTTATAATTTATTTGACTATGGAATTCAAAATTCTTGTAAGAATCCATAGGTCAAGTAAAACTTAAAGATGGGACAACATTCCAAATCTTTGAAAAATAACCACCTAACTTGGTAGCTAGGTCATCTCCCTCCTTCTAAGTTCCCTGCTTCTATTCGCTTCTCTCTGCCATCACCAGCAGGGTCTTTCTCATACGTGAGTCTGATCTTTTCACTCCTCCACTAATTAGGATACAGGTTCATTGCTTCAATAGACATGGCAGATAGGAGTGGCTCCAACAAGACAGAAATTCATCTTCCTTTCTCATAAGCCTGTATATTAGCAGTCCAGGACTTGAATAGTGGCTTCAAAAAGATAGAGGCTCCAGGCTCCTTCTATTTTATTCCTTTGCTGGGTGTAGAGTGCTTCCCATGTAAGTGGTCTGAGATGTCTCAGCACTATGTCTGTATTCCAGGTAATGGGAAGGAGGAAGGGAGAAGAAGAAGGGGAAGCAATTCTCTTTCCAAAAAAAAACCACTTCACATTAAATTTGCCATCATAATCATTTTAAGCATACAGTTCAGTGGTCTCAAGTATATTCACATGTTGTTGCAACTGATCTCTAGAATTTTTCCATCTTGCAAAACTGAAGCTCCCACCACCCCCAGCCCTAAAAAAAAAAAAAAAAAAAAAAAAAGACATTATCTGAAAGTTGTACTTTTGCTCACATCCCATTGACCAGAGCTCTTTATTGCTTGATCCCAGTTAGCTGCAAGGGAGACTGGGAGATGTAGTTTCTGTCAATCTGGTGGCCTTTGCCACACCACCAAGTTTCTATAGACAATAGAAAGAACGTGTATTAGGGAATAGCTAACAGTCTCTGCTACATCTATGACATCCCCTTTGATTCTTAAAATGGTTTTGTGAGGTGAGGACTTTTATCACAAGTTTTCTAATGAGAAAATTAAGTCTCTGAAAGCTTAAATAATTTTCATATTATTGCCATGTCAAGAATTATTAAGGGTCTGAAATTTTGTCTACTTCCAAGCTAACAAGGTGGCATACCAAAATTGCATGGATTCTTACAGAAGACACAAAACTCCAGAGCCAGAACTTTTTTGCTCATGGCACAGCAGGCAGCATAAGTTCTAGGATTCATGCTCGTTCTTCTTGTTCCAAATCCTATGGGGTGATAGGGAGTGGCCTGGGTAGGTACTGCACACACAGTGGGTTTGCATCACAGGTAAGAAACCCTGAGCTTTAGGAAACTCCAAGCCACAGGAAACCTGCTCAACATTTTCTTTAGAAGGAAACATTTTCTTTAGCATCCTGGTAAAGGAGCAAATCTCTCTTCTCTGGAGAGAGAGACACTACCTCTAACCTCCAGGTGTTCCCCATACCAAGATCCTTCAAAAATAGTCCCAAATAAAAGACTCTCTGTTGACAAAGCATGCAGAAATATGAGAGACCCATGGAAAATTTTTCCCAACACGCAGATAGTTTTGCTATTTCCATGACAATAAAGGCACTTATTTCTTCAACAAATCTCCTGTGTACCCTGACTGTGCCTCCATCTCTACAGTTCTCACATTTTATTGTAAGTATTTACACCTCTGGATCTCCGTACTGGAACATCAGTTCCTTGAGGGTAGGGGCCGTGGCTTTTGCATTCATATCCCTATCACCTAACACATTTCTTGGAGTGTGGAACGTGTCTAACAACTATTTTGAATGAAGCTTTCTGATCAGAGTATATTAGAATGAAATTTACTTAAGAGATAAAACAAACCAGCGATCGTTAGATGTTATTGAATCCACTCAAGGTTCCCTTTGCATGGATCTTAAGGTAGGTGGCTAATTTTTGATTCAGACCTCAAATACCACTCCCCTGAGCCCTGCATCTAAAATAATCATTCTAGATGAGTTTTCTGATATTATTCTGCTTGTTTACTTAAGTGTCTGAGTCTCCTTCTAGAATATAATGTCTATGACTTCAGGGACTTCATTATCTAGTTCATTGCTATATCTCTATAAACTAAAACATTGTCAGACCTATAATAGAAGTTTCAGAAATATTTTCGAATGAATAAATGAATGAGTCAATGCAGCAAACATTTACTAAGTTCATACTGTTTTCTAGGAACAAAATGTTCTACAGTGTCTTAGTGGCCCACAAAGAGGATTGTTATTTTATGTGGCAGGAATAATCCTACACCAAGGTTGAGTTGAGTGGCAGCATCACTTTTGTTGGGGCAATGCCCTGCACACTGCCCTTCCCTGGTCTTGCCGGCTAAGGTGTCCTATGCCAGCAGGCAGCTTCAGTGCCTTCTCCTCTCCTCTCCTGGCCCCTAGGGTAGCCATCCTGCTCACTGGGCACTCTCGGCTCTATTCAGGTAGCCTCAAGAGGCCCTTCTGATTAGTTCTGTGTGTCCCAAAGCTCCAAGGACACCATGCCCTTCCCAGGGTGCCTAACCTTTTGTTTGTGGCTCATTCTCACCTGGGCAGTAGGTGGCATGAGACCCTCTCTGACCTTTCTTTCACCTTTCTTCTGCCTCTCTGTGATCTCCTGTGGCAATCTTGCCCGCAAAGTCTTTCCTAGGACTCTACCGAGAAACTCGGTTGAGTGCTCCAACACTGCTTTCTGAAACAAAATGGGTCAATTTGCTTTGTAAGGTGTATTAATACCCTTTTTATTCATTATTTACTGACTTCCAAAAATAATGTGAAGTGAAAAAATGTCAATATTCAACAACAAAAGTAGTGAAATCCCTTTGAGGGGAAGATCGTTATAATTTGTTTAAACACTGACAAATATTGGTATCAATGGTGAACGTGGAGATGGGGCACAAGGGAAATGACCAGAGGGAAATTACTGGTATATTTAATTTTTCAAGCCACCATTGATTCTACATGAATTATAATAGCAGAGCTTTGCATAGAGAATTAGATTAAAGGCCTGGTAGTATAATAAGTGTCAAGCATTTTCCCTCTTTTGTAGATGAAGAAATTACTCAGAGAAGTCAAATAATTTACCCAGAGTCATAAAATAAGCAAATAATAGAGCTTGTATTCAGATCTGGGTCTTCCGACTCCACCCCCATTGCATCTTTC
Source organism: Lemur catta (assembly GCF_020740605.2). Taxonomy (NCBI): domain Eukaryota; kingdom Metazoa; phylum Chordata; class Mammalia; order Primates; family Lemuridae; genus Lemur; species Lemur catta. Next base: position 44,797,327 of record NC_059133.1, on the reverse strand, counting down.
TGCCTTCGAGGTCGCTGAATAATGATAAGAAAGAAACAGGAAGAGATGAGAACAGAGAGCACCAAGCTATGTCGAAGCCTGAGAAGCAAACAGGAACAAGGAATAGCCCAGACCCCGACAGGTAGGGCATTTTGTGTGTGTGTTTTAATAACAAATACAACTGAGATTCTAGGTTGAACATATACCCAAATGTCTGAACCATCGATATATACATGAATTTAAAATTTTTAAATGGAAAACAATAATCTACATCTGTTTGGTTTTAGAATTGTGCCAATTATAAGAATCACTCAAATATCAGTTATGCATAACTCATGTCAGAGAATAGGTGTCAGAAAAAATATCCTATAATAGTTCTTTGCAACTCAGAGACACATTTTCCTCTGAATGTTGCTATGAACTAGAGTTAAAAGGAAGCATTTCTGAAAAGAAATATGATTTAATCACTTTACATGGTAAACATCTATCAAAACATCATATTGTACCCCATAAATATAAGCAATGATTATTTGTCAATTAAAAATAAAATTAAATTAAGAAAAGAAATGGAACAAACCTGAGTTAAGCCCTGAGTTAAGTGACTTTTTAACAGAATTCAGTGGATTCCTTTACTGTAAGCGCCTATTTGCTTATGTAATGAATAGAGCGTTATTTATGACAACATCTGAAAGAACAGTTCTCAGGGGTTGGCTTTATTACAATATGTTAATTTAAATTAATTTGCCAATATTCCCTATAGTTATTCTTTAGTCTTTCCCTGAAGATTTTTGAACACACACACATGCGCACGCGCGCACACACACACACACACACACACACACACACAACCCTTCTAGAAGAAATGTAAGAAATATTTTTTCCCTCATCATATCCTATCATGGAAAAGAGGTCAACTTCTAGCTCTGCAGGTCAGAAGGATTAAAAGATAAAAAAGAAAAGCAGACCTAACTTGTTATGCAAGTAAAATGTATGGTCAAGACTCATACAAAATGATAGGGTCTATATTTTTCCAGATATTCAGTCCTTCTTTTCTTCTCCTAAGAGGGTTGGAAGATTGGGATAGAGAAAAAGAAAGCATTTAGGGCCTTGAGTTTCCCATTCTGATGTTTTAAACTATAAGAAAATATGTGTCCCCATGCTCAATACAAAAAAAGAAAGATACCCTTTCGATTAATATTTAAATAAAGCCTTAAAAATAGTGTTGAAATGTGCTCCCTCTTTTCTCATTTATTGGCAGTCTGGCATCAAGAATCCAGAGTCCACTCTAGTATTATCGCCATGTATTCTAATAATGCATTTTATAGTACAAACCAGTAAAATAATAGAATGTGTGATGGAAGATTATTTTGTTTAAATAAGAGTCATCCTTCACGTAGTGTGAAATGACTATGCTAGGTTCTGTTTCATAGCCAAGAAAAGTGATGATTTTTGCACTGTGTGTATGGGGTTAGCCTTGTTATTCTTCTCTGCCACACCAAGAAATTATCCCAAACCTAAGCTGACACAATAGATAGGACTGCATGTAAAACACAAAGAAATAAACTTACACACTTATTTTTTAGTTATCAGAAAATACCTGAGAAGGAGACTTGACTCCAGAGACATAATGGCCTGATGGAATAATTAAAATCATAATTAAATAAAACCAAGTCATCCCAGGCCTACTTAGCTTTATAACTCCCTCCAGCATTATTGTGTCATTGGGGGAGTGAAGACAAAAAAATCACTTTTCAGGATTTTCCAGTGTAAGGAAGTTCTCCAGACTTTCCCAGCCTGAGAGGGGGCCAAGAAGAAATAAATACCAGGGCAGATGAAGCTGACATTATGCCCCTTCCCAGTTGGTCCTACTCTACCCTTGATGGCTGTGTGGCTGAGGAAATTGACCTCATACCCTTCATCTTCAATTTCTTCATCTCTGAGATTTCTGGGACAGTAACAACATGAATCACAGAATTGTTTTAAAGATTAAATGTTACTATGTATAATAAGTGCTATGGGTATATTTGGTTTTTGGTATCACTATTAATATGACTAATGCATCAAATGGGTTGTAAAGAGTATTCCAGAACAGCTGAAGAAGATGATGATAGTAAACACAGTGAGTGATGTGTTAATGGTAGAAGAGGTGCCAGGTGGAGTTGGAAGTTAAAATTGGAAAATCCTCCCTGTAAACAGAGCATGGGACTCTGGGGACAGAAAGAGGAGGTGAGGCCCCACATGGCTTCCTCTCTCTCCTCTGAAGTGTAGACCCCAGAAAGCCTGCCCCAGATGAGGAGTAGGATAATGAGAAGGAGGATTAATCTAGTGGGGAAAGAAATTCCCTTTCCATGGGCCATAGAACCTATTCTCCCAGCTTAGAAAGTGACCCAAGGTAAGCTTCTTGTCTTTTTGTTATTATTGCTGTTTAAAAATCCTTAGCCTACCACACTGACTAGGATGGCTAATCCCAATGATAGAAAATAGCAAGTGCTGACAAGGACGTGGAGAAAGTGGAACCCACACACTGCTGGTGGAATGTAACATGGTGCAGCCTCTTTGTAAAACAGTTTGACAGTTCCTCAAAAAGTTAAACACAGAGTTACCATATGACTCAACAGTTCCACTCCTAGGCATACACTCAAGGGAACTGAAAACAGAAGTCGACACAAAACTTTGTATGAGAATGTTCACAGAAGCATTATATGTAATAGCCCAAAGGTGGAAACAACCCAATGTTCATCACTGATGAATGGATAAACAAAATGTGTTATGTCTATACAGTAGAATAATATTTAGCCATGAAAAGGAATGAAACACCCACCTTGGAAATATCATGCTAAATGAGAGAAGTCAGACACAAAAGGCCACGTACTGTATGATTCAATTTCTATGAAGTGTCCAGAATAGGTAAATGATACAGGAAGAAAGTAGATCAGTAGTTTCCGGGGACTAGGGGAGAAGGGGGTGAGCATTGGCTGCTAACGTGCATGTGATTTCTTTTTGAGATGATAAAAATGTTCAGGAATTAGATAGTGATTATGGTTGTACAACTTTGTGAATGTATGAGAAAAAATCAATACCCAGTTAACAAATTGTATTAAACTAAATTGAAGACAAATTAGAGCCTAGGCGTCACAGATGCCTTAGCGAGCCTACGGGAGTCACTAATTTCTCTCTGCTTCTTCGTTTTCGTCATTTAGAGGAAGAAAGAGCAACACTTGCCACCCAAATATGGGATAAGACCTGAGTCTATTTTTTTAAAAGTCTGTGTTTTCCAGCAAAAGGAAATACAAAGTATTGTTGTTATGAAACAGGCAACATTGAACACTAGGTCTTAATAGTTTTAAATAGAGTCACAATGTGGCAGTTGGATCTTAAACATATGTTTGGGTATTCATTTCTCACAGCAACTGAGTGGCCCATTTGATGCACCATGCCTCTAATGGGTCATCCTGGGGGCAAGTCTGGAGGACACACGCACTTGCATACACACACGCGCACACACACACACACACACACACACACACGCTCTCTGTTTTGAGATTGACACTCTAGGTTTTTACTCCAGTTGTGGAGGCTGAGTATTGAGGGGTTCTGTTTTCAAAATAGATAGTCCACAAAATTGTCAACTCCAAAGATCCTTTTAGAAAGTAAGAAAGAACATTCTTCATTTCATTGGGAAGGTTAATGGTGCTTAAGAAATGCTGTTCAGATCACTTTTGGTGTAATCAAAAGGATCTAAATCCTCTTCCTTCAGATTTAAGGCAGTAGATAGAAAGAATAAGATTCCAAAATGGAGAAAGGGTACCCACCCCATTTTCGTGATAGTAAACATCCTTAGTTTGATCTTCTACGCAAGGGAGGAGCAGTCTAGGAAGTGCATGGAATCCTCAGTTCCAAAGAGCCATCACAACCTGTAACTGCTTACCATTAATTCTTTGTAAAATAAATGCATTTCTAACAAAATAATCTCCCCACTCCTCATTCGTGGTTTACACAAGTGAGTCTAGGATTCACACAGTGGAGAAGCCAAAGCAGGGAGACAGAGTCACAGTGTACTCTCCCCACCACGCCTTTGCCCCACGCTGCCCCTTGTTGCTGGGCAGGTGCACGGGGAACGGGTGCACACCTTCGTGTTGTGGGGAACACAGACTGCTTCCTGCCTCCCCTCGTCTCCTCAGAGCCACCAGCCAGAAGAGATCACACTGACATGCTGGATTGCATGTTGGACTAAAAGGCCCTGGATCCAGGACCCATCTCTCCACTCCAGCCCTTCCCTCCCTTCAAAACAGCTGAAGAAGTAGAAATGAGGACAGGCTAAGGCTCTCTGAATAAAAGAGAACCATCACCCCATTACAAACACACACACACACACACACACACACATACACACACACACTTGCAAAATCAGACCCATTTTTCATGGACAAATGCAATGAAAGGAACATGGTTAGGGAGGAAAATGCTTCCCTCTGCAGCTATATCTTCTAGTCATATATTGAGCAGGGGGAGCGTATGTGTGAGAAAGAGAGAGAGTATGATGTGGTGGCAGTCTTATTTTGTTCAAAGTCCTCAACTTTCCACTTACTTTTGCATGTATCAGTACAATCTAAACCTACTGAGCTCCCGTTATCAAAATTAATAACCCAAGTTAGGACACAGTTTGTTCCTATGCAAGGACATTCCCGAAGAACAGATGGGGGTTGGTGTCAGCATTTCCTCTGGGTCCTATCACTAAGTTAACTGCCAGAATTGGTGCTGGGATGAGCCGCCCAGCACGGTACAGGCATTACCGTCGGGGGTGAGCTTTAGGGCACAATGGGATAAAGACCCACCAGACAGGACAGGCCGTCTGGAACACTGCCCAGAAAAATTCCCACCGCCTCTGCCAGCTCCTGAACTGCCTGTGTAGGGGCTTTCTGCTGCCACACAATCAGCTGGTTTATCTCGCCTGCCCGGCATGTGGAGAGAAGGCTGCGGAGGGGCTAGCTGCATCAGCTTCTTCGGCTGCTGAAATAGCAGCTTTCGTAAAAATAAAGTTGAAAAACTAATGTTAAAGCTTGGGTTGTTTTTAAGAGAATGATGGGTATAAACAAGGAATGATAAAGGTTTCCGGGAAGAAATATAGCAGAGAAGTTGTCCTGGCACCCTTTGGAGGAGGTAATGAGACCCTTTCATGATCTTTGTTCCAGAATTGAGGGAAGATTGCTTTGTAACTTTATAACTATTACAGACACACTAAATTGCGACTAGTGGAGGTGAGGTGTATACACACACATACTCATACACATGCAAAAACTGATCGCTCTAAAATGAGCAAATGCAAGGGCAAAAAACGTTTGATTATAGATTCATAATGAATGATATCTATTTTTTAAATGACAGAAATGCTTATATTTGTCTTATAAAAATTTCACTTGAAGAAAAGTCAATGAATTTTAAAGTTATATTTATTATTCCTATTGGTTTTCCATAACTGTTAACTCAATCTGGGTGTTTTTAGCTTATCAGCTTTTGAATCCAGGTTCTCATTACTGAAGGTGTGGTGGTGAAAGTCCTGCTTTCATGTTCTTCAGGGTCTTCAGAGACTACAATTTGAAAAACCAAAACCATCTCTCATGACAAATACTGTATGCAAATCCACTAGCAAAATGCCGTTTTGCAAATATTTCCTTAACCATGTTCTACAGCTAGCAGAGTTTGAAGTGCTCAGCAAAGGAGGGAAAAATCCGTCCACCTCATTGTAACAGTCAGTGACAACCACAACAGGCCCCTATAGCTAAGGGTTAGAAATTTTGTGCCATTAGGTTCTGAAGTCATCTCAGGATTGAACTGGACTGACCCATCTCAGGCCCTGGTGCTCTCTTAACTCTGAGAGGTCAGTAAGAATTAGTGTCCCTGAACTTTATCCTGGTCATACCCAAGATTGTCCTCAGGCATAAGTTCACTAGCCCAGCTATAGGATCATGTGTGTCAGAAGTTTTCTTCTCTGAACTTGGCTAACCCTCAACTGCCCGTTTGCAAAAGGAGTGCTTTGCACAAATGTCATCCACTGCGTGATATCAGCAAATGACTTTTAAGAGACATCCCACCTCTAAATGCATGCTATAGGGAACTTGACCACACCAGTTAAGATGCATGGTGAGTGCTAAGGTTTGGAGTTGTCCACATTTGCTTTCTGATACAGGAATGCCAGGAAAAGACTGAGGGCTGGGTGAAGGTGAAAGACGTTGTCAGTAACAGAGAGCCAGCTCTCTCCTCCTTCCCTACAAGGTGAATTGTCAGCAGCCAGGTCAGAGCACACGAATAAGAAAATCACCATTTTTTCTTTTTAATAGAAATGACCTAAATAGTTATCTTGCAAGAAACACGTTTTAAAAGTCGATCTCTCTGGGGCTGAAGTGAGCCGGTTATACTCAAATGGGCAATCATTGGGGGTCTGCACATTTATTACTGATCTGACCACTTACTAGATGTGTGACCCGGATCAAACTTCTTAACCTCTCTAAACCTTAAGTTTTCTCATCTCTAGAACAGGAGACTTGCTGGTATTGCAATTTTTGAAAAAAAAATGATCTATATGCAACCCTAAAACTAGTACCTTTTCCTTATCTACCCTCAAGAGGAATATTCGTTAGTAGATCAGAAGATACTGTTAGTAACTATAGCATAACCTACAAGGGAAAGTTTTACCTCTGACTTATCAAATTAGTTATATAATGGTTCTTAAGCCAGAATCAGATAGAAACCTTGTTAAAAAACATAGGAGGCTCAGATTCAGTAAGTTTGGAAAAGAATCTATATTTCAACAACTTTATTGATGACTTTGAAGTATATCAAAGTTTGAAACCCACTTAGGTTAGGGGCATGCCAGTACAATGACAGAAAATAGTCATTTTGATGTACTCTAATAACTTTATCATTGAGATTACAAGATACACCCAGTTAATCAAATTTTACAAATCTAGATTTTTAAAACTCTTGGTAAATATTACCTGAATCCCTTAGTGCTTCAATGTAGCTAAGCCCTAAAGTAAGTAGAAAGCTTCTCAGCTTCAAATATGGTAAAATTCCACTTCAAATGTCACGTCTGTCTGTGAATATCATCCACCTTTGGGGTATTAAGGAGTCTTCCTCTGGTTCCTGGCTCTTACCAAATTGTATTTAGATATATTGTATCCATGTCCCCACCAACTGCAAACTTACTGAGAGGTAGATATGTTTGTATCTCCTCCCTCTTTCAACAAAGTATCAAGCGCACAGTAAGTCTGAATAATATGTGCTGAATTTCACTGTTACAGGTTTCCTTAAGTAATTTACTCTTATTTTAGCAAATTAAGAAAATTTAGATGTGGAAATATTTGTTTGAATTTGCAAGTACATGAAACTCTTTAAGAGAAGATGTTTCCTAATCTCAAGTTATTTCTCTCAGAAGGGAGAAGTGCAGTAATTTGCTTAAAAGCTTACCCTTAATTTAGATGTTGATTTAGCATCTCTTCTAAATACAATCCCCTCTCCTCTGCTGTGTAACTGTTTTTAAATGGATTGGCAATGGATGAATGAATAATAAGCAACTCCTTTGACAAACATTTGAAGACACCATCCAAGCACACACACACAAACACAACAAAAAATCTTTTTCCATATCAATTTAGTGAGCCCTTAATTAGTCTTTCTAAGTACACGATATTATAAAACACAAAACACACACAACCAGTTTACCTCCTGATGAAATGACATGAGAAGATTCTAGTGAAGTGCTTAGGGGAGCTGGTGATTGTGTGCTAATTTGCTATAGGCTGTACTAGCAGAAGAGCCACAAATTGCAACAGCAGTGAGCCTGAGCCATGGCATACCTAAACTTGTCGCTGTCCTTAGGGAGCTCACAGTGTGGAGAAGACAGATACATGAACAATTACTATGTATTATTACCATGTACCAAATGTAAGGGGGGGCGGGGAAATGCCACATGGGAAAATACACAGCTGTGTTACAAGAATGAAGGGAAGAGAACTGCCTGAGGTCAGGTTTGACGGACTAGGAAACATTGGATCTGTCTTAAAGGATGAATAGGAGTTTGCCCAAAGATATACCTAAGGACAGATATTACATTTATCGAGCTTGCTTTTCAGGTGGTTCAGGTCAGCATCCTTAAAAATAGGCTTTTTAAAAGTTTAACAATAAAATATATGCACCGATGAAGGCTTGGGGAGTAGAGTAGGTCTCAGCAGATGCTAACAGCCCAGCCAATACCTTCAGGCCACATAAAATCCAATTATGCTCATGCAAATGCAGGCAGCAGCATGTCCAATTTACTACGAGAGAAAAAAGGAGGGACACATAAAATAGAAAGGATTTATTCATTTTCCCCAATAAAAACTTAGCACCCTCATGTACTCTTGTTAATTCATGAACTTTCCAATTCATATTCCAGGGACTCATCCCGCTGTTTTGAAATCGTTGCTACAGATAATCTGCAGAATTTTATTAGGCCACGTGACCTTAATTTTTACTTCTGCCTCACTCAGCTCAATGTATTTGCATTTGTTGGCCACAAATTGGGTATTTAATTAGATTACTTAGCGACACCTAGTGACAAAGATCGGAACCGAGGACTATTTTAAGAGTGGAGTTTGTGCCTCTTCATCTTCATATTCAGGTTCAAGAGACCCCTCATATTCCAAGTTCTCTTTTCAGCCCATCTCATCCTAATGATGCTAAAGCAAATCCATGAAAGCATTTTGGCTTGAAAGACAACTGATTAAAGAGAGAAATGAGAAAGAGAAGAGCAAGGGAGAGAGGGAAGAAGACGATTGAGGGGCTAGATTGGAATCGTAGAGAAGACAAGATCAACAATGAAGACTTTTATTTGTGTTTATTTACTTGGCCATGTTCATAGCAAGAAGCAGAAAGAAAGGTAAGGCCACCCCCTGAGGCAGAAGATGCCACAAGAACCCGTGGCAGTGAGAAGGTGAATGGCTCAATCAGTATTTTGTTTCTGTCTTTTCCACTCAGATTTGAAAGGGTAGAATGAACATGTTTAAGATGATTTTGAAGTCCAAGATATATCCAAATTTAAATGGTTTTTTTTAAACAAAAAGAGATCATTCTTGTTGTCATAAATTATGAAATGCCTTTTTCACTTCTCATCCCTACTCTATACATCTTGCCATATCAACTTATTTTTCCCACTAAATGGATCTGTTGAAATGGAAACATTAATCTATGAGTTACTGTTGCTCTAAAAGTAAGCTGATGATTTGCTGCCCTAGCACATACTGTCAAAAAACCCAAGCTATCGACCAAAGTCAAATAAATAAAGCAATTAATACATTAATTTATAATACAATAAAAATACTAGAAGATGGTGTGAGTCATGGGATAGCTTTAAATGAGTCGAAGGGGCCAATCCTAGCCAAATTCCATCCATAGATCCTGAGGGAAATCACAGGAGAAAGCAATGCCATAATCTTGGGGAAAACACAGAAAACAGAAACAATGCTAAAGGACTGAACTCAATTTAAAAAACCGAAACAGATTTTTAAGGATACCAACAAGTCAGCCCTCAACACTCTGCATGATTCCGGAGCAGCTATTTAAGCAGCATTCTTTCCCAGCTGTCTATAGCCCAGCCCCCTTACCAACAATGGGGTTCACCCCCTGCAAGTTGAGCCCCTTTAAGGCTCTGGGCCATCGGACCTTTACCTGAAACATAAGGAGCTACTTACCCCTTTGAGATGGTGTTACACAGGGCAGCCCTGATCCCGAGGCACAAATATTTAGTGGGCTTCTTGCTCCCGGGCTCCAGGCACGACACAGGCCAGCCGGTCTTCCCTCATCTGCTCCTTTGCAAGTGCTCTTCCCTCTGCCTGAAGTGTCCGCTTAATACTCTGCTATTCACCTTCAAGATGCAAAGAGACTATCACCTTTTTTGAGAATCTTTCCCTAACTTCTCCCCCACCCAGTTATTCATTCTGTTTATTGTACTTCTACAGAAATTTATATAGATTTCTACCATCTCATTACATAATAATAATAATTTAATGTCATGTCTTTTTTTCTATTAAATCGTGGTTTTCATGGGTGTGGAGTCGTGCTGTATAGCCTTTGATTACCAGTTCAGCCTATTTATTAATTAAATGCTAACTGAGCATCTAGTATGCACTGTGCACTGAGATGAGCTTTGGAGATATAATGAGTAAGACGCAGGTCCTGCTCTCAAGGTGCTTATGATCTGGTGGGAAAGTCAAGCAAGAAATTGTATCATTTGGGTATGTTTAAGCAAATGCTAAGATTGGGGTAAGCAGAGGGTTCTGGGGAGCACAGAGGAGCACCACTCCACTGAGAAGGAGTCTGGGAAGTCTTCCCGGAAGAGGAGAGGCCGGGGCGGGGGCAGGGAATGGCATTCCAGGCAGCACAAAGGTACACGGGTATAAACCAGCACAACGTGTGCTCTCAACACAAGATGTCTGATGGTCTACCTGTCGCTGGTCCCTGCCCCTACAAATCCATTCTCCACATTGTCACCAGAGTGGTCTTATTAACATGCACATATGCAAATATGAAGAAGGTTTCTCCATGATCATGTTTCTTTAGTGACTCCCCATTACCTGTAGGAAAAATCCGGCTCCTTATCATAACCTGAAAATCTCCCCTTATCTCACTTAGCCTACATGCCTGCCCTGGTGCCATGCAGTTATATTTTTGGATGAACAAATAAATGAATGAAAGCTTGAATAAATAGTTCATGAATTGTAGGGAGAAGAGAATAGGAAGGAAAAAAAGTTTATTCCACTTTTATAGTCCATAATCCCCCCATGTACCATCCTCACAGGGCTGTGTCAGGTGACTGAAAAACATTAAGGTAGCAAAGGGTCAAAAATTATTCATGAATAAAAATACATTTTAAGTTATTTATTTATTGAATAAAAATACATTTGAAGTTATTTATTTGTTTGGAACTCACTTTATTTTGGAAATGGCTTTAAATATCTGAAATATTATTTTGTTTTAAGCTTTCATTTCTTCAGTGCTTACTGTATACCATAATATCCTGGGCATTTTTTATGTATTTATCTTAGTAAAAAAAACATATATGCAATGAGGAAGGTGCTATGGTAATCTCATTTTAGAGGTGAAGAGATTAAAATTTAAAGAGGTTAAGGGACTGGCAAAATGTCACAGTTGATAAGTAGCAGAGCAGAAATTTGAACCCAGCACTGCTTAACTGTAGCATCGGTGTTCTTAAATACTCAGGCTGTGCTGAACAGATCCGCTTGATCTAGAGTCTCCCGTGGATCAGGGAGGAGGGAGGAACTAAGGTTGTTCAGGTTATGACAGGAGGACTTGCCCTCAAGGAGGCAGCAACCAGAACTCTAATCTCTGCTGTTGCAAGCCCAGGCTCCATCCAAACCAGCACCAACACTGATATGCAGGGGAATGTAATCCAGCGGCTGGGTGCAGGGTGGGTCGCAGTCCAAATATAAGCTGTCCTCAAATTCATACTAGTACTTGGGTCATGGTTTCAAGTGACATGTCTGTGTGAAGTGCCATCTCCAAAGTGAACAGGGACTATGAGACCCAAGATTCTCTGAGACACAGAGGAAGAGACAAGGGATAGGCAGGGAACCAGCACTGCTCTCCCACCTACATGGTCAAGCTGACTTGGCACTCTAGGAACTGCAATAGGCAGAAAATTGGTATGAAAGTCCCGTCCACATAGGCACCAGGTACACAAGGGCTGGCAGATGGCTGATTTAGCAGGAACCTAGGTGCTATCGTCCAAATGTGTCCCCCAAAATTCATTTGTTCAAACTTAATCATCAGTGTGATTGTATTAAGAAGTGGGGCCTTTCGGAGGAAATTAGGTCGTGAGGGTGGAGCCCTCCTGAATGGGGTTAAGGAGTTTATAAAAGAAATGAGAGGGAGCTGCCTCCCTCCCTTTTGCCCATTTTGTCCCTTTGCCTTCCAACATGTAAGGACTCAGCATTCAAGGTGCCATCTTGGAAGCAGAGACCAAGCCTTCACCAGACACCAAATCTGCTGGCACCTTGCTCTTGGACTTTCCAGCCTCCAGAACCGCAAGAAATAAATTTCTGTTATTTATATATTACTCAGTTTGTGGTATTGTGTTACAAATGGACTAAGGATGAGATAGGGCTGAGCTGAGTTACGGTGTAGGATTCGTCTGTGGCTGAGAAGAGCTGAGGAAGGCAGAGCATGACAGTGAAGGTTCTTAGCATTTAGCCAGGATCTCAAAACACAAAAACAAAAACAAAAACCATGAAACATGACAGTAAGTTTTCAGGAGGATGTGGGAGATATTTTGAGGTGAAGAAAATCATTTTATTATTTAAATACCCATACAAAAAGTTCTGATTTTAGGAAAATCCTCTGTTCCTTGTATTTTCAACAAGTAGTACTGAAAACCTGCCATATTAGCCCCACAGAGCACCATAGCTAGATGTCGAAAACTATGACTTGCTATTTTCTTCATTTTTAAGAACAAAACTCACTTTTAAAAAAGCAAGAATAATCTTTATTCCTTGGAAACATATCTCTAAAAATGTTATCAACATGATGAAAATATTCAGAACATGTTTATTTCGTATGTAGCCCATACACCTAGGATCAAAACATCTGCTAACACGGAATACACATGCAAACAAATGTCTGCGGGAGAGTTTATAGGTGGTCAACTCCACTGTGTAAGGTATGCAGCTGATACCCTCCTTTTGAACAGATTTTTGTGGTAACCAGAAAAGATCAGATTTTAGCCATAAAATATCTCAAAGGATGTCAATACATTTTTGAAAGGGCTTAAAATGGGTCACATTACAAGTATATATATATATATATATATATATATATATATATATATATAAATGGCACAAGAATTAATTGATTGCACAAAAATACTAACGATAAAATATCTCAGGCCTATCTATTAAGAGAAAAAAATGTTTGCCTCATGAATTGAAATAGGTGAAATAAAATTGTGGTACAAGTTTTACCCTAAAAGATAACATACTGCTTTCTGGTTCTACAAAAAGACTGGGGCAATGCCCATGCTATCCTAGTCTACAGAATGCTTTGACACAACTTCAATAAAACCTTATATGCTTTAATTTGAGCCGCACATTCTGACAGCATGTATTCACAATTATGTCTTTTGAAATCACACAAGCTAACAAGCACCAATCATTAAGACATTCAAATTATTCTTATACATGAGCAGCAAATTCTTTCAAAATGGATGCTATGCAATTTAGTACAATCACTAAAATTCAAAGTGGCTAAATTGCTTTAAGATATGAAATTCAAAGTCTCCCTGTATTTATGTAAAATCTAATAAATTATATGCTTTATTTAGCTTCTGAAAGGGGCAACTCTTTGTCAAAGAGGGGGTTATGACAGTTTTCTTTATGAGAAATTAGTTTGAATGTATGTTCTCAGCCTAAAAAAATTAAATTTTACTAAATCACAGAATTTTAGAGTTGGAAAAAAAACCTTGGAGATCACTTAGTCCAACCCACTCTTTTCAGATGGGGTAAATGAGGCCAACAAAGGGGAAATGACTCATTCAAGGTAGCACAATGTCAGAGGCTACACCCTAGCAATCTTGATCCCTATAATAGTACTGTATGCCAAGCTATCTTCACAAGCTTTTTTGGTTTTATTTGATCCCATTAATTAAATCACAAAGAATACCAGGCAGGTAGCAATATGACAAATATAGACTTTTACTGCAATTTTAAAATCAAAATATTAAAATGTCTCCTGAGCCTTTAACTACCTTCATTTTATTGAGAATGCAGTCAACAGTAAATTATGACTAGCTGTCATGATTATCCTCAAATATTTACACACACATAAATTACTTTAATGTATTATACTGAGTGGCATAGATTTTACCTTTTAGGTATGCATTCTGCAACAGCTTTTATTCATATTATGCTTGCCTATGAGACCACAAATTTGTCTTCTAATTCAGTAAGTCTCTTTTATTAATTAAAACTAATCAGGTAATTTGATGCCAAGTAAATAACATTTTAACTCAAAATCAGTTTGTATCCTTTACTTTTCTGAATATCCTAGAACAGAGATATCATCCAACCTTTTTTTACTTCCAGAAATGCAGTATGCATTTCTTCATCTAGGACATATGATAAACTCATAAGCCACATTTGAGATCCAAGCACAAAAATGAGATGCATGCTAATACTTAACAGTCCTACTTTCAACTGGTGCCTTTTCCTCAATGAAATGAACAAATAGTAATCATTTATTAAATATTTTTTGGTCAATAGATTAATATTTCCATATTGTGTTACAAAAGTAATTAAATGTTAAAAAACACACATTACATTATATAGAGATTTAATACCAACCCTTACATCTCTTTACAAACAAAAGATAATATTGTTTTATTTCCTCAGAATGGAGTCTGACCTGTCCTTTTACCATGGAATTATTTTGAGTGAAAGCTTGCTTGGCTGAATGACAAGATGAAGTTGAATCATTTTGTTACTATCAACATTAGTAATAGCCATAACATTTATTAAAATTGATATATAAATATACTATAAAATGTATTCAAATAAGATGGATTAGTAGATTGGTGGAGGAATAATGCATGGATATATGTGTGATAGTGGGAGTGCAGTAAAATGTTCATGGTAGAATTGAGCTGGTGGCCATATCGATGTTTACTCTAAAATTCTTTCAACTATCTTATATGTTTTAAAATTTGCATAATAACTTGTTGGAAAAAGAATCAATGGGAAATGAAAAAATATCTCTATTCTTAAAAAAATTATTGCATGAGATTTCTTCAAAATTATTTATTAGATATTTATTATCTACAATTTAAATAAAACCCAAGAACAGTTTCAAGAGGTCTTTCATAATTCTGAAAATAAATCAGCGTACGATGACTTTTTTTATGAAAAAGGGATATATTTATTTTAAAATCTCAAAATAATTTAGGTTATATATTTACTAATATATATAATCTGAATTATTTTAAGATTATGTATTTGCCTGGATTATTTTGAGATCACTCATATATTTACCTAAATTAACTTTATGTATATGTACGTTTGTATGTATAGATCTATGTACTAGAAAATGTAGAGAATTAAAAGGAGTTAGAGAATAAAAGAAGGTAACAATGAAAGACATCGTAAATATTTAGACAGATCTGAGGGATGAGGTTTGGCTATTTTAGGTTAGAAAAACAAACAAAAAATTTCTGCCTGAAATCTGTTAAAGGAAACCCAGAATGGATTTTTGGTAACTATAACACCTCCAAGATATTGATATATCTTGTTCCATGCCAGATATATCAATATCATGTTCCATGCATGATATCAATATCAATTTACACATTCTATGTTAATACAAGAACAGTCTGTTGTGGTCAGGGGGATTTAAAATTGATTTGTTTTCTCCAGCAATGAATCAGAACCATTGGTGAGGCTCTAAAAAATACAGACCTTGAAGGGTCCACCCCTGTAAGACTCTGATACAGTAAGTCTGAAATGAGACTTGAGCATCTGTATTGTATTTAATGCCGGGGGAGATTCCCATGCACACAGCTGGTTTTGAGTACTATTTCCTTTACTGCTAGGATGCAGACAGCAAATTATTTCTTAGTCACGAGATCAACAGACCTATAAATTTCTCTTTAAATTATTAGTCCTTGCTGTGTTCCCTCTCATTTTGTTCAGCTCTGTTCTCTCAGTTGAAAGGATGTTATTTTCTCCAAGGTTCCAACAAACTATCACTTCGCACTTGAAGAGAATACACGTATAAGATCTAATTGTGGTCTTTTAAAAATTTTTTTCAAAAGACTTGAAGTAGAGAAGAGGAAGTTGGTCTTACAGGGCTTGCAAAGGGGACTGGCAGAGAATACAAACAGGTAGGGAGAAGGGAGGAGAAGGGTGATACCGGTTCACAAAACCCTATGGAACACTTGTATCTTCTTCTGTCTGCCTTCTTGATGAGATGAAGGGTTGGGGAAGAAACAAAAGAATATGAACCACGTGTTAAACAAAAGACTTTGCCCAGTAGCTAAAGGGAAACTGTCAGCAAAACACTTGTTTCAACCAAAGCTTTCAGCCCAAAAGAGCTATAAACAACACCATATCCAGGTACCAGGCTTGGGGTGGTAGGGAGAAGAGAAGAGGAAGCTTAGAAGTATAAAACTTCCAAACTAGAAGTGCGTACCTAATATTTCTGTGCCTTAATATC